>NC_082596.1:14949094-15253020 GCF_030936135.1 Gavia stellata
AACCAATGGAAACAAAGACAGCCCAAAGCAAGAATCTCCTGTGCAAGAGTGACTGGATCAATTCAGGCCTCCTGTGTTTTCGTGTGTATGCGCCAGTTAAAAATCTGTGGCTCTCATTAGCCTTCCAACACAGAAGAAACTGTTTTTCCAGTGTCCCCCTTTGTGTCAGACTTTGTTACAATTTCATAAGCTACATTAAATATCTGATAAATTCTGCATGTCAGGCATAAGATGACACATACTTCTGAAATGGCCTTGTGCTGGCTTACTCTCCTTGTCTTCACTGAATGCAATGATCTGAAGGGCATAGTTTTGATCTGGAATAAGACCTTGAATAATTGCTTTGGTTGCAGTGTTTTGAAGAATTAATTGATTGGTTTTTCCACCTGTAAGAGAAAAGACAAAAAAAACCCACAAATACATAACCTTGTTTGCTTTTCTTACAGCACGGTAAATTGTAATGACTTAAAACTACCTCAAGCTCTACAGTGACTCAAGTGTTCCCACTTTTGGAACTATCCATACAGCCAGGCCAGAGGGCATCCCAGTAAAGCAAGAAGTCAGGCAGCCTGACCAAAGACACAGACCAGTTGTCTTAGATAGAAACACTCTAAGATCAATCCATCAGCCTTTGTATCTGGGCCTCATGGAATAGCTACAGTGTCCAGCAAAACTATTAATTAAGAAAAAAAGAAACATTTGACAAAAAGCTGTCAAGTTTGGTAACATCATACCTACAGGCTTTTACACTGCTCTGTGACTGGTTGCCAGCTCTGACCCTATCATACCCATGTCATCTCTGAATACTCTCTTTTTCCACTTCCTTTGGGCAAGGAAATTCTCATGTATAAATACAAATATTAAACATTTCTATGTGTACATATACATAAAGATTGTATACAAATATGTATTTTAACCATATGTTAAATGTGTATCTATATCTAAATTTAAATATGTGTAAAAGTAGTACCTCTACACGGGTAGCCTGATATAGTCACTTTGTTGCCTATCTTCAAATTTAAAGTTTTCATTCAAAAAAAATTAACAGTTTGTTTTGTTTTTTTTAAGTTTGGTCTAAAATCTTTTTGGTCTTTTCTGGGGAGCTCACTATGGGAGAAGGCCCAGGCAGATCCATCTCAAAGCTTTGACTGTAATAGGGTTCCTATTGAGGAAGGCTCAAGGCTTTGTCTTGAATATTTCCTAGACTTCCTTACACCCCACTGGAAGAAACAAAGACAGATGATCAGTGATGATTCCCAAGGACTACATATGAAACATATCTAGCATCCACCCACTTCTACTACCTTAAGCATTCAATTCCCATATTGTATGCCTATGACCACCCTCTGGTGAGATTGATTTCTCTCTTCTGTTGACCAGTCAATACTGTGTTATACACAGCTTGCTGACAGTTCCTTAGTCTGTGATGACACTAGCCTCTGAAAGGCCTCTGTGATGATGCTTCAGCCTTAGGAAGACAGTTCTTTCACCTTAAAAGAGAACATACAGACTTTTGTTTTACCTGAACTTGGAGTGACAAGAAGCTTATATCCAGTGAATTGCCCTTTGGGAGCTTTCCAAGAGATCTGTACACTGTCAGGACTGACTACATTATATCTTAGTCTTGTTGGCGGCGACACTGCAAGTGGGGAAAAAACCCAACACTTTAATTCAAGTAAAAAGCAACCACCATTTTTAAACAAAAATAAACACATATAGGAAGACAACACAAAATTTTAATGATAAAGGATGCAAGTTATTCAAAATGTCACACACATCAGTTTATTAGTTTGTAAAATGACATCCCCAGGTGCACTACTTCCCTCAGGCATACCTTTTATTTACCTCTTTATAAAAACAAACTAACAACCTAACAGCAGAGGACAGAAAGACAAACAGTGTTAGATGTTAAGACTCTAGTTTAGCAGGCAAAGCTGTTAATAAAAATGCTCTTTGTTAATATATAGGAATTAAAATTGCTCTCCTTGCTTACACTGACAATAGGCGTTACCTAGCCCCTTTACCTCGCATTACCTTGGGCGTTTCCCCACATTTAAGGTCACTCAGGGCCAAATTTTCAAAGCCTCAAGAAGACACAGTAACCAAGAGGAAAGATAGGCATGCACAAGGCAGAGGGAACATCAGCTGCCCAGTTTGTAAACCTGGCCTAAGCAGCACACAGACTTGCTCAGCTGCAAGCACTGCTCCAGTCTCATCAAGACTAGCAGGCATGCACAGGCTAGTCAAGATTTAGACAGGGGCAATCTGGATGGTAAGCAAATCTGGCTTCTATTTATGTTGTGCCATCACCTAGGTTTCAAACAGAAGCAGTAGGTGAAATGAATAAAAGCATGAAATGACTGAGAGGTGGTATTTCAGTGAAGCAATACACAGAGGAACAAATGGAAAATCCGCCCTACCTTGTTACTGCAATATCAGCAACTTTGTGTCTATGCACATAAACTATTTTTTCACAGCTTTGCATCCCTCTGCTCAGGCAAGCTCCACTGACACTGGACAACACTCATTTCTGCTCTGCTTCAGGGAGCCACGTCCCACCTTCACAGCAAACACCTGAAGCAGAGCTGCTAGTTATACAGCCTGTAGTATCCAAGGCTGTCAATAAGGGGAAGTCTTCATATATTTGAACAGGGCTTGGCTCACAGAACTATCTAGAGGGAAAGAGGCAGCCAGGGAAGCTACTCGGAGGCTGAACAACAGAAAGGGCTAGAAAAGCTTAACAAACTGCTCCATCAACCTTACCCCTCCTCATCCCACTACCTCCACAGCCCCCTGAACTTTCTTCATTTTGCAAACCCTTGGTGTCTCTGCCACTACCACCCTTAAGGTTTCTGTTAATTTCCCTTATTTCTTAGGCTTACTATCTGAAGGAGGGAAGTGGCAGTTTAATTTCCCCAGTGCCCAAGATAGCTCTTAATTGACTAGGCTCATGCCCACAGTTTGTTGGCCCACTAGATATAATAAACTAACAGTTCATGATACTTCTGAGATTTAAGGATTACAGCATACGGAACATCTGAGTCAACAGGCAGAATGTGCTAGCCAACAGTCTCTGGCCTCTCCATTTGACCTGCTGCACTCAATGCAGCTCTGGCACTAGCAGCAGCCAAAGACCTGTCCTGAACTCATTACTTTTTCCTACGTGCTTCTTTTTCCAAAAGCTTGGGGGAAGAAAGAAGAAGGAAAGAGGCAGGCTGCAGTTTTTTGAGATTTGGGGTGGTGGGTTTTTTTTCATGTCATCTACCATTAAAAACATTTTGGATCTTAGAAGTAAAAATCTGGAGGTTTGACACAAGAGATGTATTCCCTTGCATCCAGCCTCTCAATCCATAAGGGACAGTTTTGCCAGACCAAAGGCAGGTTCCACAGTTCTCTGCCTTGAGGAACTTAACACCAGAACAGAGAAAAGAGAGTATATAAGCACCCAGAACAGCTTAGTAACACCTCCACATTCTCAAGGACTTCAGAGAACAAGCTCAAGAAGAGAGGCAAGGGGACAGAAACAGCAGGTAGCACACCAATTGCACACACTCAAAGTAGTTCTGATTCGCAGCACAGGGCTTACACCCAAACAGTGCGTTCCCCCAGTTGCTGGGCACAATCTTGTCAGACCTCATCTTCAGACTGCCTGTCACCTCCCTGAAGTTTAGAGAAAGAGAGGCTGCAAGCATGAGTGTATGCAGGAATCCCTGCAAATACAAAATCAGTTCTTTGAAAATTTGGCCCTCGGATTGCAAAATGTTTTGCTGGGCAGGTTTCTGCAAGAACATTCAGCAGGCTATAATTGTAATAATATGACAGAGACTATGGCAAAAAGTTTTGAAAGCCAAGCAGACTGTAGTTATGGATTACAGCTTTTAATTTATCCTCAAGATTCATTCTGTCTATGAGCTATACGTAAATCACAATGAATTGGGGCTGAAGGAACCAAGAGTGACAAATCATACCTAGAAGTCTGCAAAATATGCAATTCCTTTTATTATTATTTCATCTAAGGAATAGCAAATGAATAGCTGAACAATGACAGCATGCAACTGTAAAAATGCTGCACATTTTACCAGGATTAAGTGGTAAATTTGTATGGGGATTAAGCAGAGCAGAGCGCAACAAAGTAACACCAAGGATTGAAAAAAAAAAAAAAAATCATGTCTTAGAATTTCAGAGTTTGTTTTCTCTGCCGTCTTCTTCCTTCCCCTGTCATTCCATTCTGTCCTACTTTCAACTTAACAGTTTATGAAAGCACCTTCTAACAAAGAAGCATAGTTGTGGCCTAATTGCTATTAACCATCACCAAACCAGGTAAATTTTGGTAGCCCCTAAAAAACAATCACAGATCTTACAGGCAAAGAAGGACACAATCACCAAAAAGTTTTTCTGTTTACTACAGAGTTACAATGTAAAAGACTAGAAAAGTTGGGCCAGAATAGTCTTTACACAACTAGTCAATTTTCACTGGGTACTTTTTGCATCAAAGGTGGCAGCGCAGGGGAACGGACATTCCCACACAGCGATTAACCATAAAGAAAATAATTATTCACCAGACAGATACTCAACTGTGTCTTAGTTGTGCAAAGACTAACGTTCTGGCATAGAAAAGTACATATAGCTAAGGAAGTTAAAAATCTAACACTTGAACAGACAACAAAATATTGATGGGAATTACTACACATTCACCAACCTGAAGAGGATATCTTTATTTCTTTGGACCTTTATTGTCTGTGGAACAAAATCTCACTTCTTGCAGAAAGGAAAAAAAATTAATCCAAGCTGAGTCAGTTAACTGATAAAAATCAGTAGCTAGAGCCTGTTAAGTGGTTTTACAGGAATGCAAAAGTGAATGGCCGTCAGCAACATTAGAGCAGTCACCCAAAAGAAAACTACAGACAAGTTCAAGGCTTTGGTTTATGCCACCAGGTAAATTAGCACCCCAAATACATGACTCTTGGGGACAACTAGGGAAAGAGTGTTTTGAACTATTCAGTATCTTAATAGAAAGGGAAAATACCATAAATTGCGTATGTGCAGCTCCCTAAGACATCCAACAGTCTTAAGACTGGATACTAATTAAACCTTGTGGCTTCCAATTTACTTTTGTCATAAGAATTGAACAAATTAACATGCACTACAATTACTTAGCAATTACAGTAGTAACACATGGAAATTATTGCTACACAAAGAAAAGTTTACATCTTTAAATACAGAAGGAAAATTCTTAAAGCAAGTTACTTTATGAATAAATGGAAAATTCTGAAGTATTTTTCTTGCCCAGCACTATTTTTGTGTACTATATAAGAACATAAGTAGACAAAAGCTGGATTTTTTGTTGTTTAAGTGACATTATGCTGAATGAGGAAGAAACAGCAGTGATGAAAGAATAATTGCTGTTGAGTAAAAACTGAATGGCACTATGTGGTTTATAAGGCATTCAGGCAATAAATGAGATAAAACCATGTAGCCCAGCGTAGATAACTCCTCAGTTGAAAGAACAAGTTGTAGCTTCAGGCTTGTTGACTTCAGTCTCCCAAACATATTCTCCTTTCCAAGAAGTCACGTTACACACCTTTACCTGAGCATCTTTGCCAAAGGAAGGAAACACAAGCTGGAACTAATACCAGCTTTTCCTACACCTTGGCAGAGTGTACAATTTATTAAAACAGACAAACATACTGTACTGTTAGTGCTGTATTAAATTGTAAATAGTTAGCCAGCTTCACGAAGAATTTACTGCAAGGTGTGGCAACCTTGAGAAAAGAAAGGATTTGAGAAACATCTTATTACTTTAAGTATAGCAAGAGATATTTTTGTCCTGTGACCATGGAATAGAGACTTCATATCACCTCATTCAATAACATAACAGTCATTTTGGGCCAAGGCAATAGTCCACTTAGCTTAGTATCACACTGCTGACAGCATTCAGCAGCTGATGCTTGCTGAAAGAATATAAGAACAAGGGAAGTATTGTTCTTTATTCATCAAGTACACCAACTCTAGCTTCTGCTAGTGTGATGATTGTGGAAAAAACCTCTCTCTGACCTTCATTTCATTGTATTACTAGTTTGAGAGTTTTCTCCCCTACATATAACTGACTAAATCATTTTAAAAAAAAAAAAAAGAGTGGAGGGAAGAGTGTGGTTTTCCAAGCTCAAAGACTTTTGCAAGACTTTCTGGAGATGGATCTCAATCCCCAATCCTGCTTTGCAAATCTTAACCATATGTATTAGGACTGAAATACACAGAGAGCCTACTAACCATATGCTTTGCTTTATTGGCTCATTAAGTCACAAACATTCTGGACCTCATTTCTGACCAGAACTGATGTGTTGAACATTGGGAACACGTATTTCTTCATTCACCTCACATCGCCCACATTAAATATTACTGCTTACATGTGTCCCTAATTTCTGGGAGAGGCTTGTAAAACACTCACAGATTCCCAAACATCCAAGTGCTTCCCCAGCACTTGAGTACCACACAGACTGGACAGCACTACTACTTGCATCTACCAGAACTTGGAAAGCCTTAAGTTGCCACTACTCTCTGAACGTGCTCATGAATAATGCATTATACAAGACGCTTTAGAAGATACCCAGGATCAAATTCTGCTCCCAGTTATGCCTATGCAGTCTCTTATCGAAGGGATTACATAAAGTTGAGAGAAACGTCTTTCTTTAGAAATCATAAAAAATCATTTGCAACAGGATACATTTTCTCTAGAAGTCAAACCACTGTCAATATGATCCAACAAGTATTTAAGCCTAACAATCTCAGCAGTATCTTTTAATACCCACAAAGGATATTTAAAAAAAAAAAACCTGCAGAAGTAGTCTGTGACATTTAACAGTCCTGTGCAATACTGTATGATGTAAGTGTTACAATAGCTACTGTTCCAACAAAGAAAAAAAATATATATTCCATACATAGCTGGTCCTTCAAACTTACTTGATTATGTAGAGGACAGTCACAGCAATTTCTCATCAGTACTTTCATGTAAATAAGAGTTAAAAAAAAATGTTCCGTATAACTCATTTTGAGACACATGAATTTGCAAAAAGATTTATGCTATTTGAGATACTAGGTTCAAAGAGCACACATGAACACATAATTCTACTCCCCCCCTGAGATCAGCAGCAAAACTCCTGCTTCATTTCAGTAGTACTGGATCCACAACCTACTAAGAGGGAAGTAACACTTGCATTTGGAATAAGAAAGTCTATTTCTGCACATCAGAATGAAAAGCACCACCTTCTTATTTATGACTTACCTTGGCCCTGGGCATCACTAATGAAGAAAGCTGTGACAGCTAAAAAAGCCAAGAAGAAACAGCTCTGTATCTCATACCGACAAAGCATCTTCTTCCCCTCAATACACACAGTATCAGCAGGTCTGAAAACACATAGAACAAAAAGACTTACTAAACCTGCAAAGATAAGGCATCCACTTTAATGAATAGTGTGGGCAAAATCTGAATTCCATTAAAAATGAGGAATTTGCCATATGTGGAGCCAAGTTTTCATCCTGACAGCAGTTTTGTAACCAAAGCATATTTTACCTCAAAGGGACAAAGAACCCCATTTGGGCCACTCAACAGTTCTGAAAATTTGGCCCATGTAAAGAGAAAACTGATATTCTTTGCTAAGCATTCATGAGTATTGAAAGTAGAGTTTGCTATGCATAACAAGATAAAATGGGTATCTCTATACAATCCAGTGTTGCAAGCACCGTATCAAGATACCTGTGGTAGAGAACTCTGAAGCTCTCGATAACAAAGGAGGACTAAAACTGTTATCTACTTTATATCCAGAAAGCATCTAGAATGGGATGTTAAATTATGTACTTCAGGATTCTGTAATAAAAAAAGAGATGAGAACTGCCCTGCGAGCCTGCCATAAAATAGGAAATGCATGTACTCAACCCCAGTGAAATAATCATTGATCAGTCCAACTAAGCAATTTTGCACATCAGTTGTCAAAAAAGGCAGAACTTTGTTCTGAGGAAACACAAGTCCTCATCTCACTGTCTTCTACAGACTACTCTATTTTTCCTTTTTTTTTAATCTTACTCAACTTATTCTGCGCTCTCTGTTGTACCATCTGGCACTTACAGTGACTAAAGCAGACACAGCTCAGAAGGCATGTAGGATATCAGCTGATTAAGCACTAATTCTACTTGTAGGTCAAAAATATTTACCCTAACTTAATTAGTTAGGAACATCAACACTTTAGAGTGCAGCACCATATGAACACTCAAGGTAGTCCTAGGTGAACTACTTGGGTTACAGGAAGCAACTCTGGTGCCAAAGAACAAGTTCCAGAAGGGGTGATTTATCTGGCCACAGAAGCTAGGTTGAGAACAGTACAAATTTCATTATCTGAACTTGGCCTTTAACACTTTCCAGTTTTTCAACATATATGGAAGCCCCTCTCAAGATACATCAACATGTTCATAACATCATGCTTATAAACGTTCATCTATCACTCAACTTCACTGCACTAGTTTCAGTCCATTTTCTGGGACAGGAAGAATTTTTGCTGCCCTCTCCTGTTAGTATTTTATGGGAGAATTAAGATAATTAATAGTAGATTTCTTGCTGTCAACAGAGTCAGCATTTGAAGGTTTACTCTGGTAAATGTTGGTTTATGCATTTCTGTGTTGCAGAATGAGCATGAGCCCTGCCCATGAGCTGAGCCCCACCGCCTCGCGTGCTCGCAGCTCCTCTCCCGGGTGGGCTGTAGGCCGCTGCGTGCCCGGGATGTCTGCAAGGGCCTGGCAACCTTCTCCCGAGGGAACAACCTGCCTTTGACACCTCCCAGCCCGGGAGAAACCCAGCGCACATCTTCATCCTCCGTACCGCCCTGTCTGCGGCAGCGCACCCAGCCCAGGCGAGGAGGCAGAGCCGCCCCGGCCCAGCCCTGGCACCCTTCCCCAAGGCCCGCAGGGTAGCGCTGCCCGCCTGAGTGGGAGCCCGGCGGTTCTTTCTCCTGTCTCGGTGGTGGCTCGTTATGGAGCGGCGTGACCCTGCGTCCACCCGCTGCCTGGGAACAGGCACACGTTTCTCGGGTCGACGTCCCGCTGGGCGAAAGGAAGAGTGCGACCTGCCCCGGCACCGCCGCGGCCTCGAGGGAGCCGCCGGGCGCGCCGCCATGGCCGCCGCCCCCACATGGGAAGGGCGGGAAGGCGGCGGGGGGGCGGCGAGGCGGAGGAGCCGTGCCGGCTCTCGCAGACCCGCCGGCCGTGCCACGACCCGGCGGGTGCGTTTCGTTCGCTTTTCCACAGCCCTCGCAACGCGGCTCCAGCCCGGCCTGAGGGGCCGCGGCTCACCAACACGGCGCCGCGCCTGACCACCCCCCGCCTCCTCTTCGGATGCTGCCCGACACCGGCACCCACGGGCCTCCCTCTTGAAAGCGAGTTCCTCCCCCCCCAAGTTAAGAAAGGAACGGCGAGGAGCTCGTTGCCTCCGCCGAGCTGAGGCGAGGGACGGGCGCCTGGGACCCAGGGGCTGCCCGCCGGGAAGCCCCGCGCCGGCAGCGAGCGGAGACCGGCCGCCGACAGCAGCCCGCCGCGGCTGGGGAGGGCCCGCCTGCCCGGGCAGCCCCCCGCCAAAATAACGCCCTCCAGGCGCCGGGCGAAGCCATCTGCCTCGGCGCGCCGCGGGAGGGAGGATGCACCCACGGGGGGACGCGGGGAGCAGCCAGACCCTCTGTTTTAAAGTCCGGCTGGTTATTTTTAAATTATGATTATTTTCAAAAGTGAGGCTTTTGCAGGAGTTTCTAAGGGACCCCCCCTCCCCGCCCCAGGCTCGCCACTTCCCACCCCTCCATCGCCTCCTCCCTCCCCCAACTCTCCCACCGGAGCTCCGCTCCGGCCGCCGCGTGGTGTCCGGGCAGGAGGGTGGGGAGCGCTCCTGCCCCCGAGCCCCGTGGGCTCTAACTCCCCGGAGCCAGCCCCCCGCCCGCCTCGCCCCAGCCCTCGAGGGAGACGAAGCGGAGCTCACACCGACCTGCGCGGGCATCAGCGGGGGAGCCGCCGGTGGGGGTGCGGCCGCTCGTTTTCACGCGGGGCTGTGGGTGTTGAGGCGGCTGCGGGAGAGCCGCTTCCCTCCCCTCTGGCCGCTCTTCCCCTCGCTGCGCCGCATCTGATAAGGCGAAAGGGGAGCGAAAGGAGGCGGGCAATTATAGAGCAGAAGGTGGAAAGAAGGGGGGAAAAAAAAGAGGCATGAGCGATGCCTGCGATCCAACCCTCCGCCCCCCAGCCCGACCTCCGCGGCGGGGCGCGGCCAGGTGCGCGGGGAGGCAGGGCCGGGGCCGCGGGCGGAGGGGGGCATTTCGGACAGCGTTACATGTGCAGGTGCTGTGCTTTTCAGTGTCCTCTTTCGTCTGGTTTTGCTACCTTTTAACTCATTTTCCTCCCCCCGAAGTTCCTCGTTCACTTCGTTTTAAATGATTTAGAAGCCGCCTACTCCGCAGAGCGGCTTGGAATGCGAGTATCCCCCAGTGCTGGGTATTGCAATGTGTGGATTAATGATTCATCGGGGAAATATTTATATTAAAGTGTTCCAGCACTTGTCTGGCATAGTATAAACCTTGATTAAAAGCATCGTAGTACATACGCGCATTTTTGCCAAATGCATAGACGCTGCAATGGAGATGTGGAATTGCAGGATCTATTTTCATATAGAAATACAGAGTTACCCTATGGTATACCCTACTGAATTTACAATTCAGGCTACAACTCACAAAGTCCATAAGTCCCGAGAATTTAAGAGGTGAACGAAAATACTCATTACAATGTGCCTGGTCATCTGTATAAAATTATAAATTAAATCACTGAAGGACTGCAGTTAAGAGACAACAGGCGTAGCTGAAACAGAGATGAGCATCCCTTTCTTAGTGTTAGTAGGAGTCCCTTTTAGGGAAGGGGAAGGCAGCAAGTCCCAGGGAGATGACTGTGACTAAACTCTGTAAAGCAGGACCTTCTGTTGCTGAGTAGGATTCCCAGTCCTGCAGACTTGTGTCCAAACTCATAGTGCACGGAAAGTTTCAGTGGAAAGATATCTGCATCTTTCCACTAAAACTGCAGAAGTGTTTGAGCTTTAGAGAAACTCTTTAAGTCCAGTTGTTTTCTATAGCAAAGGTTAAAAAGCATTCCTACATCTAAAAAGCATCTCCCAGCTCTAGGAATCTGGGAGGTCCTGTCCTCTGCAGTTACTCTCGTACTGCCAGCTGTGTGCAACGGCCAACACTTTGTACCAGTCAAGAAGAGAGCAGCTTGCAAAATTAACGACTCCTTTGAAGCAATAAGATGTTCAGCTCATTGATGCTAAATGTAATACATTTTTTATCTTTTCAGTCCCTAATCTATGCATTTAGTGAAACCATAATATCCAGAAAACAAGAAAGCAGATGGATAGGTCTATTTGCAATGCCCTTGAAGACTTGGTAAATGTAGAGAGATAAATCAGCCTAATCCATGACTGCTTGCTGGCTCATGTATTTCAGGGCAGGACAAGGAACAGCCTGCCAAAGGGAGAGTCTGGCTCCCTCTCTCTTTTTTTCTTTCTTTTTTCTTTTTCTTTTTTTCCCAGATTTATAATGTAGAATGCAAAGTCCATGAGCACCATCCTGTGGCTGCATCTAGTCAGAGTACAGGGACTCACAGTAAAAAGTCTTGAGGATCCCACTGACCAGTGAATAGATTCTGTAACTCTCTGCAACCTTCAAATGACTTTATGCTTTAATTTTTAGCCACCTGTTTGCATCAGAAATGAAACTAATATTTTAAGTTTATGCAAAGTATATGCTTTCAAGGGTAATTTGGCTGATTTTATTAGTATCAGTTGATTTTCCTGATTTACAATATTATTCTTACAGCATTTATCCACTTTCTAGAGTGCATCACGCTTGTTACCATTGAGCTTTACTCAGCTTCCTCTGGAAAGCACCGTAGATCCCCTTGCATAATTACAAGGAAGACCTCATGTTGTTCAAAAGGTCAAGCTAAAAGTTAAAAGCTAAAGCTTCCTTGAAAGAGTTCGTACAAGTAGCGCATCTGGAAATAGAGTAAGATCACAATATGCACAATATTAATGTACAAATTATTTACCAATGTTTCCTTCTTGTCTTCCTTCAAAAAAAACCCCAGAGTTTTGAGAAGCAGTTTACTGAATGTGAATCGGCCCCATGAATTTACCTTCCACTATTTTGAATTGTGATTTCAAAAGAGCAACAATGACTTACAGCCACCACATTTTAAAAGTATTCAAACCAACATGATATTGACCATCCTTTGCTCGGCTAGTATAGATTCCACAAAATTTCTATGAATAGGATTGCATGGGAACGATATTGAAAACACAGCTGGAAACAATTCCACTAATCCAAGGCCAGTGCCACAAAGAACAGAATTAGCGCAGGCTGGTGAGCTCCAAGTGAACTGGGCTGAATGACGATACAATTGAACCAAGTAATGGATCACCGACAGCAGTATTTGTGGGAACTGAACAGAAACCAAAACAATGGCTATTTTGGGTGGCTGTGGGGAAGAATTATGCTGTAATTATCAATCCTCGGCTTTTTAGAATATCTTCTGCTTTTTAGGATATACTTAGAATATCTTTCTGACTTTTTCAAATATGTTAATAAATGCAATGTTAATTGTGGTGTCATTTCCACAAGACTTTTCGGAAATAAGAATATCAAGTGTGGGGGACATTTTTAAATTGCAAATAATTAAAAAGTAATCAAGTCTTGTATTCTTTTATTACAATGTTGTTTTTAAAGGTGACTAGTGCTTTTATATCCTAAGCTAATGTATCTTACAAAGAGATGTACATTTTTAAATGCCCTCTTTCCTCTAGCATCCAAAAACTCCAGTGACATTCAAAGATTTTGACTATGGATATCCATATTTGCATGACTTGAACTAGTCCTTAGGCCTCACAACAATTCCTAGAAATTTCTCTTTTTTTTGCTATTAAAAGAACTGAAGAACACAAAGACAGAGGTAATACTTGAGGTAAAGCATAGCTGACTTTTGCTTTACATTTTGTAATTCTTATTAAATATGATGGTACATACAATGCTCTTTGGAAGGTGGTTTGCCAAGATCAGTCTGTCAACACTTGTGATAATTAAGTAAGTGCTTTATGAAGTCATGTGCTGAGAGATTGGAGAAGGACTTAGGACTATGTTCTTCCCAA
Organism: Gavia stellata; assembly: GCF_030936135.1. Lineage (NCBI taxonomy): Eukaryota > Metazoa > Chordata > Aves > Gaviiformes > Gaviidae > Gavia > Gavia stellata. The sequence continues at coordinate 14,962,311 of NC_082596.1, forward strand.
ATTAAAAATACAGAAAAAATATTTTAATGAAAAATGCAATTGTGGTACACCATCTTTAACATATTAGCCATGCTTGCTTTTTAAAGTTTCTTGTCTTTAGTAGTTAAAACAATTTCACAGTTATTTTGTGATATGAATATGCAGTGAAATGACTTCTGAAAAGGGTAGCTATTTTTTGTGAAATACTTTTTTCTAGTGACTTTCTTTGTGCTACAGCTCTTTCTCTGTTATCAACCCCACAAATATGGCTTTTTTACAGCTCTATTTTTAGGCAGGAACTGCCAGAGTAGTCCAGCTTTGCTTCGTTATCGGTTGGCATGTCTGATGAGTCATTTTCATTTCCTTTATACTCTTTAGAAGATTTCAGTGCTGTCAGCACTTTAGTGAGCTGCTAGGTTTATTCATCTGAAGTTTATTACACATAATGAGGTAAGTGAAAGGGATACGTAGGAAGCCAGATTGATGCCATAGCCATTGAAGTGTATCTGTTCATGTTTAGGATTGGTCCTGCTCCTCCAAACATGCAGGAAAGGGAACAAAACTGGCCAAAGGCAGCATAGGGAGATGGAAAAATACAAATATTTCTCGGTCATGTATTTTTCTGTTCATCTGTCCGTATGAGGGTTCCACAAGGTAATGGGAAGAATGATTAGTTCAGTGTTTCATAAAGTTAGTTTTTCATTCTGCAGTCGAATTAGATCCCTTTAGATTTGTGAGGTGAGATTCATCTATCCTGGGTTTACACTGAGCTAGTTGCTGAGCCCAGTGCTGAGGAACAGACATAGCTGTATGAGCCTTGAGACACAGCCAGGAGCTAAGCTCCCTCTTCTTAGCCTCTGACAAGTGTAGCTTATCCAGATCCATTTAGGGAGGGAGTTCAGCCACACGTCCTTGAGCAGCAGGGAGGCTGAGTTCAGCCTGCCGAGAAACTGGAGCCGCAGCCACTAATTCCTGCACCCACAGCCTCCTCACAGCTGCAGTGAAAAGGCAGTCCACTGGAGAAGCAACGTTATCCTCTCTGACGTGCATACATGCTCACACAGTAGGAGCCCACCTTACCTCACTGGACAGGGAGGGCTCATGGTGCTCGTTCCTCCCTCAGGCTGCAAGGAGCAGGAAGAGTTTCCTGGTCTCCTGATGGGTAATGTTCTGGACCCATACGCATTACGCAGGATCACAGAAGCACTGAGCTTGGAAGGCACCTCTGGAGATCATCTAGTCCAACCCCCCTGTTGAAGGAGGGTCAGAGCAGGTTGGCCAGGGCCATGTCAAGTTGAGTAAAGAGTATCTCCAAGAATGGAGACTCCACAACCTCTCTGGCCAACCTACTCCAGTGTTTGACCACCTTCACAGTAAAAAAAAAAAAAAACCACCCAAAAAAAACAGCGTTTTCTTGTGTTCAGATGGAATTCCATGTGTTTCAATTTGTATCCATTTCCATTCACCCTGTTGCTTGGCACCAATGAGGAGAGCCTGGCTCCCTCTTCTTCATTCCCTCCCATCAGGTATTTATCCCTATGGATAAGATCTCCCTGAGCCTTCTGTTCTCTAGGCTGAACAGTCCCAGCTGCCTGAGCTTCTCCTCTTTATGAAAGATGGAGAATCATCTTCATGGCCCTTCACTGGACTCACTCCAATAAGTCCATGTCTCTCTTGTACTGAGGAGTCCAGCACCTGACCCAGCATCCAGATGCCACCTCACCAGGACTGAGTAGAGGGGAAGGATCACGTCCCTCAACCTGTCGGCAATGATCTTCCCCATGCAGGCCAGGAGGCTGTTGACCTTCTTTGCTGCAAGAGCACATTGCTGGCTTATGGTCAGCTTGTCTACCAGGACCACCTGGGCCTTTTCTACAAAGCTGCTTTCCAGGCAGCCAGCCACCAGTGTGTACTGGTGCCTGGGGTCCAAGGGCAGCACCTTGCACCTCCCTTTGCTGAACTTCATGTGGTTCCTGTTTCGCCATTTCTTCAGCCCGCTGAGGACACTCTGAATGGTAGCACAACCCTCTGGTGTATCAGCCACTCCTAATTTTTTACCATCCACAAACTTGTTCAAGGTGCAGTCCCCACCATCAACCTGTTCATTAATGAAGAAGTTAAACAGTATTGGCTCCAATCAGCCCCTGGGGCACATCACTAGTGACTGACCGCCAGTGGGACTTCATGCTGCTGACCCCTTGAGCCCAGCAATTCAGACAGTTTTCAGTTCACGTCACTGTCCACTTATCTAGCCTGTGCTTCATCAGTGTGTCTATGAGGAAGTTATGGGAGAAAGCATTACAAAAGTCAAGATAAACAACATTGCAGTCAAAATGCAAAATCCATAATCACTGCTCCCACTTGCTCCCAGGTGGCATGCTGAGACTTCATCAACCAGCCCGAGAGAGCACTGCAATTGATGAGCAAATCCTGGGAGGCTGCTAGCACAGAGGCAGGGACGCCCTCAGGAAAGAGGGAAGACCAGACTTTATGATGTTTGGATCTACCAGCAGCTGGAAATAGGTAGGCACAAATACGGCATTAGGCTGGCAAAAGTGAACGCAGATTTCTTTTCATTGGATTATGCTGTGGTGCAGATTAAGTTGCGGCCCACCAATGGTACAATATAATGCAGTGAGGGAAGGGTTCCCCCCATTTTTTACTGAATAAGCAGAAGACCTACAGATTCTGTGCGTCTGTGCCAGAAGTCATTTTCTTTGGAATGAAATCCAGGCTGAAATGAATATTTAAGCCCAGTAAGAGCTGGAAGCAATACCACGGTGGTCTCTGTAATATATACCTTGAGTAATGAATACAAGAGATGTCTGGAACAGGGAAGAATTCCTTTTCAAATAACATGTATCTTAAGCTATTACCTAAAAGAAGCAGAGCTTCTTGTTTGCCTCCTACTGAGCTTCTTGTCTGAGCTCCTACCCTATACAGTCTTGAACACTATAATTACACATCTCTCATCTGCTTCAATCTACTTTAAGCACTTTTCTAGTACACATGGCCATGAGAGTAAAATTCCTGACATGAGGGACAGGGTTTGTTAAATGTTTTCCAATGATCTGTTTTTCCATCTTGTCAATTAATGCAAAACTATGAATTTTCAGGTTTTCTAGTTTGCAGTTTTTAGAAAAGCATGTCTGTTTATTAGACTCTGAAAAATAGAAAGTTGTCACCTAGAATAATATTGCATGACAACACATAGGGGTTTTTTGCCACTGAATGAACACCTGAATAAAACTGTCCTTTACGATAGCACTTTATATTGCTCACAAATTTTATTCATCTAAACTGTTTCCTTTGTTCAGTTTTAAACAGGCCGGTTCTCTTTGCTGCTTTTGTTTTAAGGGATTTGAAGTGGATGATGAGATTCAGAGATGAGTGCTTTGTTCCCCTCTGCATTTTTAAGCATTACAATTGGAATTTTCAAGAACAGACGTATGTACACATATGTTAAACATGTAAAGTTAGCTTTCCACGAATAAAATATTGAATTGACCTTAGCAGAAATTTTACAAAAGAGAAATGGTATTACGATTCATATTTGCTGAAGAAAAAGCTATTATTGTAAAAAATCATAGCCTGTGTTTCAGAGTAATTTTATACAAAATGTGAATAGAGAAAGCCAAGAGAAATATGAATATTTTATTTGTTGCAAACAGCTCAATAAAATCGCCCCCACTCAAATACTCACTGAAGAAATACAGTATGCCTTCCATTTTAAAATTTGAGGGGCATTTAAGCAGCTGGAATAACTGTCAGTTAATTATTCCAATAAATATCAATACTAAATATCAGTATACTGGAAATCTCACTTTATCAGGTACAAGAAGGAGAATTTACAGCAGTTTTAAACATTTTTTTTAGTTGTGAAGCAATAGCAGATGGGGGCAGTCTTGCACAAAAATTGCTTTTGTGTATTCACAAACCTGTATCTTTCTAGCTTCTGAGGATCCAAATTCAAGTACTGTGTCTGCTAAAACACAACACTTTAATAGTCCCCATGCTTTGATCTGCATTGTAAGAGTTGAGAAATGGTCAGCTGTAAAGACCTGTATTACTCAGCTTCTGTGCAGAAGGGTTCCACTCAACCAAAGCCAACTCATATAAAGCTCCTCTATGGAGAAGAAGGTGCTACCATGGGATGGACCTGAGTGCTGCTCAGAATTACTGCTAAAGTCGTAGAGTGGTACCTACACTGCAAGAGTACGTGTGACTCTTGTCAATGAGCTGTCCCTAAGGCTGAGGTGGCCATTTGCTGTCTCAAGATTTGCCAAGAATTGTTAGTATAAAGAGAATAAGGAGGCAAAGTTTTTGGTTCTTCTCTGCCTATGTTGCAGAACTAGCGCTCTGTGTCACATACGCGCCCAGGAAGTGCTTGGACACTTCCCATTGAAGATGATTTAAGTGCCTTAAATATAAAACCAAAAATAACAGGAAATTACACAGGAGGAAAGCAAGTGTATATACTAGCCTTAAACAAATAGCCGGCAGTAATTATGCTCCAAAGCGATTGATCTGATGACTTAAAGAATTATAGGATTTTATGACAAAGAATGTAAAAGCTGAAAAAAGTAGAGGCAGTAGTCTACAACCACAAAAAAACAGGTAACACCTCAAAAGCTTTTGGGTTAGCCTTTTTTTTTCCCCCCCTCAGTCTCAACACCTAAAGGCTATATTTTATGCAGTTGTGCAAGTTTTTGCGCATCTGGATCTTGCACTGAACATCACCTTAATCCATGTTCTTCACAAAATCCAGGTAAAAATAGGACATGCAGCAACACTCCATCCATGATGCTACTCCATTTTCCGGTATTTGTTAATTTAGCTGTAGTGACTGACATTTCATGTCAGGCTTTTTGACAAAGTACTGTAATCCACATGTCATCTCTTTTTTTGCTGTTTCCTTTAGATTATCACTGTTTGTGCCCTATTGTAATCTTTAATTTACTGGTGGCATCCTTCATAAATGCTAGTTCTTGTAATATTGATGCTGGCCACAGTAAAGTTCTTTATCTTACGCTTCACAGAAAAAAGCTTGTCCAGGGCCTGTTTAAATTAGCACAGTGTTTAAGGTAAATCAGATTACAACAGGGCCCTGAGGAAAATAAAGCCTTGAAGAGCACAATGTTTCTTACAATGCAATCTTCAGAGACACTGTTCTTCACTATCTAGCACAAACAAAATCTCTGTCCCAAGGTCTGCACTCTTGGAAGAATAGCCAAAACATCTGCTTTAGGCCACTGGGCATTTCACAATGTTAATAATAATAATAATAATAATAACAACAACAACAACAACAACAACAACAATAATTCAGCACATGGAAAGGAATTACTGCTGTTGGGGACATCAGCCAATCTGTCCCTTCAAATATTAGCAAGGTTTGACTTGGAGAATCAGTCCTTAAAATCTCACTAGCCTAGTGAGTGTGTTAGATTTATAGGGCTTTCTATATGTGATTCATGCCAGTAATAAAATTAGAATTATTGATGGAGGTAAAACTAAACATCTGAACTCTTCATAATTCACAGTCTTTTTACATAGCAAAACCCACATTACAGTCGTCACAGTTCAAAAGATGTTAACCTGTCATATTTACTTACAAATTCCCACTTATGTTATTTTACATAAAAAAATAAATTAACTGTAGCTATTCTCATTATTTAGCTACGATGTTATTCCTTTGAAAAGCCAGTGGGCTTTCTGACGCTTGCTTTTTAGCGATAGGCAGGAATGTGCCGGACAAATCAAGCCCTGAACTGAATGTGCTATTGAGGGTGTTTTCTACGACTGGCTTCTCTACGAACCGCAGACTGTTTTTGTGGCTTTGCTTGGGTACACATGGCTCTCGCTGCACGGCGCGGGGCTGGTTGCGCAAGGCGGCGTGCCGTTTGGCCTCCGCATCCTCCCACACGCTGCGCCGAGCGGTTGTACAGCGCCCGGGGACCAGGGCCTGGTCCAGCCCTCCGCCAGCTCAGCTGGCAGCCTGCGGAGTTTGGCACTGAGGCTTGCTGCAGACGGAGCCTCTCCCTTGGAAAGGCTGGGAGGAAGGGAAGCTTGGAGAGGAGCTTGGAGAGGACTCTGGAGCTGAGGAGCTTGTAGGTTGACTGCACATGGCGGGTACCTGGCACACTGGTGACAAGAGCCTGCCAAAACTGAACAGATGGGGTTGCAAATAACAAATTTATGGCTATGGAAGATTCAAAATACATTGTATTGGGTTTGCATGGCAAGGTTTTGATAGCAGGGGGGCTGCAGGGGTGGCTTCTGTGAGGAGCTGCTAGAAGTTTCCCCTATGTCCGACAGAGCCAATGCCAGCTGGCTCCAAGACGGACCCACTGCTGGCCAAGGCCGAGCCCATCAGCAATGGTGGTAGCGCCTCTGGGATAACAGAGTTAAGAAGGGGGGGAAAAAAAACCCTGCATAATTGCAGCTGGAGAGAGGAGTGAGAATATGTGAGAGAACCAACTCTGTGGACACCAAGGTCAGTGAAGAAGGAGGGGGAGGAGGTTCTCCAGGCGCCGGAGCAGAGATTCCCCTGCAGCCCGTGGTGAAGACCATGGTGAGGCAGGCTGTCCCCTTGCAGCCCATGGAGGTCCACGGTGGAGCAGATATCCACCTGCAGCCCCTGGAGTACCCCACGCTGCAGCAGGTAGATGCCTGAAGGAGGCTGTGACCCCGTGGGAAGCCCACGCTGGAGCAGGCTCCTGGCAGGACCTGTGGACCCATGGAGAGAGGAGCCCACACTGAAACAGGTTACCTGGCAGGACTTGGGACCCCATGGGGCATCCACGCTGGAGCAGTCTATTCCTGAAGGACTGCGCTCTGTGGAAGGGACCCATGCTGGAGCAGTTTGTGAAGAACTGCAGCCCGTGGGAAAGACTAACATTTGACAAGTTCATGGAGGACTGTCTCCTGTGGGAGGGACCCCACACTGGAGCAGGGGAAGAGTGTGAGGAGTCCTTCCCCTGAGGAGGAAGGAGCGGCAGAGACAACATGTGATGAACCGACCGCAACCCCCATTCCCCGTCCCCCTGCGCCACTGAGGGGGAGAAGGTAAAGAAAATCAGGAGTGAAGCTGCACCTGGGAAGAAGGGAGGGGTGGGGGGAAGGTGTTTTAGGATTTGGGTTTATTTCTCATTATCCTACTCTGATTTGATTGGAAATAAATTAAATTAATTTTCCCCAAGTCTAGTCTGTTTTGCCCGTGACTGTAATTGGTGAGTGATCTCCCTGTCCTTATCTCAACCCATGAGCCTTTCGTTATATTTTCTCTCCCCTGTCCAGCTGAGGAAGGGAGTGACAGAGTGGCTTTGGTGGGCACCCGGCAGCCAGCCATGAAGGGTAGTATTTTTCCACAGCCACAGAGCCCATGGGTTGCAGTCAATACAGGGGACTGCTGTCTTTCTGCATTAGAGGGTGTGTGCTTCTCTTCCCCTCCGAAGTCTGTGGAGTAGAATGGTTATCCAGCTTCTCCACAGGCTTCCTGGATGACTTTAGGTATCGAGTATCCAGGAGCTCATCTGGTGACACTTGGAGAATGGTGGATGTGTGAGGGGGGGTGCTGAGGATGTGCTGCCAGTTGTAAAACTTATTGAACATGAAGATGTATAAGCCAGCTAGTAAGGCATACAGTCACAGCACGTTAGGTAACTACTGGTGAGATCTTCAATACTGATGGCCTTCTAAACACCTATGTGGGTTTAACAGGTATTTTTGATGGACTTTATTTTATGTCAGCACCTAAATTCTCTATAAATTTCACTTTGAATTCCTCATTCAGTTTTGGACATTGCCTCAGTTCCCCTTCTGCTACAGGGGGTGAGCAGAAGCTACCCTTGTACCAAGTGCTGAGATGTCAAGCACTGAGACACGTGACTGACTGTGGTGTGAGGGACATAGTAGGGAGAGCCATCACTGAAGCGTATGCGAGGTATATAAATACTTCAGGAACTACAATACACATCATATTGCAAGCAGTGGACTAAAAGTCAAGTTTAAGTGGAAATTGCTGCTGCTGCCTCTGTTCTCATCTGCTGTGGCTGCAGTAGCTGCTACTCCTTATGATCTCATTTCCCTAATGGGAGCAGTTTGCTGCCTTGCTGTGACTCCTTGGGTGAAATTAGTACTTTTCAGGACAACTTAAAAACAGTAACACCCAAAAAGCAGGAAGAGCCTGCTGAAACATGCAGAGAGTGATTATGTATGAACATTTATACGCACAGATTACAGCTCAACTGACAAATGGCTCTGGTCCCCTTGGCTGGTGACAGACAATTCAGAAACAAAGCTGTCCTTGGGTGAGAGGACACTTTGCATCTTGACAAAAAGCATAAGAGGAAAGGAAAAGGAGACGCATTTCTTGGGATATTTAATAATAGCACATCATCACAGTCAGTTCTGCATGATACAATTGTGCAATGACTTCTCAGAGAATTGGCTGGATAGCCAGGAAGTTTTCTCCCATCAACAGCACTGATGGAATATACAGCTGGGTAACGCCAATAAAATTACCAGCAGTAAGACAGTTGAATTAGCTGATATTAAGTGGTGGTTATTAGGGATATCATTCAGTTCTTCACACATAGGTGTCTAGTGCCATCTGAAGTATCCTACAGTATGTAAGACATCCTCTGGAACTTAGTCTCTAGATGTGATTTCAAGGGGCATGGGCTTCTCCATATGTCCTCTCTGCCCCATAAGAATGTCTCAAATACCCTAAGGCATCTTTGATGGCACTCAACATTTACATGTATGCAACAGAACCAACCCCTGGTTTCTGAGTTCAGATTCCAATTAGATAAGTAGAAGTAGATGCCATCACCCTGCTGTGATGCTTTTTCAGATTATCTGCAGATTGGGGAAAAGAGCACTGCAGTAGCCCACGTGACAGAGGTCATCTTTGCAATTACAAGCCCATTGTTAGGAATTAATCATGATAACTGCTGGAAAAGGGTATCATCAAAGAGCCTTTAAAATGCGGACACTTTTACCTTAATTATAACATTTTTATTCCTGTATTATGTGGCTTCCTGAAGCTCTGCACATTAAGACAGCATTGCCTGGTTTTTGCAAAAGAAACAGTAATCAGCGACAGTTAAGTTAAATGTTTTCTGTGCCTTCATCTTCTAAATACAATTTCCAACTGAACCAGAAGAGAAGATTTTTTTTCTATGGCTATGTAGGAGATGAGGTCAAGGGGATTTATATTTAAATGGTCTCTGGAATGGAATACTGATGCTGCTATAAGGAAGGTGAATCAATAACCCTCAGAAAATAATCTCTTAGGAGAATGAACAATAATACAATCATGCAGATACATGTATAGTGGGTAATGAAACAAAATTTAAAAAGCGTAATACATATTTTATCATTAAAATAAAACATTTAAGAGGGTAGGTCAGCACCTTTCTGTAAATGCTTCTTTTAAGCATATTTTGTAATAGATTATTTGCCTGCTGGAGTGTAATGGAAAATGAAATATTGAATTTTTTTAATATTCAACAGGATCTTGTTGATTGTGGCAAAACAAACAAAGCATACACACATCCCAAACTGCAGTAACAAACAAAAGGGTGCAGTAAGTTATCTTCAAAAAGCAGCTGAGCTGACAATGCTTATAAAACAAGGCAGGCAACAGGAAAATGTAGCATTAAGTTCTTAAATACTTTCATGTTTCTTCCTTTCCAAGTTAACCCGTAAAAGCTAGTTGGTTCCTTCTGCAATATTTAAATGCATTTTAAGAAAAATCTTATCTTGTTTCTAGAAATACTTTGCAGGTAAAGCAAGACTGTTAGGGCACTTTGAGAACAGAAATTAAATGGATTCCTGATCCTGCAAACTACTAAGCACTTCTTCGAGTGGAATCAATATTTCCCAGGCTTTGCTCAACATCATGCTTAATTAAACTTTTGCTAATAAACGTGAAAAGCTCAGTTTAGCCCCATTGCTGGACTCCATTGACAAATCAGTCGTTCAGTCAAGCCTGCTTATCTGCATGTGTATTTATTTTTGGTTGATACATGCAGTGTTTGCACATATATGTAAATATTATATATAGATCTCAGAAACTGAAGATATGAAAAAAGTTTTAATTATTTCACAATGTAAATGAAAATTGTTTCTTTAAAGGAAATGTTTTGCTTGGGTAGCTTGTTACATTTGAAACTGAAGTGTTTCACAGATGAACATATCTTTACTATGTTCTTATCTAGCGCATTTTATGCTTGAATGTTCTTAAATGCAAAAGCATTAATTACAACTTTGTTCGTATTGAGAAGACAGGGTTAAGAATGTGAATTGTAAATTTAGTCATAAAACTAGAACATTTTTCTCCTCTGTGACATTATTAAGAGACATAACAGGACAGAACCTTTCCATACTACACCCTATCACTGCACCTGCCTGATGGATACTCTTCTGCGTTCTGCACTCGTTTTGCTCCTACTTTAAAATAATCAACAAGAAATTTAAAACAAGCTAACTTGATTTTTTTACAAAAAACTAATGGTTTGTTCATACTATATATTTTCCAGCTACAGCCTAGCAATAGGCATCCTGTTGCAGGTTTTGCTCAGGTAAAATTTTCCCAGGGAGACTCAGTGGAGGTTTGCCTGAGAAGAGCAGGTAAGAGCGAGTATTCCCTGAGTTATGCTTGGATACAAACACAAAAGTATGATTTCTGTTCCTCACAAGTTCCACTGCAAACATAAGGGAGGAAAAGGAGCATTTCCTAACTGGAAAAGCATAGAATAGCGGGAGAGATTTTTTTTTCCTGTTTAATACAAGATACTCTAAAACCTGAAGAGGAAAACATAAATCCTAATGATTAAATTTGCCAGTCATTTACAGTTGGCAGTGAAGACATGAGTTTATGTGCTTCTAAGCCCAGCTATGGTTGGGAGGCTGTGGTCCATCTGGGACGTGATGAAGGGAGGGAGCAGAGGGTCTGTAGTAGCTCATCCAGCGGACTGGAGGAAAACAACACTCTTTTGAGGTCTCTCATCTTTCCTCTCTGTAATCTGAGAAAGTCCATGAAAGCTATGTCCCGTACTTTGTTATGAACCATATGAAGCTTTGTTAAGAGTAGGTGTGGTGGTATTTTATACCTCAAACGAATTTTATTCCATCATTATGGTAACTTTGTCTTATTTTGTTCTCTTACCTCAAGGCTTTGTTTGCATGTTAGTTATCGTTTGATAGTATAGCAGAAGCCAGTTCACCCATTTTTCTGAAATCTTAGGCCTGATAAATAAGCACTGCTAATTCATGAAAAGCTAGTGATGATGACCATGATAAAAAGCCACTCAAAAACAGACTAATAAAAATGACAAAAAACCCAGGGTCATCAAGACCTTCAAGAACCAATTTTTGAGCTGGAAGCAGAACACACGACCATTTTAACTATATGGGGCAAAAGGAGCAGAAGAATAGGAAAGAAAACAAAATATGTCCATAAATCACTGGTAGACACAAATCTCACTGGTAGAGACAAACCAGTCTGGTGGGCAGGGGCTGTCCTTTACAGCAGTGTTCCCCAGCTTGGCCTGCTTGGGTGCATGCAGCAGCAGCAGCAGCAGGAGCAGTGGGAGCATATCCCAGTAGAGGAGGTGTTCAGCTGCTCAGTAGCAATGTAAAATCCTCTTTGAAGTGGCCTGCAAACCACTAGCTGTCCACGTACTGTGATCTAAAAACATTTCGTAGAGGTCTCTGGGTAGAAGTACCATAGGAACAGAAGCAAGAAGTTGCACATAAAAAGAAGATAATTTCCTGTGGCTCTAATCACCTGCAAATTCTGAAAAGAAATGACGACTATTCTTTGACAAGGCAACACAAAAGCCAGTAGGCAGCTGTTGTAGCCCAGCGAGAGCTATGGTGACATAGGGTGGGAAAGCTATGTGTGTATGGCAGCATTTTTAAATAAAAGGCAATACAACAATTTGCACTACTTAGCGTACAGTGCCTGCTTCAAACGCGTGCTCTTGAAGCTGAGCATTTAATTTTAAGCATGTGCTTATGCAACTTGAGTTTCAACAGTACTGGAAATTCACAGCTGCCATGGACAATATGAGAATAAATACCTGACTGCAAAACAACAGCCATTTTTCTAGAGGACATTCAGTTTGACAGTTATAGCTACTCCCTTCTGAATATTCCTGAATTTTCCTGAGGAACTGCAAGTATAAAGACTAAGTATCTATACGTGAAATGCTGTCTTTATAGTATAAACTCACTGTATCTTTGAGTCCTGTGACATTCTTTGACATTCTCAGATTATCTCTTGCATTAATGGCTCAGTTTAAAAATGAATGTGTAAATATTTATTTATGTACAAGTTGCAGAGAAATCTAATAGTTTAAAATCACTCAGCTTCTCTGGAACATCAATAGTATTTTTGTCTGCACTGTGTGTATACAAAAGGAATTATTACATTGGCAGTTACTATTTCTGTTTTCATAAGTAACACATACAAGTGAAAAATATAAGCCACATCACTCACCAGATAAAGAAAGACAAATTTTAGAAGTGTGATTTATAGAAACCTTTAATGGCAGTTTTATTGTAAAAGGTTAGAAGTTGTCTCACTTTGAAGAGTGGTGTTGTCTAGCTTTACTTATACATGTGACATACACATGCTTTTTAACTTATACAAGTGGTCTAGTTCTAATTATACACTGGGAAGAAAATACTCGTACTTGCAACAATTGATTTCTCAGTCTGTCTTGCATTAGGCAAACATTTTTGCAAACCATATTGTCTCAGTTTTTCCTGTCTCTAAAATTGGAATAATTCTTATTTAGCAAAATTAACATTAAAAATTAGTATTTAATTCCTGACGTTATCTGAAATTACTAGAGCATTACCCCATAATCTCATCATTCTGTCTCCATCCACAGGGAAAAGGAAACCTCCATGCATCATAGCTGTCAGTGCAGATGAAGAAAGAAGTCAGTCACTCCTCCTTCTTCTTCCAAATCCTCAGACTACTCTCTTCGGCTATGTCTATGTTAGTACATCAGATCAGTCCAGGGACCGTTCTCTGGTCCCAAGGCCAAGTGGCACAACACAGGCTGCACCCCTATGCCCAAATTCTGATCTCATGTTATTCTCTGAACTACACTTGGGCAATTTTCACAGAGGTCTAGACCATGCTAAGGGTACATCCTGACTGTTAAACCAGTAAATGTGGGACAGTGTTTGACACATCCCTAGCACTCTGTAATTTTTAGTGAGGATATAATCAGAAAAGGAAGAAACTATTGAGATAAACATTCCTCCTGTGTGACTTTTTCCTCCTAAACCTCTTCCTGAAGATAATCTCATAGGAGAGGGTAGTAGGACAGACCCATTGGTATTGCAGATGCTGCTATGACACCACTACATCTTTTTGATGCTGACAATTTTATTTTCAGCTTCTATGGAGCCCTAAAATGCAGACAATCAAATTCTGATACACTTGAAGTGGTTTATTGCATTATTTTATGAGTGAAATGCCTTCCGTGGGACTAGCTGTGGAACCAGTTGTGTTCAAAGGTATACACATGGCATTTGGTCTTGATAAAGGTAATCAAAATTATGTCTCTTGTAGGAAATATGACAGAAGGAAAACAGGAGAAATATGGCACTGAATTAATGCTCCAATTAGCTTAACTGCTACTTGAATTTAATTAACTATTATATTGCTTGAAGATGTTCTATAAATGACTTGCAAATGTACATGTGCAGAGGAGTGGCACTAATCTGTGTTATCAAGGCATAAAGATTTATTAGAGGATCTCACAAGATCTATAGTAACCAAAAATGTCATCACATAAGAGAATAAGTCTTACAAACATGCCTGTCTTTTTAATGAAGTTAGTTATTACTGCTGATGCCAGGGGTTTTTCCCTTTCTGGTTGCTTGCTTCAGTCCACACTGTGATATTCATGCATCTCTTGAAATGCCTCACTTCTGTGAATAATCTTACATTTTCCGTGGTACTTTGCAGGAAGCAAGGTGCTCTATTATATTCAGAATTCTGTGTCCTCTGAAGTGCGTGAAAGTTTGACTCTGACTCCTATGGGATATCTCGGAGGGTATGTATCACTATGTGCAGACAAACTGCAATTTAATTGGAAACTATACACTTCGTAGCTTAATTGTTAACTTTGCACCCTTTTTTCCAAAATACAAACTTTCACTGCAGAGGTATTTTGAATACTTTTGTCACATTGAAGAGGGAAAGAATTAATTAAATTCTGGATTGCAAGTCGAGAACACAATATGGAAATCCCCATTGAACTGCAGGCAAGTAATGGTGCTCAAATTGTGATAGAGACTAACGTATCTTGCAAATGAAAAAGCCATCTCCGATCTGTAACATAATGATATGCACAGATTTCTCCCTGCCCCCATCCCCACTCTTTTTTGCTCAAGTCTAAAGTGCACTCTGTAATGCATTATTAAGCTAAATTCTGACCCAGTTTCTTAATTATCTGTAAGCTACGGGGAACTTGTAGCAGAATATTAACTAAGGCAAGAGATGTAAGACAGAAGAATCCACGATGGCATTAGAGAGAATCATTAGCATTTTGCTGAGAAAATCCTTCACATTTTAATATTTAACCTAGCCTAACATGTAGAATGTATATTTTAAAGTGGTACAAATTATCTACCAACCAAGCCACCAAAACAACCCAGGCAAAAAAGAAAATAAAATGGAAGTATTTGGGGAAGCATTCCTGGATTCACAAAATCAAAAACCTGTAGCATACTGACACATTTCTGGGACAACAGGATTTTTTCCAACCGTTCTTAGTGGATACCATTGACAGTTGTTACAGTCTCACACAACATTATGATGTGCTGAACTATTTATTTTAGATGAACTCTAGAATATAATCTGCTATGGGTTATATATGTGTACCAAAATTTTTGGGGGTACAATAGGTATAAACAACTGTCATTCATACTAAATGACACTTTGGAAGAATCTTCCAAACACTTTTGTGCCTGGTTCTTATCAAGTTAGCGGTTGAAAGTTTTATACCTCCCTGCACTGCTGCATATTAGTGGAATATGAGAAGTTTTCATGGTGAAAAATCAACCACAGATATAGTGTATCAGAAACAAAGAACGAACACATGGACTTCTACCTACAAAGCTGAAGGCATGTGTGATTTTGAAGACTTGCTGTGTATCTCTGATGTAAAAGTGTTCAAGTGAGTGAAAAACATACTGCAAGAGCAATGTATTTAGTGAGAAAATTTTTTAATATAAAACATATTTCAAAATTATTTGGGGAAGAAATACTTTCCCCACCCCGTAATTGAAGGATTTGTGGTATGCTTATATAGGAAGTCAAGCTTTAATCGTAAAATTTAGATAGCAGAGAAAGTCTGCAATATATATTTATAATTTTTTGGACAAGGACGTACGTATTCAGTTTAAAGATCAAAGAAAACCCATGCAGTCCAATTACCATTGACCTGAGGAGTCACCTAACTCAGCAGAATATGGCATTTGTATATACATTTTTAAAAACATTTGTTTCATGAATTCATCAATGAAGAAATCCTACTGTTTGAAAAAGAGTAAGAGTCAAATACAACGTTTTATTAGTAATAGTGTCAAATGCAACTCATGTGGCAAGACTGTAGTTTGCAAAACATTTGATGATTTGAAAGTGCTAACAAGCTTAATGTACATTCAAGTACATCATTGCTTCAATTTGAAGTGTACTTTCTCTATTGAAGCATCTGGATGTATCATTCCTAATGCTAACACTGTGAATTTCCCACTTCAACCCACCAAATATTCTTCTTCTAGGAATAAAGGTATCCAAAATTTCTCCAAAGTGACTAATGACGAGACTGAGACACCCTTCCTTTACAGAAAAGCGGTGGGAAAAAAAAAAAATCAAGATTTTATATTTGACCACCTAAACCAGTGTGTAGGCATGTAAACAAATTTTCAAAGGCCAGATTTTGCAAAAGTACCGCACGCTTTTCCATTTGTATGGCCTTATATTTTTCTTTCTAGAATAATCCATGCATTCAGTCAAACCCAAACATTCATACCAGAGTATTCCCTATAGAGAATGAACACCTTTTTTCATGCATTTGCAGTTCGTTTGTGTTTGATGGCAAACAAGCCAGCATTTAGTCAGCTGTCCCTCAGCCCAAGGAGAGAGCAACCGCAGCAGCACATGCTCCTGGGACAAAGCTGGACACCAGGAGGATGTTTACCAATGTAAATATGTCATGCAAACCATCTGTGACATCCTGACCCCACAGTATTTGGTTCCTTCATCTCCTGAAGTACTTTGATCCAGTGGTGGACAGTGAGGAAGTCTGCATGGACTCTTAGATGGGAAACCATCCTGACTGATGCAGACATGGCTGGACAGACAACCTAAAGGCCTCGTCTCCATCAGGCAAAGAAAAGTCTTTAGTGAAAATATGCTGGTATCTATTGTTCACTTCTTAGCATAATCACCAGTGCTATTATTGTTAAATGAAAGAGAGCCCCCCTCCCCTAAAAGCAAAATCGTCTATTTAGACACAGCAATGTTCTGCCTCCTTCTGTCATGCTGCTCCATGATCGTCGCTATTTCTCTCACAAAGATGTCCAGTAAGAGGGTTTTTTCTTTCTCAGGACTCTATTTCTTCCATCACTTCCATCACAATTGTTCGAGGGCCGGTCAGGATGAGGTTGCTCACTGTCCTGTAATCCACGTGGAGAACATTGAGGCCATTGACAGACACGACGAATTGGCAAACCTGAGGAGAAAGGCAAGCAGCAAAAGTTAGGCATTAGACTTTTTTTGGTGAGGTTATTTACACAGACGTAGTATCAACTCCTGGGCATGCAAAACCTCCAGAACTCTTCATACCATCTCATTCAGCACTCTTAAGAAAAACACATTTCTTAGAATTAATCTGTCAAGTTAATTTTCCGTAACATTTTTTGAAATATCACGGCAACTTTCAAATCTGTGGAATTTTGAAGTCCTACATCAATCATTTTTCTTACAACAATGATATTTTTATTATAACTGATATTTTCTGCTATCAATGGTGCTTTGCAAATAATATGGGACAAGACAGCTCTGGCCATTGCAAAGAGTCTGTTATCCTTAGTTCGTCTTAAACACTTCCATAGAAACCATTTTAGACAGCTCTTGGTAGTCACAGTAAAAACATGCATCACGTTTCCAGGCTTGGGGCAAGGTCTGGATGATGACTTCACTAGATTCAGTGCCAGAACCTCCACCAATACAACATAACCCAAAGGATCCAAATTCTAGGAACTAATATCATGGAAGATGAAGTCAGTACTAGGATGGATTAAAATGTTACTGCCATTTTCAGGTGATACTCCTACACAGATTTAGTTCTTTTTACTTTTTATGTGAACAGTTTTTGTTTTTCTTCAGCAAGTATGGCTCATTAATTAATTTAAAATATGCTAATATTTTGGTTTTGTATCATCAGTGTCTTGTATCATCAGAGGCCATTTTCTGTCCAAAAAGTCTTGATGGAAATATTCTGACCAAGGCCACTGTATATCTTAAAAGAGTTAATCAATCAGAGAAAAAATCACGTCAACATTGTAAAAAACTGACAAGGAAAAGAAAGATAACAACACTGATTCCTCAAAACCATTAAGCCATCTCTATCTAATAATAGTATTACAGTATTTGGTAAAAAGACCAAAAATGTGTAGTGTCTAGGTCTGTGTTTTTAATGTTAAAAATATGGAGCCTAAAGCAACCATAATATCATCATGATGTTTCAATGCAAACAATACACTCACCAGGTTATCCTACTCATAAGTCATCTTGAGTCTGTATGAAAGAAGCTATGAAGTGAGTACCACTGGAAATTTTCATGCTTTATTTTCTATTCTTACCTTTCCTATTTGGGCAGAAACACAACACAGAAATGTATGCAGAAGAGGTGGGAAACAGCTCTGGTGTCTTCCATTGCTAGCTCTAAAACAGATTTTCACACAAGCCAAGTAATTTAGCTTTTGTGCATCAGCTACCTTCCCTCTCAAGTAAAACGTGTGGTGAAACTCAATTCATATTTGTGCAAAATGTACAGAATGTAGCTATCGATGTTCCATTTAAGGAAAATTATAGAGGAAGCAAAGCCAATCCAGAAACGTAACATTTCATCAAAAATGCCACCGATGATTTTAATCTTTGCTCCTTAGAGCCTCTGCACAGAAACAGCGTCAGCAGCAGCCCTGAAGGGAGGGGAGGCCTCTCCCTTGCACCTCACCCCTTCAAACTCAGAACTCCTCTGCAGAGCTGAAGATCCTGAAAGTCAGCCTTACTGGTAGCCTAAATGATCATCAAAGTATGGCAATCAGCAATACCACTTAGCCAACTTCCATGGCAGTATGAATATAACTTTCCTATACATTCACATGCTATTTTTCAGCTGCAAGTAGCATTAGGAAAACGGTTCAGCTTTTACATGCAGACAAAGCATTCTGAATTTTAAGGATTTTGGTTTAAAAGGTAACCCATCATCCTCTCCAGTGTGCCTTGATTAGTATTTAAGAGGCATGTCTATTTAGTTTAAAATGCAGATTTTTGCAGCATCTATAGGTCTCTTAACTCCCAGCGGTATTTCCTAATGCTTTCTATGGCTTTCCAAGATTGTATCAAGTTTCACTGAATTATAGCTCTGGCTCCAGAATAATATTTGGGTTGATTTAAAACAGACCTGCAGAAATAACATTGTCTCTTCTGGCTTAATGCAATTTTTGGAAGTTGAATGGCTGACGTTTGTTTTACTGCTGCATATTCTCAGACTTCTCAAGTTACTGGAATCCCAATGCATGGGACTCGTGTTTGGCCAGGGACAGGCATGCAAGTGTGTGATGGATAAATCTGCATGCCAGATCATGTCAGGGGCATTCAGGGGCCTCCAGGGAACATACCTGGCAAGAGGAACAGACTTCCCAGACCAGCCAGCCACTCGCACCAGGGCTGCAATGGTGTAAATGCGGACGGCACAGGCACTGCAGTAATGAACAGCAATCTGGATGCCAAAGAGTGAATTTCTTACGCAAAAGACAAGAGTCGACACGTCTGCGTTCTTGATGTGTTTGCTCCAATGTATGCCCTTGGCAGTATTATTAATCAGCAATGCGTAGGGGCTGAGCACAGTCCCCTGCGTGCTGTCCGTTGCACTGGATCCAAATGGCTTACTAGTTTCACCATTTCCAGTGGGTAGGATTAGATGCAGAAAATCCACCTGAGCCAGACAAGAAGGGAAATGTAGGGAGGAGGACAAGGCACAGAAGAGAGTACTTCTGTCCTAAAATTGCATTAAAAGACCTGCGAGGAACAGGAGATGATAATAAAGAGGCAGTCACCCTGGGGCCAGAAAGCTCTCTCCATGGCCATCGCTTGGTCCTGACGAGGGAAGAGAGGTTTTCACAGTCCTGGGCCCTTCGGTATGCTGAGTGCCCTCGACTCACCCCGTTTTGTTCTCTACACCCCAGTTTTCCATCCAAAGCAGCATCCAGGAAATGAAATGCAGCACTTCTTTGTCCATTTTGGCCGTCATCAATCCTGCCCCCAACAAGCCAACTTCGTGCGTTGCCCTCTTGGTGAAGTTACAAAATGAGTGAGAGCAAGTGAGTACCCACAAATCAGCCCTGACTGAGTGTATCAACCCACACATTATCATCTCAGGAATTTTCTTAAGGAGAATGGTTTACAAAATCGCAGTGATTTAATGTTACATTTATAAAAACACATTTCAAAAAGCTGCAAGTGCTCAGCTCATAGCTACAGCTGTTAAGGGCTTTGTAACTATAAATATGTAAAACTTCTCTGTTGGTTTCCACACATCAGTAACTATAATACATAATAAACTAAGGTTAAAAAAGCCTCGAAGAGCCTTTTATTGCTCATTTCCTCATAGCTCTTCAAGGAGCTTGACAGGAGGTAAGCATCCATTTTTATCCCTCAGACTTCAAGAAATGACAAAGCTGAGAATGAATTCTGACCATTGTGTTGGTCAGGATGTGGAGATCTAAAAACCACAGAAACAATAACAATTAAATAAAGGAACACTGAAATGAAAAGACTCCCTTAATTAATTTCAAATATTTAAATGTTACAGGAATAAATATTTATTGTTAAGTATTTGAATTTCCCACCCTGGCATACAACAGCCCACAGAAGCAGGGATAGTGGAAAAGGCACCTCTGTCTTTCTGCGGGTTTTCACTGGCTCATACAGAAGATTTAACCAAATCCAGGTGTTCCTAGGAAAGGGAAAACTTCAGCTTTGGGCTTACATTTGAACAGAAAGGATCTGGGAACCTATCGCTTAAAGAAGTTAGCAAAGATTTCTCAGGTCATTTATCATCAAACTGAAGATGGCAAGAGGAGGAATTATAATTATGTACCATAACGTTTAATGGCCAAAATTGGTATTGTGCTGTACTTGGAGCTGTACAACCCTTCCTCCCCCTCCCTGGTTATTGCTCTCTTCCCTCCACAGCAATCTTTGGCTGCCGGCCCCTCCTTGGTCTTGCCAAGCTGCCCTGGAGATGTACATCCACACCGCCTGATTTTCCTGCCGGGAGAATTGCCTGCCGGCCAAACCAAAGCCCCGCTCCCTTGCAGGGGGCTGCCTACACCGGGGCTGGACGGCTGAGCCAGCGTTGATCAGGAGCTGCGGTGAGGATGACTGCGGGATGCTCCTGAGCGACGTCAGGGACTGGCTGCAGGCACGGGCGTGGACCTGCACAACTACCTTAAAGCCACTTACTGAAGAAAAACGTTGCATACCTGTCACTAATTCTTACTTAGCATTCTGCCTCAGGATGACCTTAATATTTATGAAGGCTACAGGAATAATATTTGAGGATAGGCAGTTAGCCTAGATCCTTGGATATTCAGACTCTGTTTGTGCTGTAGGCTTTAGTCACCTGTCCTTGTGGAGCCAGGCCTTGCTTGCTGGACATTTTTCAATTTAATATGTAAAAAAAAAATCCTTTAAAAGTTTCCTTTCTTTTTCTAGGCACACTTTTTAGAAAGGTGCTGTGAAAGATCATGAAGTGCTGGAAATTCCCACTGCAGAGTTTGGCTTAAGTGATGATTGCAAAGTTCTTCGGGACAGCCCTAAAAAAGCATTTAAATTTACAGATGCAGTGAGCACAACCATTCATCACTGGTCGAGAAGCAAGAAACAGCCATGCAGAGTCAACAGATAATATATCTCAAAACAGTAGGATAAGACCATGATTACACAGTCACTTTAACTTGACATAATTTTTTTAAAAAGCTTGAGTTGAAGAGGAAGACAAACGCCCGCACCAGTATACAGGAGGCGGCGTGGCTGGGGGTGGCAGTGGGATTGCCCTTCTCCACAGCAGCAGAAGTGTGTGCCCCATTTCAGTGGCCATGGCTTAAGGCCATGACTTAATCCTCAATGGATTTATCATTTACATTTCAATGTCAGGATCAGTGTCCAGAATCCATTCTGCTTTTTTTCCGCTAACTTCTCTTTAAGAAAGAGAGTATAAACACTATTACAAATAATGATCAAATAGGTCCCAAAGAAATCAATGTTATCAAATACAATGTAGGCTTGAAAGTCTCAAATACAAAGCTACATTATGCACCGACACATTAAAGACAGTGGCAAAAATACCATTTTTCAGCAGTACTGATATTTTACCCAGTTATCTGGGTGGTGATGGGACCATTCAGGGTCTAAGACTGCAAAGCACAAAGTCTCTACCAGCACACTTGAGTTTTCTCCTCCACCACCACCAAGGTCAACCAAGCAGCAAGGTTTTCACGGGCTGTTTGACACTGACGGCTGCTCTGGCATCAGGTGTTAACAGCATGAAGAGATGCTGAAAACGTTGCCACCAATCCATTTCCATTGAAGGTGCGAATATTACTGTAATGTGGCAACTACATGAAGAAAAGTCTTAGAAAAGGCTGGAGAAAGAGCATTAATCTTTCACTTTGCAGCAGCCAGAATTTCACCCCTGGACTCTGCATAGATCTGAAACAGATTTCTAGCAGCTGGCTGCTCAAACCAGGGCCACGTCCCGCTGCAAAGCAGATCCCTTTGAAACCAAGGTACTTCAAGAGTTATTAGCACATTGCACAGAAACATGCAGTTGCTGGGAAAACTGTGTGAATCAGGGCTGGCTGAGTTGTCCACCATGAGAAAGACTGGATTTAACCCTTTGCTTGTTCATAATTTGTACGCACACATCCGATAACATATAGTTATCGGACAGTTTAGGACACGCTTCCTTGACTATTATTTCTTCTTATCATCTGATGTTACATGTATCATCTGATGTTACACCAAAGTCACACAGATAACTTTTAGTTTAAGGCAAGCCATTCCCAAAATACATGGGAAAATGTATTCATTTCTTTCTGGTCTTTTTTTTTAAACCTTATTAGCGTCAAATAGAAATGATGAATTCAGGCAAATGTAGGAGTTATTTTCAACCCTGGAAAGTTCTTCAGCAATTTTCCTAAGAACTAAAATAAAAGCTTCTAAGTATAACTTCTCTTTCAGAGAAGTCTTTCAGAGCTCTCTAAAGAAAAGTATATTTTGACAATTTTACAGAATAAAATTGATACCAGAATTGACAATATATAACTATTTCAAAAAGAACAGTCCAGTGTTAGTGGTTTTGCTTGCTAATAAAAATCAAAATGAAATCCATTACAGAAATACCCTGCTTACATTTCTGTTATAGAGATACCCTCAATAATTATAAGTAAATGTTTTTTTCATGTCCTGCTAATCCTGCAGGGACAAGGATCAGCTGGCCAGTTTGAGTAGCTCAAGCTTATAATTGTTCCATTATGGTATTCTGAAACTCACTGTGATCTTCCAGAGGAAAGGTTCTTCACGTGTGGTTAGCAAAACTGTCTATTTTCTATGTGCAATCTGCATGAGAGTCCTGGAGATGTCGTAAGCACGATACCCAACAAATCAAGCTCTTCACACTTTACAGATGCTTTTTAAAACTCTGGGCCAGTTCTAAGATAGAAAACTTACTGGTTGATTCCTGTGGTATGGTCACAGCTCTCACCTGTGAAGGTTACTGAACTGCTGAAACTGAGAAGGAAAAAGCAAAGCAAAAAAAGAAAAGATACTCTTTACCATCGCTTGTTTAAAAAGGCCATATATCTGCTTTGGCTTTTCCTGTCTTGCTGACAGATTTCAGCAAAATTTGGAGAAGGCTCAGGTGCTACAAGAATGCAACACCTGAAACAGAGCTTTCCAGCCTTCAGCAAGGAGGAAGGGGACAGCCAAGCTTCCAGCATTTTAAGGGAAAAGTTATGCTTCCAATGGGATTTCCCCCCCCCACATACCCCTTGCTCCTCTGGGGATGCTGGGAACCGCTGCTCCCATTCCCGCCTCCCGAGCACCACGGCACTCTCAAGCAAACAGATGGAAATCAAGGCATCATTTTTTAAATCCAATTTAAATGTGAAATATGAAGGAGTTGAGAAATGAGTGAATGTAAACACTTACTCCCATCTGAGGCTGTTATTTTGTCACAGAGGAACAAAAAATTACAGTTTCTACTTTTTATTGCAGTTACCATTTAAAAAGGAGCTATTTACAAGCAGGTAACCACGCAGGTTTGCCCTGCCGGTTGTTAGATCCCTTGAATAAATCTTCCGAGCTAATTACCACATCATCATCTTCTGCCTCACACACCACACCATGAGAATGAGGTTTCCCTCTCCTTAGGGTATAAAGAACTACTCTTACTTTTAAAAGAAGCGTGGGAAAAAAAGGATTTTTTATTAAAACCTGGAGCAGTAACCTGATCTGGGATCCCACAACACTTTCTGCCAGCAGAAAAGGATACCCTCAGCCTGAATTGCCAAGGATCCGGATATCAAACCTCTTCCAAAGGGGAGGAGGGTTTGTAGCAGGACATGGTGCCTGCACTCCCAAGAGGTGCTCCTGTCTCTTTGTGCTGGCTCCGGGCACCAAAGCCAGGCACCGCTCCCTTTTAATCTTGTGCCAGCAAAAATAAATAAATGAAAGGACTTGTCTTCAGGCAAAGTAAGTTCCCTGATGTGCCTGACGTGGTTGGAGGAAGAAGGCAATAGATACGTATCTGGTTGGAGGCGAAGGGAAAGAGGGAGATGAAAAGGAAGTGAAGATAGGATCAACCTTTCTGGCAGCAGCTTACACTTAGATCAGTAAACTCCAGCTTAAGTTTTCAGATAACTTAAAGTCCCAATGAAATCATGGCAAGATGGATGTTAGGATAGAAGGAACAAATGCAGAGAAATCTGAGGCAGGAGAACAATGGTGGAGGATAGACGGCGCAGGGCTCAGCCTCTCCTTTTACACCCTTACGCACACAACCCGCATTTATGCCAATACAGGGGCTTTTCTATTTTAATAGGTAACCCATAGCCATAAAGCAGAGGAATCCCCACGCTCAGCAAAGAACCCAGGCCACAGAGATGCTGAACGTGCTGCCACAGAAGAGCCTAAGACGCAAGACTAACCTTCTAAATAAAAGCAAACACAGGCAGCACTGAAGCATTTGCTCCCACTCTCCTAAGCTTTACATTGTCACACTTGAATGAGGAAAAGAGATGAAAATCAGAGGTCCTAAAAGTTATGTTTCCAGTTAGATTTTTATCTTTTTCTTTTTTTTTTTTTTTTAAGAATTCATGCAATCTTGCTAGGATTAGTAAATCAAAGCTGGGACCTAACAATTCAAAACCTACTGCATGTCGCTGGAAGGTTAAAAAATCATGCAGTGTCCTTTTCTACATAATTGAGGTTACTGGATGAAACAGAATAAATTGCAGCTGTGTGTTCAGCTCTGTAAATATCTCTAGCAAATGTGTAATTGGCTGTAGAGTGGGTAGTGTGGGAGTAGGCAAGTATCCAGGTCTTGCATAAACACAGGATTTTCTCTCTAGAGGGACACATTTCTTGTTCAATGTTTACAGCAGTGTTAAGCTGGCTCACTGTCCCATCAGTGGGCTAGAAACTGGGTACCAGAAAAGCATGGTACAATGCATAGCAGAGAAAACCAACTCCATTTACACATTACCAACATAAGCGTGTAATTCTGGCTCTCCATCTTGGTCCGTGGCTGCAGTCTGGTATGGATGGTTTGCCTGAGCAAGGCTTCATTACATATTTTCATTACATACATTCATTACATACTTCTTTTTTGGTTTTTAAAAAAGAGGCTGAATTTTTTATAGTATTGCAAACTCATTGGTCTCTAACGGGAAAAAAATTCGGAAATTAAACAACATAATATAAAAAATGCATAATATAAAATAATAAATAAATACATCTAATAAAATAATATGTCTTCTATAACATAATAATTCACATAATATAAAATTAAGTCATAGATTCTCAAAGGGCTTCATCAGTGGTTCAGATAGTGTCTCTCTCCCTCCCCACTGATGGGAATCAGTGGGAATTTCAGTCTTTTCACCGGGAATAGAATGAAACCATTGCTGTGCAAACTCCACAAATAGGGTGGGCAAATTAGAGGGGGAAAAGAGCTGACCTAATAGCCCATGAGAACAAGTCCTGTTTTGGGACAGGTGGCTTTTGGTCTGCACACAAGTCTCGGCCCTGCAGCGGCAAAGTTTCCCCAATGGATTGACTGAGCCCTCGGACAAACACCAACACAGCGAACGGGAAATATGTAGGCTATTAAAGCTATCTATAGATACCTGGGGGGTAATAACTGTAAGGACCTAATACCTTGAAATGCAAAACTTCCATAAACAGGGAATAGGGAAATACAGGTCATTGCTTCTCGTGGCACTAATTGGGAAATTGGTGTGTAAAATGACTGACTTAATCTGAGTTCCAGCAGGAAATACCCACAGGTAAAGCTGAGCTGGACTGAGCCATGTCAGGAAAGCCAAGCAGCAACTGCATGCTTAACTTTATAAGCGTTTTTATTGTATACTGCAATTTGATACCTACCACAGAACAGCTCGGAAAATGTTAAATAACTCAAACGGCTAAAGGTGGCTCTGGGTGAAATACTGCATCAGTAGCAAAAGAACATGGAGTCTTAACTTAGAAATGTCTTTTTATGCTTGGGTTAACCTTCTAGAGGTTTTTTTCTCTGATATATCTATACCTAAACTAGAGTTGCTGAAAGAAAACTACACATAATGAATAAAGAACTTAAAAACTATATATCAATTTACTTACAAGCTCAAATATAATTAGGCTAAACTAACTACATGTAGTTCATTTAGGGACCATATTACTTAAACAAAAGTAGTCCCTAAACCAGCCCAAACAAGGGAGTTACAAGGGCAGTCAGATCTACGCAGGGCACCCTCAGCACCCTCCGGTATCAAGACTGTAACAAGCAGGAACGGTCTGCGCCATTTCAGGCAAACAGCTGCTCTCTGTTTGCACAGACAAAAGTGCAATTGTTTTTCCACGTGTTGGACTAGCTAAACAGAGCCTTGGCTTTAATGCAACATGTTTCCAAAATCATTTGCTTATATCATGAAAGGAAGCCAGCTTGTGTCTTGAGCAGCAACAAGAAAAGGCACGGAGAAGTGCGGAGAAGGGGCTGTAAAGCAGGCAGACGGGGAGCAGCAGCATCCCCAAAGCACTCAGGGCAAAAAACTGCGATAGCCACAATGCTGTAAACCCAACAGCATCTGAGGAACCCTTCAAGGCTTCAAGTGAAATGGATATTGCAATTAAACCTAATATACAAATGCTTTTCATCCTCAATTGAGAGCAAAAGCAGTTCAAAATGCCAGCATTTTCCTGTACTGACTTCTGATTTTGTCTTTTGTACAGAAACTTAGGATATTGTTTTTAAGGTTTCAGCCGTCCTGCAGCAATCCAGCAGTGGGATAAGTTTTCCAAATGACAGGCCTCTCTTTAGAGAGCCTGCACTACCTAACAGTGACCTGCAATAGCCTAAGAAAGCTCAAGCAAGGGTAAGATCCCAGCTGTTCTGGCTGGCACCAAATCTCACTGTTCAATGGGCTATAGACCATGATGGAATTTGGAAGCTGTATCAAAACACAAGCACAGCCCTGTTTTACAGTGCAGCTGAAACCAAGACTGCTTTCTCTCTTTCTGAATGGCTACAGCTGTAAGACTTCAGAAACAATCAAGAAAGCACTTTCATAAATGCAGGGTGTTCAGATACCTGCGTTAACCTGCCATAAAACACCGCTTACTCGAAAAGAGTTTTTAAACCTACTTTTTATTAAAATAATGGGACTAAATTTAAAAAACCCACTTACCTCCAATTACAAACCTGCAGACAATTTTTTTTCCTGAATTGTATTTGCTATTGATGAGAAGGAGACGATGTACAAACACAAGTACAGTAGGTTATTTGTTGCCCAACAGCGTTTTAGGTGACCAGCCTACAAACAAGTTCAATTCTAGTGTCAACTACACTGCTGTGAATGCAGAAGAAAGAGCTCTGAGGTATTATGAATCTTTCTGTATTTGCATAAGGTTTCAGTTGTTGTAAAGAAAAAAAAAAAGTCATTTTACTGCCCAGTAAAACTCTCTGTTAAAAGAGTCTTTAGAAAAAAATCACACAGAGTTATTGGAAATGTAATACTGTTCTGCAGGCCAAAATTCAGGTCTGGGATAAGCAAGTAAAACCTTGCTAAAACCTGTGTCCTATAAGTTTATGGGAAAAAAAAGGAAATTCACTACTAAAGGTGAAACTTATACCCAAAAAGCTAAACCCACTCCTTTTATATTTTACATAGGAGTTCCCACTGCCTTAATTCATTTTTCCATAGTGGCTAACATAGGTCCTGTTGTTCAAAAACAGGACTGAAAATCATAAAAAGAATTTTTCTCTGTTTTCTTTTGTGTGTGTAGTTTGCAGTTTATATCCTTCTGGAGTGATGTTTGAGCACTGCGCTGACTGTCTGCATGGAAGTGGATCTTTCCCATATTTTCTACACTTCAGAGGGGTACCTTTTCAGACGCAGAGTTTTGATTTCTTTATCATTTAACAGTCCCTAAGAGCCACAGCAAGCACCTAGTCTCTAGTCCAATATAAAGCTGGCTGATTTTTTTTTAGGTGATTTTATGTCCACTGACTCAGAAGAACAGAAGCCAATGGTCCATTGAAGTGAGTGCAGTCCTGCACCGTGTCTACTTGGTGGTGACTGTGCACTCAGAGATATCTGTGCAAGGGTGGAGTTCACTTAACCATCCAAAACAACTTCAACAGAAGTACTGGGGCATCAGATGAGATGTCTTCAAAACAAACCGATCCTTAAACAATTCTATGGGGAAAGAAGCAAGGCAAACCAAGGAAACAAGCAGAGAAATAGAGATCCACCAAAAATGTAGGAATGTAGGATGAAATTCTGACATGTCTGAAGACAACGGGAGCTTTATCCACCCAAGGGTACTGAGGGAGCTGGTGGAGGAGCTTGCCAAGCCGTTCTCCATCATTTATCAACAGTCCTGGTTAACAGGGGAGGTCCCGGGTGACTGGAGGCTTGCCAACATGACGCCCATCTACAAGAAGAGCCGGAAGGAGGATCCGGGGAACTACAGGCCTGTCAGCCTGACCTCGGTGCCAGGGAAGATTATGGAGAAGTTCATCTTGAGGGCGCTCACGGGGCGCATGCAGGACAACCAAGGGATCAGGCCCAGCCAGCACGGGTTCATGAAAGGCAGGTCCTGCTTGACCAACCTGATCTCCTTCTATGACCAGGTGACCCGCCTAGTGGGTGAGGGAAAGGCTGGCCATGTTGTCTACCTGGACTTTAGTAAAGCCTTCGACACAGTCCCCCACAGTATTCTCCTGGAGAAGCTGGCGACTCGTGGCTTAGACAGGTGCACTCTTCGCTGGGTAAAAAACTGGCTGGATGGCCGAGCCCAGAGAGTGGTGGTGAATGGGGTGAAATCCAGTTGGCGGCCGGTCACAAGCGGAGTCCCAGGGCTCAATTTTGAGGCCGGTCTTGTTTAATACATTTGTTGATGATCTGGATGAAGGGATTGAGTGCTCCCTCAGTAAGTTTGCAGATGACACCAAGTTGGGCGGGAGTGTTGATCTGCTTGAGGGCAGGAAGGCTCTGCAGAGGGATCTGGACAGGCTGGATCGATGGGCTGAGGCCAACCGGATGAAGTTCAATAAGGCCAAGTGCCGGGTCCTGCACTTCGGCCACAACAACCCCATGCAACGCTACAGGCTTGGGGACGAGTGGCTGGAAAGCTGCCCTGCAGAAAAGGACCTGGGGGTGTTGATCGACAGCCGGCTGAAGATGAGCCAGCAGTGTGCCCAGGTGGCCAAGGCCAACGGCATCCTGGCCTGTATCAGAAACAGTGTGGCCAGCAGGAGCAGGGAGGTGATTGTCCCCCTGTACTCGGCTCTGGTGAGGCCACACCTCGAATACTGTGTTCAGTTTTGGGCCCCTCACTACAAGAAGGACATTGAGGTGCTGGAGCGTGTCCAGAGAAGGGCGACGAAGCTGGTGAGGGGTCTGGAACACAAGTCTTATGAGGAGCGGCTGAGGGAGCTGGGGTTGTTTAGCCTGGAGAAGAGGAGGTTGAGGGGAGACCTTATCGCTCTCTACAACTACCTGAAAGGAGGTTGCAGAGAGGTGGGTGTTGGTCTCTTCTCCCAAGTGACAAGTGACAGAACAAAGAGGAAATGGCCTCAAGTTGCACCAGGGGAGGTTCAGGCTGAATATTAGGAAAAATTTCTTTACTGAGAGAGTGGTGAAACACTGGAATAAGCTGCCCAGGGCAGCGGTGGTGTCACCATCACTGGAGGTGTTCAAGGAACATGTGGACGAGGCATTGTGGGACATGGTTTAATGGGCATGGTGGTGTTGGTTGATGGTTGGATTTGATGATCTTACAGGTCTTTTCCAACCGTAGTGATTCTGTGATTTATCACGGCTTTAAAAGAACCAGAATGTCATACTTAGAGTCTAATGGCTTATTAGTGGAAAACAGAGCAAAATAGAGGAGAATTTTGGTAAAGACTAACAGAGACTGGAGTACAGTGGCATTGGAAAGAGAAAGCCTCTACTCACCCTCAGAACAGTTACAAGCTGGGCAGGGATGTCAGGGTGGTATATCGCAAAGAAAGTATTTGGAGGTGATACAAACACATATTCCTCGTCAGGAGGAGGAGGAGGATGGATTAGCAAGAGGGCAATTGTAGAGACTGAAGTTGGAAACCCAGTGGAGCCTGTGCTGATGTAACATTGCTGCACAGGAGTCGGTAGGTCCAGTCCGTAAATTTGGATCTACGTGTTGCTCTGAGACTGGGAAACCTAGATCATACGCTGTCAACCACCGCCCCAGGAAACACAGGGAAACTTTAGCAAACCTAGATTTTATTCATTTGTACTGGTATGAAAATTGATCTACTCATCAAACTTTTTGATTATATCAGATTTGTTGGCATTTTCCACCTGTCTAATCCCACAGTACCTTACAAGAATATCTATGTATTCTGGTAGGAAAACAGCATAATTGCACAGAGAATTTGTGACAGGGTAAAGAAGAGAATCCAAATCCAAATTGTGTCTTCCATGTGGCCACATGGGGCAGGTTCCACCAGCAGGCCAGTGGTACAGTGTCTCTAAGATAGCATCCTGTGACTCAGTGAGGTCCAACAATGATAGTGCTTCCACCACAGAAGAGGAATAAAGCAGACTGAGTAGCTGGTGCAGCAAAGGGGCAGACGAGAGACTGATTCGCAGCTCATGCAAAGTTGCACTGGGATTCCCAATGATGAGGGGAAAGGGGGACTGCTGAGAAAACATTTCATGATTTCCATCAACCTAGAGACACTGTGCTAATGCAAAGGATGATCAAGGCCGTAAGGACTCTGTTGTTGCACTACTAGTATTCTGTAATGAAAGCAAAGGAGAAATTTGCCAAAACTTGTCTCCTTTTGGCAACCAGACAGAGTTCTGGCAGTGACACACAATGCAGCTCCCAAAATCATGTTTTCCTTCAGTAAGAGAAGCTCCTAGTTGGTGAGAGGGCTGAATTCACAAAACTCTCAGACAAGAGGAGATGGGTGAGATGCAGCCTGCTGCCCAGTACACACAGAACTATGTTGCTATCATAATTTTGATGGCAATTATTCCAGTATAGTTAGAATACCAAGGTTTTAGGGTAGGGCCAACCTACTGAAAAGTGGCAACAGGACTCACTCTAAAAAATTTGGGAACTACTCATTAAGGTTAATTAAACACACCCACTGGAAATGGAAACTTTGGGACAGTTACAGAGGCATCACCACAGCTCACCAGCAAACTCTTTGAGCAAATGATGATCCCAGACCAAAAAAAGGAGGCAGGTGCAGAGTAGGAACA
This sequence comes from Gavia stellata, assembly GCF_030936135.1. NCBI lineage: Eukaryota > Metazoa > Chordata > Aves > Gaviiformes > Gaviidae > Gavia > Gavia stellata. The sequence continues at coordinate 14,993,655 of NC_082596.1, forward strand.
CCCAGGCACAGATTCATGCATCGATCAGGAAAGTACGGTGACTGCTATACATGCTGTTAAACAGTTGCCAAGGACAATCAACCACTAATCCATTTTTCATGTTGATGGCAGAGTCGAGTATTTTCACATTCACAAATATTTGATCTCTTCCAACTTCTGTTGAATCATCATGCTACTAACACAGCTGCCTTACTAAATTTTTCTTTAGAGTCTTCTAGAAGGATTTCTACTAAAGATCAAATGAAAAAAAGAAAGAGCATTCACACTGTTGACCATTATGTTCTTACTATGCTCTTAACACATCCTAATGTGACAACCACCCTTCCTGAGCATGACTTACAAGATGTTCAAGGCTAATGGCTACCCTCCTCAGCTCACTCTCTCCACTCTCTGATGGATAGCAGCACATAAAATCTGAGGTTCTGGTTACAGCTGCATAAAGTGAAAGGCAGAGCTACAACTTTTTGAATTTTCTTTGGTTTTGCAAAACCAGAGTTGATTTTATGGTAAAATATCATATCTGATTTCCTAAAATTAGATTTCCCTGAAGTCATAGGTGCTTGAATACAGCTTCCACATTTCTATGGGGGAGAATGGACCTTTATGTTATAGTTTATAATTAAATACTATCAGAAAACGAAGCTCTCATTTATGGAGACATGTTTGAAACTTATATACATATCTATATTCAAGCCCTACAGTAGTGGCATTCAGTGCACGCAGTGCTATGGCATTTAGCTCTGCTGCTTCCCTATTTATGGACAAGCTATGAAAGCAGTTTGTCAGCAACTTTTTCTGAGTGTTCACATTACCAAATTCATTCATTCTGAACTCATTCTAATGTAATTATCAAATTCAGCAGTGAGCTGATAACACAGCTAAAGGAAAATACCAACCTGCCTCAGTGTTTTCATGCTGTAATTGAAAACAGATGGCAACTCGTGTAATTTATGCTTTTCTACCATCAGTAACATGTTGGTATAAGATAAGAATTCTAAGACTGAATTGCATCTGCTTCAACAACACCATATGCTAGTGCACAGTATAAATATTTATCCAAACCTACTTCATCTTCTCATTTAAAGCTCAGTCACATGAGATGATAGTGAAAGCACCCTTCGAATACCTTCAGTTAGCACTGAAGCATCTCCCCAGTGCTTTAAAGGGTTAGAGTCTCAGCACCAAACATTGAGGGATCTTCCCTTTCCTAAGCTTCATGGAGAGGCTTAAATAGAGGCATGTTCGTTGTGCCTTATTTATGCAATATAAATCCCGGTCTTCAAGCTCTCCCTAAGCTGCCTTTAGGAGTTAAGAATTTGTTTCTCACTTACGATGTCCAAGCTTCTCTACTTTTCCCACTACCCTGTAAAACACTGGAGATTGGCCACAGCCATAAATGCGATATTTTTTCCTGGGGGAATAATTTTTTTTAAGATTTTTAGACTGGTTTGTTTTGCTTGTCAAACAGTTAAGCAATCGCTAGTTTTGGGGTCAGATTGGCAAGGACTATGGAGTGGAGTTTGTGTTTCTCTGCAGCACAGGGTATGTTCAACGTCCAGAGAATTTCACAGTTCAAGTTTCTTCGTATTGCAGGAATTGAAGGCATTGGCAGTTCCTCTGATAGCACATGCTTTTGGATTGGTTTTCCCCTCACTTGGCACCTTATAATGCATAGCTTTTAGTCCTTTATGTTACAAGCCAGTAATATTTTGTGACTGCGGCAGTATTTGGACTCTGTGGACTAAACAGATAGTACCAATGTTGCTTTGATTGCAGGGAGACTGGGCTTGGTGACCTCGATGGACCTGGGAGCAATCTGCTTCACAAAACAGGGGCTACTCAGTTACACTCGAAATTTGGCTCTTATTCTGTTAGTGAAATCATTTGAGAACCTGGACCTGAAATAATCATTTGTGAATGTAGAAGACGATGGCATAGGCAGAAAATTTATGAGGCTGACCTCCTCCCTGCGCCAGCTTTTAAAGATCAGGAGAGCAGAACCACGCTGAAATGGTCCTGGCTGTATACTGTAATCTTCAAGCAGAGCTCAAAACAGAAGGCGTGGGTACCAGTGATCATACGTGGTCTCCCAAACTCCCTGCTACTAACTGAAATGAAGAACCAGAATAGGGTAGAAAAGCTTGAGTGGCCGTTGGCAATTTGTACACTACAAAGACCTTAGGTGTAACAGCTATAAACACTAATTTGCTCATAATGAGTTTAAGGAGACACATACTCTTTAGCGTTCTGGAAAGGTTAGAGCTGGGCACTGATTTCTCCAGCCAAAGGGAAGAACAGATAGTCAGCAAAATGAGTGATTAATTTGTCTCTTTCACAAGCCTCACCCTAGGCTAGGTCTGTTTGTTTTGTCACACTCTGTTGCAGTGATGTCACACTAAATAACAATGTGCAATGCATAATTTAAGTAAGTCACTAGTTTGAAGTCAAGTTGTGTAACTTTGCAAAGAATACTTGTGCCTTAAAAACACAAATTAACTTACAGAATAAAACACTGAAAAAAGGAGGAAAAGAGTTTTCCTGACAACAACTGGCAACATTTAGCAGTGTCATCTGCAGAGACCTGAATTTTGCAGCCAGTCAATACTGAATATTAAAGCAATCTGGGAACTTCAAAATCCTGTTGTTCCTGTCTTCCACTGCTGACGACAGCAGACAGCAAAACAGAGCTGCAAATAACTTAGAAGTATGCATCGCAACACTGACTCCTTTCATAGCCCCGCGTCGCCTCCAGCTCCCACTTGTTAATGCGCTTACAGCAACCACACTCTTCACAACGCTGTCACAGGCAACCGCTCTTCAACAAGCCAGGTCTAAAAATACTTTAATAAAGCTAATTGACAAGATGATATTTATGAAATTATTTGCTCAGCTTCATACTTGAAACCTCAGATTGTAAATGGCAATCCTATTTACCAGCCCTAGAAGAAGTCTCAAGACTTAAAGCCAAAACCATTACACCCTCTCACACCTCTTCAGCAGACCATGCTAGCGGGGATTTTCTCAGAATTAAATCGTCTGAAAATTACCCCAGAAGAGGATGGCATGTATAACGAGATGGCAAGTGCTGCCACGCAGGGGTGTGTGTGTGCAACGGAGACCTGTGCGTCCCAGCCGCCCAGCGCCGTGCCCACTGCACAGCCACTGCGTGTGGTCAGAGCTCCGTCCCAAGCTCATTGAGATTTCTACCGAGACTCCCAATTCACAGCGCTTTGGAGCAGGCCAGGAACACAGCCAAGGTCAGAGTGAAAGCAAGACATCACAAAGTCCTTCAGGTACATTGAACCTGTAATGTTTACTGCTTTATATAATACACAGTAGAGTTTTAAGTGCACAAAGCGAGGTCCTACAACGAGATTGTAGGCAGTTCTCTCACAACAATTTGTCCAGCGTAATGCAAAGAGAGGAATATAGTGCTCTCCAAGAGACATAACTGCAAAATCACAAGCTTTACAAATAAAGACACTTCCAAAAACGATTACACTGGATACATCTCCTTAGGAGGAAAAACCTTGCTGCTACTGCCAAGAACTTTTCTACAAACTGCAACGCCAAGTCTTGGCTCTTCTTCAAATTCTTGCCCTTTTCATCATAGCCAACTTTCCTTGTTAGTGCTTCTTTGGTGTAGCGCTCAGAGCAACACTGGGAGACAAAAGCCTCTTGCACCAGCCCACCAGAAGTTACTATGCCAAATAGCCTATTTTCAAAGTGCCCCTCCTGCAGCTTCCACACAGGGGAAGGTTTATTTTCAAGGAGCTGTCATCTAAAGCCTGTCATATGATTCCTTTAAATTTGCCAGATTGAAGAGTTCTGTAAACAGATGGATTAAGTGACATAGATTTTTAAAAATTTCAAATACTGCACTATAATTTACATACCTATTGCCATGGGAACACCTCAACAAAACCCCTTATTTTCAAAGAAAACTGGCATTTCTTCACCAGGGGCTAAAGGTATTCAGTGTTTCTGAAAATGGAGCCCCAATTTTGGTGTCTAAACAGGGAATCTACTAATACATGGCTATAATGTTTTATGTGCAATTCTGCTCTGAAAAGCAATTTTATATAAATGTAGCACCTTTGCAAATAATCAGATCTGTCCTTTGTGCAAATTCAAGACAATATATTCCAGCTTTACTGTCTAAAATACTGTTTGCTTCCCTCAGGACAGTAGATTATTTTACATTCTTATGTCTTGAATGGTTCAGGTAAACCTCTGTAACTCTATCAGAGTACATGAGCACATGGAGAGCACGAATGGAAGTTACAAGGACATAATTTGGCACATAAAACCAGTTTCAGAGGTGAAATATGAAAGCACCCAGCTTAACCGAAACATCCTAGTGTGTAGTCACAGGGCTGCCAGCATGAAACCAAAAGTAAAAACAAACCAAAGCCCCACTATATTCAGCTCTAAGCTGCTCAGTGCAGAAGTGAAATCTCTAAGATTATACATATGACACCACAGGGTTATTTTTACAAGTCAGGTTTCAGAATAGATCTACTTTATTGCTAGCGGCTATATTCAGAGAGTAAAAGATGCTGTAAAGTACTAAACTCCCAAGTTCAGGATCTAGAACATAGACATGAATAAATTCATTATTTTAAAATTTAAATCCTTTAAATTTTAGGCAGGATTACTTTTTGAAAATGATACTCTTCATACAAAAATTGTAGCTGCATATTATATTTAGGTATTGTACAAAACTCCTAAAAAAATCCAGCTCCCTCAGGAATCCAGCTGTTTGCCAGCAGGACGTGTCAGGGTGCTACATGCACCAACAGGCTCTGCAGCTGCCATTCCCCCTCCCAGAGGTTTGCCTGCCCGTACTCAGAAAAAGCAAATGTTTCAAAGACAGTATGTTCTTGCAAGTTTCATTTAAAAAAACTCAGCAGCTGGAGAGAGGAAACCCCTGTAGGGCACTTGCTAAGGAGGCTGCCATGGCAGGTCTGGCATCGTGCAGTGGGCAGGATGCTCATCCCTGGAGTCGGGGCAGCGCATGCTGTCTCCAGCTTGCTGTGTGAATACACGGGCGAGTGACAGCTGGGCTGAGTGTGATGGGAAAGGGAAATAAATTAGAAGGCAGGACAAAATTTGCAGCAAACTGGGCTGCATGTGGAATACATCTGAAGCCTTCATCTGTGTTATTACCATACAATAAAACATGATATAAGCTGATCATTTAATCTTTGTGTCTGTCCCAGCCTGGACACTGGAGTAGGTGTAGCAGTTAGTTTCCCTTTCTTGCTTTTATCTGTACTTGGCATAATGCTTTGCTTTTATTTTTTCCCACTGTACAAGAGAGTGAGTAATTCACAGATATATGCGGGATGTGATCCAAACCCACAGGTAAGTCAATGGGCTCTGCGTTAGCAGTACAAAAGCCTTCACATGGAATTTGTACTTATTTATTCTTAAATCATGTACGAAACTATTTCAACTCTTTATGAAATAAGAAAGTACCATACATTCCTCTTTCCAAAATGTCTTGAATCTTAACTGCTTTACAGTGAACAACGGGTTATGCTAGCTTCACTTTCAATAGGTATGTCTGACTTTGCCTCTTCCTATATAGGCAAAGTCCAGAAGCTGCATACCAGCAACCACATAAATTGCAAAGTAAAGAGGGAAGGTAAAATTGTGCAGAGTTGGAAAAAGGTGAAAATAAAAAAAAAAAATTTCCAAAAAAACCAAAACACCACCACCACCAAAACTAGCCAACCAACCAAAAAAAAAAAAAAAGATCAAGAAAGCAACTTGGAAAGGATAAATGAGTTTCATTTGAAAAAGGGACCTGAAGAATCTCAAGGACAGAAGAAAAGAAACAGGAGGGGGATGTAAGGCAGCAGAACTCACTGGGCGCAAATGCCTGAAACCGAAACAAAGATGCTCAACCCTGGAAACAAAAGCACCTCTCCTTCCCCAAGTATAGGCAGCCCAAGACCTTCACTGAGCAGCACAAACACCCCCAGTAGATCGTCCCATTTTGAAAACCCACCTTCATCCCAGCCGCGGCTGCCGGCCCGCTGGGGTCCACGGCCTGGATGTGGCAGGGCTTGCTCCCCCGCACCACAAAGCCCCAGCCCACCGCGTCGCCGACGATCTGGAAAGAGAAAAGGAGGACACGATCACCTTCGGGCAGCTTGGTGAAATTCAAGGGTGTAACATCTAAATGGTTCAAGACATAATTTCAACATCTCTGTAATTCCAACACGTAGTAAAGGACATTGTGTACAGGCTGCTATACCACTCATGGGAAAGGCTCTATCCAAACGATTCCTCTTGCTTTGTTGAACTAGGAGGCTGTAAAAAGCAATGCTTCCAATGACTAGGTTCAAAAATGTCTTTACAGAAAGGCTTTTGGTAATCGTGAATATGAATCAAAATTTCTGTCCAATCATAGTCTAGAAAGTCCTGAGTGGAAAATTTCAATTTGGGTACGTAATCCACTCCTGCAGTGCAAGTATTACCAGGAGCACAAAGTCTAGATGAGTTTGTATAATACAAATGTTATTTGCTTTATGTAATTTTACACTCCATTTAAGTCAGCAGTACTACATTGGCATACAGACAGGATAAACAAGTGCAGAAACAGACCTGAAATGTGTGGAAGTACTGATAACGGAGTTTGGGATTTTAAAGTACAAACCTTAGCAAATGCAAATAAGCTGTAATTATCCCATCAGAAAATGTCTGTTTGGACTACCTTATGCATACAACATGCAGAAAAAAAAGAAAAATACTGGAGACATACCGTAAAAGTTTTTCTTACGTATGGGGCTCCAGGCATCAAGAGCTCATCAGCAGTCACAGGTCTCTTTAATACTGTGGAGGTACATAAATGAATAGTCAACATAAGCATTCCTCTAGAGTTTTTCCTAAAAAATAAGATACAGTGTTGGGATACTACATCTTCGTGGTCCCACTTCCCATAAACTCTTTCAGTTCTTGCAAACTTGCTTGAAAGTAGTAAAAGAGCCAAGGAAAAGACTGCAGAAGAACTCTGAGTACAAATGATGAAATCTTTGGAAAACCAGGGCATTTAGCCAACAGACTTTGCTGTCTGCAATCTATGTCCACTAAATACTATCAGAAACGTCAGAAGTGGCTGTTCCCGTGTCCAGTGTTGAAACAAGTGACTGACCTGCCTGGCACGGAGCAGCTTTTCTTCCTGGCTCGCTCCATGCATGTTGGGTGCTCTCTGCTATTTCATCTGAGTCAGGTTTGAATCACAGAATTAAGTAATAAGAAAATTCTGCTTGAGTCAGAAATTCTCCCAACAAAGAGATTCCTGCAATTGTAGGCATAGACATCTAACCCCATTTTATCCAGGGACAGCCTAAGTAATCTATAGCTAGCTGGGATTTTACATGAAAGGAAATACCAGTGAGTTTCTGCAGGTGATTCCTCATTTCCTTGCTATGTAATGGGGTAATTTTCCCCTGAACAAAATAAAGGCAAAGTTCTGCCAAACCAAATCGATACCATTCTGCATACCAGTTTTTATCTGTCTATAAATGCTTCACAAGATGGAGGACAATGAGACAACATATGTTGTTCACCATATTTGCCTGCCACAGCTCAAAAATTACGGCTGCTTTTGTTTTAGTGATAAATAATTTTGATGATGTCTGCCTTTTCAGTCACAGGTGGAAGATAAAATTTCCCACAGATGGTATTCGAAGACATTCATGAGTTTCTTAATGACATTCATGGGAGCAGAGAGAATTCTAGCATACAAAACATTATGTATTTTTTTTCTTTCCCATAGATTTTGACAAACTGTCATTTAACCAGTGTTACACTTTGCAGAGCATGCCTGGTCAACGTAAAAAAACTGAATTATTATGCTCATTCGACAAGTCAGAAGCAGGTAAATCATCCACGCAGGCCTCCCTTGCGTGCCTCCCTTCATTATACCTCCAGAAATTTTTTTCGTGTGATGATTGTTTTTCTACATGACTGGTCAAGTCATGACCTGGGGTTTTTTTAAGTGTTTGCCTGCAAGAGAACTCATCTGATAATATACCTCCGCCTTGTGTTTATTAGCACACAGTTCAGCGACATGCCCCAGTTCTGGATAGCAGGAAACTATTTGTGAAAAAAATCACTTTATAGTCCAGCAGAGGATTAAGAATTCCTCCATAACATTTACATCTGACAGCCTTATGTTAACCTCTGCGAGATGATGTGTGGATCTGTACTTGCATTACAAGCGAAATTACCCTACATTGCCTGTAATTGTGTAATTCTTAAAAATAAGTCTGTTTATACATCTGTTGCTGCCTTCTTTCAAATATGAGCCTGTTAAAGCTATTCAGAGTTTGAAAACTAGTCCTAAGGGAGAATTTCTTTCAAAAAATAAGGAATTTATGCAAGGGCAACATCAGCCTATCCTTTTTGTTCCAGTGTTGTGTAATCAGCTGTATTCAAATAAACTTGTTCTCACTACTCATGGGTTGACACTTCATATATAATCAGAACCATAAATGAATGGAATAGTCGGCATACTTTAGATAACACACACGTTTATGGACAGCACATGAATGCTGCTTTATCTGTCCCAGAAAACTTTCTAGGCTGTAATTAATGATGTACTGGGTCCAAAGAGCTCACCATGCAAAATCTATCAGAGTGTTTCTGGGAAGTATACCTGAGAGATATTCTGCCAAAACATGATAATGTGGCACTTTTCATATAGGGGCAAACGCATTGCATGTAGGTGTAAACATATCGGGAGGTGGTGCCAAACACCCAACAGCAGCGTACTCCAAGGATGCAATGACCACCAGCACTGAGAGCATTCCTCCAAGCTGGACAGCAGGTCTACTGTAGGGGGTTATGGCTTTTGCAATCATACTGAGTCCTTCAAATTATTTTAATTTAGAACCTCATACTGAATTCCGATCAGAGCCTAAGGAAAGGGAAGGAAACGTGCTAAAAGGAGAAAGAAAGAAAATGTCCCCATAACTATGCCTTTCTTTCTGATGGCCACTCTGCACAGCAGGAATGAAATGCACTTTAGCTCACTCATCTCCAGAGTAAATTGTCAATGTTTTGAACAGGATTCATATAGTGCTTGAGGCATTCTGTAGTAATCATTTCGAATGCCAGCATCCCTTTGAAAGCAAAGCTTACACATATCCACTGAAGCCTTCCCCCATTGCACCACACTCCCCACACTGTCAGCAGAGACCCAGTAAAACTGAAATAATAAGGAGCACAAAGGGCAGCAGGGACTCTGCTTTGAAATTCAGGGCTGTTTCTGAGGAAAATGGAGAGGCTGAAACAATGTCTACCCTGGTCTCTTTTCCCCTTCCCAGATGTACAGTAAGAAACAATTTTAAGTGAACTGTGGAAGAATGGGTGTGTTTAACCTTCCGGCATGGGATAGGAAATCCTTTCAAAAGGAAAATAAGCTTTGACACTACTTTTACCTTCCTAAACAGACCCGTGTAAGACCTAAACAAATGAAAATGTTGAAATGGTCCCTGACGGGCTGAAACAATGCTGCCTCTTTTTTTAGAGGCTGCTGTTTTCTGGGTTATGCTATTTCATGGCAACTCAAGCGGCCACTGCATAGTTAAACTCTCCTCTGACTTGCACCAAAGGAATGTCTCTAGGAGGAGATTTGAATCAGTTCAGAGCTTGGCAATGAAGAGACAAATCTGGGTCTCAGACTGCGTGTCCTCCTAAGAGATAAACTGCAGCTCAAACCACAATTATGGGCTTGATGCAGAGATTATTGGAGGCAGACGTCTGGCTTGTGTTCAGCAGGACTTCAGGCTAGAGGATGATAATAGTCCCCTCTGGCCTACAAAACTTGTGATGCTGTCAATTTTTAATCTCTCCTTGAAAAGATAAACTTAGACGTGATGCTAGGCATTCTTCATGTTGCCTTCTTCCCAAACAGATGTCTGCGCCTTGGCTCCTGTGCATTCTAAGTGATGCTGGTGCTCACCAGATTTGGGGTTGCAGAGCACAGGGGGACTGCTGCTGAGCGTTGGGCTACTGCTGAAGTACCCACTGCTGCCACAGCTACTCATGCTGCTCCTCCGTACTGCCGACACGATCTTTATCTCCTTGGTGGGACTCACTACAAACAGAGAGAAAATACAGAGAGAAAGGGAACCGGTATCAATTATTAAACCCATTTCCCTGGTATCTTTAAAACAATAGCAATAAGCCATGCTTTCACTGACAACACTGGGAAGGGGTTAGTGCGTTTTACATAGTTACAAGAGTCACTGCATGAGTATGATATACTCATGTGTACTGTAGCTAACGCAATGGCTGAACTGCTCCTATTGCAGTGTCTTTATGGTTGGACTTGATGATCTTAAAGGTCTTTTCCGACCTTAATGATTCTGTGATTCTGTGATTCTGTCTTCTAGGAGGCATTTCAATATAGGGAAATAATTTCTTCCATTTTTCCTTCTACTTCCCATTTATTCTTTCTATTCTTGGTAGATATTGCTGTACAGCAAATGCTGCAGGACCTATTCCCCTCACTTTTACTCTTCTTGAAAACTCCACATAGAATATATAACCAATTACTTTGGGCTTGGAGGGATTTTAACCAGTTCTGCTTGTTCATGGATACTGATTTTTGATCAGCATCTGACATGCTATTGATACAGGTGCAAAACCACCCCAGGGAGTTAAAGATTTGGTAAATCAAGTGAATGGACAATGCCTATGAACAGGGATACACGATACCTTGTCCTGCATTTTTCAGATAAACGCTGAAACCCCTTGGTCAAAAACAGGACTGTTTAACATCCCATGGAGTTGCCCTACAGGCAGCAGTATGGTTGATGAGTCACCTGAGAGAAAACTGGTGTGTTTTCTGTTGTCATGGTTCTGCTTGCGCAGGCAAAATGGGCTGTCATGGCTTTCTGGCATCAAGCGAGATTTCTCAGTGAGGAGCTCCATTAATCGTCGCCGCCGGCGGAAATTCATTCTGCACTGGTAGAGCAAGTTGCTGTCCATGAAATGGTGCTTGTTGGACACTGAAAAAAGAAATGGATAGAAAGTCTATGCCTGGTAGGACTGAAATCAGAGCCTATCTCCAATGAGTATGCACTGTACACCTTGGTGTAAGGAAGCAACACCCAGAGCTGTCCCCTCTCCAGACTCAGAAAAAGGAAGAAGGTGGTCAGCTTCACACAGGTAGTTTCAATACACACGCTTTTATCGTGTCGATAACAAAGTAGGAACTTTAGTGGTCATTGCTGAGAGGAATCTTCTACCGCACCTTGATTAATGACAAGCACTTCTTATTGTCAAGTGGAAATGGAAGTACTTTATCTTTTCGTGACAGGTTGCATAATGGTCCCCCTCCACGCATGCTCCCTCTGAATGCTGTTTGGTGCTGCCGGTCACTACAGACCAGACTTAGCTCCTTACATCGAGTTTTTTGTAAATGCATCGATCTAGGGCAGCCCCTGGGAGCTCTGACTGACTACCTCATTTGGAGCTACAGGGCAGCAGAGAATTGAGACCTGTGTATTTCCTCTGTCTTGTTCACCACAGACACTGTGTCCCAGACACTTCCTGCAGGCCACTTCCTCCCCTTCGCACGGATACGCAAGGTTTGGGAACAGGCACCCAGCCAAAAATCATTTCTTACATAATGAACAGAAGTCTTAATTACAACCTGTTTTGACACTGAGAGCAAATCCCAAGTTGCCAGTGGCAGAGCAAGAGCACTGAGCCTACCCGCAGACTGCAGCATCGCCGTAACATCTGCGTGTTCACTGCCACTGATGCTGCTTCTCAATAGCAATGAAAAATATAGCAGTTGGACGGATCTCTATGCCAGGTCCCAAAAGTGCTCTGACTCCTTCAGGGCTTGATTGCAGAAAAGCCCTCTGCAGTACTCTCTGTATTAGTGCTGCAGCATCTTAAATAGCTGCAGTGGATGTCTTGGCTGCATTTTCTTTATCTTCACCTAGCTCCTTTGATCACGCTCTACAGAAATTATTTCCCACAGTTGACCTTTTCCATGAAGAATCTAGATTCTGGATTTACCTAGTTTATAATTTGCATTTCTCCCAATATTGAATCATAAGAACTGGTGGGTTTTACATATTTATATGTAAAGTGTAAACAACAACATAGAGATGCACTCAGACATCAGCCAACTCTTGCGCCTCATTTGGCCTCAACCTCAACCACAGACACCAAAGTTTTGCCTTGCTCTTGGCTCTGCCTGGCACGTGGGATCCAAAAGCAGCAGAGCCCAAGGTGCTACACCAGATCCAGAGCCTGGAGCCTTGCTGGCCCCCTCTCCCTTCGTCCTCATCCCCAACACACTCTTTCTTGCTCTCATCCCTTCTTAACACCTCCATGCGTCTCAGATTGCTCTCCATGAGCCCCACAGGAGTACACCACATACATGATAGCCTTGCAAAAAAGGCTGTATTTAGACATAAACTTCCAGTATGTCATTTGATGCTTGTGAGCTGAAGGAATAGCCTCAAAGAGGACAAAGCCCAGTCACCTTCTCCAGCAGCTGGTGGTCTCAGAGACACTATTCATGCCAGGGATGTCAAGTCATCCAGACAATAAAGAAGATGCCAGTCCTAGCCGTGGTCCTCCATACGGATACAGAAACTGCCATATGGGGTCAGAACATATGTCTGTCTTGCAAAGAAGCGTGGCTCTTGCCTGCCTGGGCCACTGTCGGAGCGGGGACACTGTCTGTACAAATGGACTTTTGCCTTTGGAACACAAGGAATAATCAGGACACAGGAGCTTTCTGAACTGCACATGCTTGTGCCCAAGCTGCCACACAGATTGTCTGCCCCGGAGTCCCACAGCGTGGCGTAGGCTGTAGGGCATTTCTTAGAGTTTCGAAAAAAGGTAGAGTTTTGAAACTCTACCTTTTACCACGATCAAAGCAGAAAGTTCGTGCCAGTTAGCCAAACTGCGATGTTTCCTGTACCATCTACACAAAAGACCCGTGTTACCTCAATTGCCTGGTTCTGCTGAAGAACTTTGGAAGAGCCAGTACCACTTGGCTTTTCTCTGCTTCATTTTGGTGCTGAACCTGTTGTTGCCTCAAATCAGCCATATGCATCCTCCATGAGAAAAATGGCTTTGCTAAGGCAAATCTAGCATTCAAGCGATATGTTACTGTGGTCTGACATGTTGATTATTGCAGGCACACACTGCTGCTGTGCTCATCATTTTGGACACATATAGTACGCAATACTATTAAACAACACTTACTAACGATCGCTATTTTTGAAGAATGGAAATAGAGGAGGAGAGATTTGGAGACTTGCCTACATTCACAAAAGGATTTGCTATCAGAGGCAGAGTTAATATGTAGGTGTTCACAGCTACCAGTCTCATTTTCAGACCACTGACACAGTAAGTAAAAGTAGCAATATCTAGCAATATCCTACCACATTATTAGAATAACCTGATGCAAATACAAAAAACTTCCTTTTCTTTTTTTATGACATCTTAAAGAGTTCCCTGAAATTTAAAAAGACAAGCTCTATTTATTCAGCACACTACTGGGATTCATAACATTAAGTGAAAGAGGGCCCCACAAATACTCACTTGGAAATAGAATTACTGTTGCCAACCGTTTGCAATATAAGAAATATCAGTATGGTTTCTGATTCATGTTAAATATTATGGTACTACAGTTCTTAAGTAAAACTACTCTGTTCTGTTTGTGTCATTAACTGAAGTGTTCTGCCAGTCTTCAGAAATTATGATAATCAAAGACCAACACACACTTGTGTTGCAGACATTCTAAAGCACTCTGAAATTCTAGAATAGTCATTGACCATGAAACTGCGTAATATAAACTTTTTTATGCCAAGGTACTGAACATATTTTAGAATAACAATACTTGTTTTGACTGAAATATTGTAACATTATATACTTAAAATAGAAAAGCTTAGGTCTTACACTGAAGTAATTCATCCCTGCTATAACTATTTTAGTCCATGGAAGGGTGAATTTTTATACAAAAAATTAATACAAGTGGAAGAGGTAAGACCAATGACTGCATGTTGTAGAATATTTGTATATGATTTACACAACAAAGGGTTTGTAGCCAGACAAGTAGAATTAGTACAGAATCTGGAGTGCTCATTGATTTTCATAGTTCAATTCCTTGTTTCTACTGCTGGTTCACATTTCATGCAAGAGTGTTAGAATAACAGCATGCATCCTCAGTTTGAGCACACAACGTATTTGTAGCACCATGTAACTTTTTGCATATTCCTTGACTAAAAGGTAGTGTTTATGTACGTTTAAGGAGAAGCTCAAAAAATAAACAGGAGTAGTTAGCGCAAACTGCCTCCTTGTACATACATCATCAAATAAAATATCTCACTAAAATTATTGGTGTGCCCCATGTGGCTTTTTTTTTTTTTTTTTTTTTTGAATCATCAACTTTCTGAGATATTCGTGATTTGGGATGAAATGTCCATGCCAGGACTCTGCCTAAGGGTGAGTATATCTGGAATGGTGTGGGAAAAAAGGGATTTCCACACCATGGATCAGAAGGAAGAGGTTGAGGAGGGGGAAGCAGACACCAGAGCAGGCTGTCTCTGAAGCTCTCCTCAGGCACAGTGGCTGACTTTCAGCATTAACCAGGAGGAGCTACACATGCCCTTGTCCCTTGATAAATCACAACTATGTGAATGCTGGATGCAGAGCACACACAGAGGGTTGTTTTTGTTACGCTTGGTACCTGCCAGGTGAGAGGTACCAGCGTAGGCATGGGTGCTCAGATCAGCTGCTTTAACAGTTTGCAATCAGCAGAGAAAAGTGGGAGTGAAAAACTTTTCCAAACTGATGGCAGAATGCTGAGAGGACTGCACAGATTTGCTTGGGAGGGTTTTCTTTCAAGGTAATGTAGAGGTTGTTACCTTGAGCTAATGTGGAGTGTTGACTCAGCCGCAGCAGCAGCTAAACTCATGGTGCCCAGCAAAGCTCCTGCTCCAGGTATCTGTCCCTCTCGTGGAAGTTGCTGCCTCCGGATAGGGATTGACTTAACTACTCCTGAATTAGTTCACTGCCCTTCAAAATGCAGCATAGAAAAGCAAACTGGCACCCATTTCACTTTGTCTCAAACTGTCAGGCCATGGCTGATGAGGATCAGGACCTGTATTTGTACATGGTGAGGGTGATGTAAAGAGCAAGGTGGGGTGACTTCATGGGTTTTTCGTTCCAATTTAATTTACCAGTGCTCATGTGGCAACATGTTCATGTTACGATGTGCACCTTGTGAAACAGAAGGGAACTGTACCAAAGAGAGTAAAGAAAATATATGGTGACTGGCAACCTCCAAAATCATAGAAGTGCACAAGAGCATTTGTGGTCCTGGAGGGAAAGGCACCAACAATAATTCACAGTCACCTACGTCAAACTTTGGAGGTACAGTTGCAACCTACCAGTCTAATCTCCCACGTACACAGGCCACAAAATTTCCCCCAAGAACAGAATTAAAACCCCATCTTTTAATCTTACAAAACTATAGTTTAATCTTACATTAAAGCAGCCTGTAATGACCACTTTACTCTTCCCCTTACGAGCTGTTCAAGCCTTCAGTTACTTTCCCTGCCAGGCAATAAATATTTAACTGAAGGCTGAATTTGTTTAACTTCAGCTGCTAATCCCTGGACTTTGTCACACCTTCATCAGAAAGTTACATAAGATCTGGTCAGAAATCTTTGTAAAGAAGTCTGTGAAGTGATGAAGCCAACTCTCAAACATATCTCTGATCAGCTGAATAAGTAACACCCCTTAAATTCTGACTCGTTTTTTAGGCCTCCTTGAGTCCTCTTCAGACTTTCTTTATCCTTCCTAAAATGCGGCTATTAGAACGGCATGCTCTCGATTACAACCTCCCGCCCCTTCTGTTACTTGCTGTCCTCCTTTTGTACATCTCAGGCTCATAGTAACAGTTAATACAACTGTACTGCATGAAAAGCATAATCTGGGAACAATTTGTGCTCTGTGCATCCTCCTTTCCCTGCACAGCATTGCTTCACACCAACGAGCGGAGCTTGTACTCTCATCTCCTAGACGTATTGTCTTCTAGTTATACCATTAGTTCTATGAAAACACACCTCTTTTTGGGTGATGACCATTTAATTAATAGAGTTAAATTATTTGTTTACTGTCTCGTCTACCCCTAGAGTTTGCAAACTTCATTGGCAAGGATTTTAGATGGTTATTCCCCATTTACCTTACTGTTAAGAAGAGAAAAATCAGGTTATTTATTTTGGCATTTGTCTGACTGGGAGTACCTAATGTTGCAGCTTTAGTGGTTCTTGTGCCTGGCTGCTTCACAGTTTCTGTCCAGATACATAAAATATAGATTGCGACATCCATGCAAATCTTCTTTCAGCTTCTGATTCTGACATAAAATCCTGGTATCTGCACGGGGCTCAAACAGCCTTTTCTTTCCTTCTTTTGCAGGGAGGCTGATGCACAGCAGAGATAGATAGAAATATTAGCTTTACATTGATTTCATAGAACTGAGGAGGCTTTAGAAAGTACAAAAGCCTATTTTAATAAATGGTATGACTCATGCCTTAAAAATCAGGCCATTTTCATAACTGGCTTTTCCCCCAAATCCCTCCCACAGCTTCAATTCCCTGTGATTTTTAGCGCTGATAATCTGTGTACATCTCCACCGCTTTCTACCAGCCGAAAGCTGCAGTTCCCAGTAGGCCACATCCAGCGATGCACTCCAGCTGCTCTGCACATCCCCAGAAACACGACCCCGTCACCAAGCGAGCCCGCGGCTGGAGCCGGGAACGGCTGCTCCGTGTCGAGGGAGCAGTGGGAAAGAGACGGACGTTCCCCGAGGAGCCAGATGAGCAGCTTTTCTCGAGAGAGCGGAGGACATGTTGAAGTGTGCGCTTGTTTTTTTGTGTGAGCATGTGCTTGTGCTGGGGTTAAGAGGAAGAGGTTATAAAAGCATTAGCAGAGTAGATTGAGTTTTTAGCACTGATATGTCATATATTTCCTCACTTAAAGACAAAAGCAGCACTGAACTCTTCCCAGTGGTGGACAACACATTTCCAAGCCTTTCGCTGTACGAGGCAGCGGCCCCAGTCTGTTCGCAAGTATACTTTATCTTTTTACTGAGGTAGTTTCCTCTATTAAAATGACGTTAAACCCAGTTTGAAGCCGCAGGAGATCATTCTGGACTTTCACTGTTACTGGCCACAATGGTCTGCACCTTCACACAGCAAGTCACAGATGACCATAGCAATTCTGACCTCTGAAGCGGCAGGACATTGCCCCGAAAGAGTTGACGTATGCCGGGTGAGGAGACACGCGCTGGCGGGCTGCTGGTTTATCTGAAGGAGGGCACAGCCCGCGCTGCTCCCACCAGCTCCCAAAGCACGCCCGGCGTAGGGTCTGGCTCCAGCCCCGTGTCCTTTTGCTCGCTCCCCTCTCCTACGCAGAGCCGGTGTTTAAAACGGAAGGAAACAAATCAACACTGTAAAACAACAGTTCCTTAAAAAAATGCCTCTCTCCATGGATAGCACACAGCTTGCCGAGTCCATCTCCTCTGTGCCTCAGGCCTTTTGCCAGCCTGGTTTCGGTCCCTTGCCAGAGGAGCAGTGGAAGCGTGTGTGTCCGCTTCGGCTTGCACAGTGTGAGGGTGAGCCCGCGAGCTTGGAAAACACTGACCAGCTGCTGAGACCCGCACAGCGCGGCTCCCGGGCTTTCGGCTGGTCCTCGCCTCGGCTCCACGCTGCCCAGCCCTGCCGCACCGCCCCACCGCTCCTGCCCCGTCCCTCTTCCACTCCTGCCTTGCACCAACGCACGTGCGGCCGGAGGAGAATAACTAACACTTTATTCCGCATTGGACAATGCTTTTCCCACTCCTCTCAAAGCCTTCCTGTTTTTCTAAAGCTAATCTGGCATCTGCAAATGCATTTTAATAATGGCACCTATTCAGATTAGTTTCCTTTTGCACATTGATGAATTCCACCTGCTTGGAGCTCCCTCAAATCAAGGAAGAGAGACTACAGATGTTCAGCGAGCACAGGGCCTTGGGTCTTGGATTCCCTGCACCATATAAATACAACACTTGCATCTCCACCTTTTATGAATGTATATATGCTACGTAGACCGTAGATAAGCCCACCTACGATCGTACTCAACCGGCATGTTAAACGCTTGGCTGTGCAGCTGTACTAAATAGTATTTTTTTCTCATTTGGATTACAAGGAATTAGCTTTGAACGGACAACAGATCTAAGCTTGAACTGCTCTAGTTTCCACCAGCCCTCTCATATAAAACTGCAAGGCAGATCCTGGCCCTGACATACAAAATCCAGACAGGTGTTCCAGCTCATCCTAGCTGAGGGTGAAGCCAGTAAGCGTGTCCAGAAGTAAGTAGGTCCTGGACCTGTAAGTAGGTCCAGAAAAAAAGCTGTGATATAATTAGACATCCATGTCTTCCGAGCTGTTTCAATGAACTGTGGTATATTCATGTAGTGCAAAAAGGTCTAGACAACTTTTATACTGCATTTAAAGCATCAGGATTACGATAGACAACTGTCAAAAATTCCTTGGGAACCGAAATACAGAGTATCCTGCTCTTATTAAAGTGGTATGTTCTGCTCAGTGCATTAACATTTTATTTCAGCTGCCTTAAAATAGGTATGCAGATAAGTGTTTCTATATACATTTTTGTCTTTCCAGTAGGTTTGCCATCTATTCGCAGTCTGTTTTCAAATACACGCGACTTACTCTAGCATGAAAAGCCAGGGTTGAATCACAGGCGTTTCAGCAGTCTTTTCAGTTTGTATATGAGGATTTATCGTCTTTAATTTAGTAAGTTTACAGAACATAGCCAACTGCTTTTCTTTGCTTCCAAATAAAGTATGGAAAGTACAGTCTATGGCAAGGGAAGCAGAAGATGAAAAGGCCCATCTGGGTATCTTTTTTCTGCTGCAGCTGTTAAAAACTGAAACTCTGTCAGAAAAACAGAATTTGGTAGTTAATACGAAAAGAAGTTTTCATATGTTATTTACATAATGCATAGAGTGTGTGGCTCTTTCAAAAACCAACCCCCTTCCTGCTTTAGATAAAGACAATTGCAAGACGCGCACAATGAAAAGGCAATAGAATAGGAAGCTGGAAGATTATAAAATTACATACAAAGTTCTTATTCTCTGACTTTCCTACCAGGCCAAAATCACGAAAAACATGCAAAGTGGTCTCCAGATTTAGCATAAGCAGTTGCATTACCGTGGGTGAGGTTACTGTCCCTATGTATTGGAACTGCCAGGGAAGAACTGCCACACAAATAAACAACTGAGTGCCTCTGCATGGCACTGGCTCAGGGAGAACTGGGCTTATAATAAAAACAAAGTTGTGTTGCAGGACTTCAAAGACTAACTGAAGGTTTCTGTTTTACTGAGATAAATTAAGGCACCATCTGTAAAAATGTGATGTTTTATAATTTTTAGCATGGAGTATACACAATGAATGCTTGGACATATCCAACAGCTGATGTGATCCAGGTGTCAGATCAACTAGAAAAATTATATGAAAAATCTATGTGTTAATTTTGGAGGAGAAAACCTACGACCATTTAAGTCAAGAATCTATGGGATGGTTCAATGGCACTTATAAATTGCTACCGCCAGTTGATATTTCCAAGAAAAGGGGTTCCAAAGAGAAATCTCAAATTAAGTAAAAGTGTGTATTTCACATATATGGTAAGTTTTCACTTGCAAAGTGAGAAATGTCAGCTAATCATAAGCAATTGGACATCTAAAGTAAATGTAACAACACATTACAATTTTAGATGAGAGAGGGAAAGCTTTTCAACAAAAGCAAAAGAAATAATACTCTGCTAGATATTTAATCTACTTCCACAATTATACCGAACTTTCAACTGCATCATGTATCTTGATGCTTAAAACTAAATGCTCTGATTATCTTGTTCAGGGAAATTTCGCTGTATAAAGGTACAGAGTCCTTGCAAAGAACAGGGAAGATTAAATATATGTTTTAAGGCTTTTTTGCAGGGACAGGGAGATAGCATACGTCAATATTTACTGTTCTCACTAAGTCACTACAAAATGTTTGTTTTTATCTCTGAAAGTAATTTGCACAGTGGAGTTTTACTCATAAAAGATTAACTCTTGAGAGGTGGTAAGCACCTGCTTCTGTGTTAAGCCAGCAGAACATGTGCCTGCCTTGAACGCACCAGGTCTGTGCAAGTGCAATTAACTCAATAAAATGTTTTAAAGCTGAAAGGTATTCGGGGCGGGGGGGGGCAGAAGACATATCATGCCTAGGACATCTTACCACATATTTACTATCATTATAAAATCCTAGCACTAATAAAATGTTTCATAGAAAATACCTCCTAGCCAGTCATGTCCAAAAGAGATTTTTCCAGCCCTTGCTCATTCAGGAAAGCAAAGCCTATGGCCTTTCCAGAACCCATCACACATGTGTTCCTCTCCTGGTCTGAGGTTGGGAATCTGCGTCCCACCCCACTGGAGCAGAGTGGGCAGCCATGCAAACCGCTTCGTGCTGAACCGTGCGGCAGTCGCTGCCTGGGGAAGGTACTGGAGGGACGTCAGTGAGGAAATGACACCAAGCGCATGCACTGGAAGGTAAGCAGCAGCTTGGGAAACAGCAATGGCAAAAGAGAGAGAACATGATCTGGCACGGGAAGGCGAGCGCTGCTGCTCAGACCCACATTTCTCACAGGCTTGACGAGGAGAGCAGCACATGCCGTACTGTCTGCGGTGCAGGGCAATTGCTACGTGTTTACGCTCCACAACATATTGAAAAGTATTTCTAAATGTGCTATGGTTTGGTCGCTGCCACAGAGGAAATGCAAATACTCATCTTGTGAAGTGCAGGTGCTATCCTAAGAAGGTATAGGTTCCTTTTAACAGTATTAACCAGATTTTAAAATGGAAAGTATTTATCACTTGACATTCCAGACCTCAAACTTTCTGCAAGGCAGGCAGATGCTTCTCCATCTCCCCAGCTTCCGTACCCAATGAGTCCTCGGAGAAGGACAGGAGGACTTAGCCTATCATGTCAGTGGTGCTCTGCTGCTGGGGCTGCAGGTGCAGGGTAAGTGCGGCAGCAAGTGCCATAAGCAAGTATGAGCCAAAAAATGATGTCAGAAAGAGCTCTGTGGATACACTCTTTCCTCCTTGGACTTCTCAGTATCTCTGTTTTCCAGACTGACCAAGGGCTGTGACTGTGTGTGGATGCTCACGCTGTCCTCTGCCTGCCCCCAGCCCATCCTCGCTTTGTCTGATCTACCGTGGAGCTGGCAGAGAACTTCCTTCTTCTCTTGCTGCACGTGAATTTTGACCACAGTAGCTAATCAGTCTCACCACTTCCATATGAAGAAGAACTAGGAAAGACCCAGTCTCCTGGAGGAAAATTTTATCTGTTAATATTACAATCCTCACCACACTAGAAATGAGCTTTTTTACAGCTGAGAAATGTGTTCTGTGTGCCTTTTGTCCCTGCCCTAATTAGACGTACATCACCATGTTTATAATTCTTCCCACAATCTTTATTCCTATATTCAGGGGAAGACCATCAGTGTTCACAAACGCATAATAACTACTGGCAATTACACTGCCAACACAAGCCTTCAAGAAAAGTAGAGTGCATAATACCCTGCTACTTATGGGTTTTTTTATTCCATACTACCTGGGGGTACCAGTCCATAGGAAAGGACATCTGTCTACTATTTGTTAAAACGGCGGTTTGTGGGTTGCGATTTGTACGCGCCAGTGGGATTTTGGAAGGAAGCAATTCAGCATTCAAGCACGTTTCATCATTTTCATGTATGGCAGGGGAAACATGTATAGTTATATATGCCCAAAGAGATCAGGAAGATTATTTTTAAATGGAAACATTTGATGTTTTTACAGCATTTATACAATTCCTCTTAAACCACTGTTTTCCTTTTTAAAATTAGCATCAGTGTTTGTTTCCTGTGTGAAACCTGGTTTGTGTCTGACCAATTAAAGTGAAGATAAATGCGACAGGAAGCTGTTTTGAATACAGTACCTCAGCTGCAGAATAGAGCTTCTCTGAGTAATTGAAATGAACGTCATTATCAGTAAAAATAAATTGCACAATTCAGTTGTGACTGGAAAATTACTACCAAGATTGGCAACTTGATGCAACTATTTCTATCACTTTCTATTGCATTAGGCAAGGTAATAAATACTTCGTAAGAATCATAGAGCAAGCTTTATTTTATTCCATATTGGGGATATCAAACAATACTGCTAGCAAAAGATTGCCTTTAGGGCAGGAAAATATTTTATTCTCCACTCCTGCACAGTCAAGAGTCTTTCTGCTGGTTCGGCCAACAAGGATGCCAATTAGTGTCAAGTAACATTTTGGTACTGCTGATGAGATACAAAACAAATGAAGCACAGTATGGTGAAATTAATTTACTGTACTAAGAGATAGAAAAATAACTTTTTTCTTTTTTGGTAATTGAACCAAGAATTCAGTGAGATGGGGAGAAAAAAAGAGAATACCACTCCTGATGTTTTATAGTTTATATCTCCAATTCTGTAATGGGAGTTCTCATTTCGAGCTCCCTTCTTAGAGGAAGCCAGCATTACATAAACCTTCAAAATGCACAGATCGTATCCACTTGCTAAGGTGAACCCCACACCAGCCCTGTGTTAATTCTGCTAGTACTTTCATCAATACTCCTAACACTATCTAGACAAATTGTTTCAGTGAAATCCAGAGGAGAATGAAATCTCCTGTTTAGGAGTGTGCACAAAGCATGTCCACTCCTAAAGATAAATCTCAAGGACATCATTCAGTTTTATTTTACTTCAAGCTTCCCCATCAAGTCAGTGAAATCCCCACTGAGTTACCTTTGCCCCAATAAAAGGTGAGTGAGGAAGATGACGGTACCTTGCAGTGAGAAGGCTACTTCCTCAGCAATCAACCAATTCCCAGTGCCCCACCTGCAGTCACTTCATGAGTTTCAAATCTAACAGGGCACTTTGCATGTACTTTTGACTGCTAGAAGAGGATAGGCAGGGGATAAATATGCAAAACTGGCCAGGGCAATCCATAAAGGTGAGCAGGGTCAGCGGCACTCAGGAATCCCCCCAGAAACCCGGCCTGACAAGGGCAAAATTATTTCCCTGCCAAGGTGCACTGCTGAGCATTTGCCTTAGTTAATGAAACAATGGTTGATCTGCAGTAAAAGCCACATCCTGACTTTCTTAGCTCTGCAAAGATTTCAACAGCAAAGTAAATCCAGCTTTGCACCAAATGTCAAGTCCTGACTTTATTTCCTCTGCAAAATCATCAATAGCAGCGTAAATCTCACTTCAGTCTTTTTTTTTTCCCTTTTTTTTAAGGGAAGTTTGCCTTGTATATAATATACAGAAAATGCTTGGCTAAAAATAGGAATTAAATCATTGCTGTTATAAAGAGGAGGGGTGGCATACCTTCCCTGTCCGTCAAGCTCCAAGCAGTTGGCATCCTATAAATCATAGGAAGCACAGGGGTAATTATAGAACTGGAAGCTGATTACTGTAAACATTCAGAAGTAGCTCCTAGTAATTGGAAACTAAAGATAATGTAAGCATGATTACAACCACGAAGGAACTGTGCACTTATATCCCGATTTTTCTCTGTTCCTTAAAACTAGGTTTTCTCACAAAGCAACAAGCAACTCAGTCAATCTAGCACCTTGTATATTAACAACCTGTTAATATCGTGAATTGTTTGATCTCTGTCAGAATTAGTGTTGATGTGACAACATTCGGATCACCAGGATCTGATTACTTTCCCATTGTGCATTAAGCAACATAGCTAACAGCTTCTGCCAGCTTGTTCTGTCATCTCCTGGCACCCCTTCATCACTCCCAGAGGTACTGCAACACATTTATGGTGGAAAACACCTGGTCACAGAAGGGCAACTTGCACTGAGAGTAGATGATGACAACATGTAAAATGGGTTTTAGTGCCAGGGGTGTTAATTTCTTCACCCTCGGGGCAGTACGGAGAGAAAACTCTGTCTCCTCCACCCTTAACAGAGAGAGCTCCTTGGTGAAGGTGCATCTGCCAGACACATTGTGCTGGACCATGAGGAAATATTCAGTTCCTGCCTCAGAGAAGTTACACCACCAGGACAAATATAATAACACTTCAGCCAAAAGCAATACCCTCTTTCTTGCCCAAACCTACTGGAACGACTCTGCAACATGACCAAGAGGGAAAGCTCCTTTCCTGGTATCAGACTGTGCTCTGCTCCTGTCCTCAAGTAGGAAGATATACAGAACTTGTTGTTTTTATTCTACATAGAGAATTTAGCTTATTTAAGGCTCTAATCCCTACTTGATGCTTACAAACCTGTTTACCTCAATTATACATATCACTGATAAGTTCTACAAGTTAATTTCCACAAGTGTAGGAGCATTGATTTTCATCCACATCCTTATGTTGTTATTATACAACCCCAAGTTCTAGCTGTATTCTGCATTTGAGGCAGAATTTTCAGAAGTAATACAATGAGCTTTTAAAAAAGCCATCCTTTTATTAAATAAAGTTACCTAGACTCCTATCTGAAATGATTTAGAATTCGGACATATTATGACTAAGAAGACAAGAGCCCCTCCACATGATTTGACCTGAACAAAGTGCTACAGGAAGTGTAGCTTTTGCTACCTGGCAGTAAATTTCTCACCGTGCTGTATAATCCCGTGCTCCAAAAGTCTGCGGCCAAGCTGCTCTGCTTCAGTTCGTGTCGTGGCCTCTCCTTCTTGGATCAGCCAGTCAATGAACTCCGATGCCACGAAGGTCCGTTCGTACTTGACTCCTTCCTCTTCCCTGGCTTGCAGAAGAGTATTTTCAGAACTCATCAGCCTGGTATGGGGGGGGAAAATGTGGTAGAGAAAATGGTTCTTCAGAAAAGCAACTCCAGATCTATTCTGGCAAATCTCACTGATAGGAAGCAAACATATGTGAACCTTTCACTGACTTACTAAGTCTTTCCTCAAGCTATCAATCTAAACTTAGGATGTGAATTATAACTGCTTAGTCAAGAAATTCAGGCTCTATACCCTTGTGTGAAGTTAATGCTTTCTTGTTTTTTCCCTAAAAGAAGGGTTTTCAGTTTCACAATCCCCCTATTTAGCTCTTTAGCTTCTCTAAAAGCTACTGTATAATCAACTTTGAAATAAAATTAGCCTAAAAGAACCAGATTGTGACTAATGTGTTCAAAAATTCCTAATTAATTTTTACAGTTAGGAGGACTATGCCCTGAAGTCATTTAGATGGTTTTGAAAATTCTCCCCTTAAGCTCTAAAACAGCTTCAGAAAAATTCAAGAGGAAGGAAAAAAGCTAGTTCTGTGGTTTTGGTGGTTGATAAATATTTAGCGTCCAACACTTAGTGATGCAGCTGCAATCAGTGAGTTACACACCTGAACACATTTTAACATCTGAGTCCCAGAGTCTCTGTGCCTCATCTGGCTCCATGTAACACCAGAGTTCAGAGGAACATCCTGAAGCATCTTTAAATCTCCTAGCAATTGGCATGTACCTTGCTTAAAGATACTAATAAAATTCTTCTCCATTCAAGTAACCTAAGCAAATGACACAGTATTAAATAAAAAAGAAAAAAAAGCCTCAGTATTTTGTTAATGCAAAAGTAAGGTTGACAGTTTGAAAGAGAAGACAGGTTGAAAGAAGAAATGAGAATCGCTCCCTTTTAATACAGAATCTCACTTTTTTTTTGTTTTGTTGGGAGGCTGAGCACCATAGCCTTCTTATTTACTAATTTCATTTTTCTTCATAATTATTTCATTTATTATAGGCTAATAATAGGACTAGCAGCAAGATTTTCAGAATAAAAGTGCAAGAATGGCATTGTTATTTTTTCCATGTAAGACTAATAAGTCCTCTCCCTTCACCAACTATTTTGAAATTAAGGGCACAACTGAACTACAACAGGAATATTCTGGAAGTGCTTAATCTTTGCCTGTCTGATCAAAAATTTGAATTTTATGTAAATTCATACATGGGCCATCTCCTTCTTAAACTGTCAGCATGTCACGAGTTCATGGAATACAACTTCACTTCCTTTGGGAGGCATCAGAAGGAACACGGGGAGAAGTTTCATTTCAAATTACAATGAAGAGGTTTGACAGGATCCAGCCTCTGTTACTTCACCTGAAAAATTTTTTCCCTTGACTTCAACGAGAGCTAGCCAGAAGCCTGAACTGACTGGGTCTAACCACCAGGCAGCAGATCATCAAACCAGGCAAAGGCTGCTCAACCACAGCTGTATGTCAGCAGCAGATGTAATGAACTGCTCGTTTAGATGTTGGTGTGTCATTGCCAGCACCTCTGAGATGAGTAAGAACTAAGAAACTCAAAATGAGCTGAAGTCAGGGATGAGGCCAAAAGCAAAAGTATGTGCCACAGGGGATAAGGTCTTGACTCCAGAACTCTTGCAAAGACTATTCTTTTTTCATATTTTGATTTACAAGCATCTGCATGCAAGGCAACATTTTGCCCCACACCAATCACATCTAATACAGACAGAGCTCCAACAGACCATCTTTAAATGTGTCTCATTCACCAGGCTTTTTTCCCCCCCGAAAAAAACCCAAACCCAAAGCCCGTGGTTTTTTGTACCGTCTGCTGCATGGTTACCCAGAATTGGTTACCCAGGCTCCACGAGCACCAAATAAAAAATCTTTAGGATCGTGCTCATTGTTCTTTGATGACTCTATAATTAGTTGACCAGCTCATTGAAGTCACAGATAGAGAGGTCCTTGAAAAAGAGATGCTAATCGTTAGATTTTTACAGAGTCACAAAAGAAATTTGGAAAAATATCAAGTGGAAAAACACTCAGCTTGACATTTCACACCCTTCTGCATGTGCCCAGAATAGCACTGCAAAGGATTTGGACTTGTGAACAAACAGACACGACAAATTAACAGTTTAACGAACCCAGAAACAGCAATCCATGGACTGACATCACTAACTGATGTAAATCACTGTAACTTCATGGCTGTCAACAAAGCTGTACCAATTTACATAAGCCAAAAACCTGGCCTTTCATTAGCCAGAATCAGAAACGGCCTCTATCTCTTCCATTTTCTCCTTGTTTCAAAAAACCATGAGGCTGCTCATGTAAAAACATATTATTTGCTAAAACTGGTGTTATCCTGCATTAAGGGAATGTATTTAGCCAAACACTGAAATCCAAGCCCTTTTCAAAAGAAAACTTTAACCTTGTTTTATCTAAATAACTGCACAAGAGGATAAATTTGAATTAACCACTGATGAGTTAAAATGAAAGTGATTCAAAGAACGCAGTCTCAAAATCATCTGAATGATTTCCTGAAATTAAAACCATAAATCTGCACTTTTTTCACTGGGAAATCTGGTTGAAAAATCTCAGTTGAAGTCAATGTCATGACATGACTTATAGCTCCTAAACACGACTGCACCAGAAACACGACAATCCTGTGTGCCTGACGAAAACCTACTGAGAACTGCAAATATAAAAATGAGATGCCTGAACAACTTGGGGTTTTTTTAAAGCTATGAAAGGTCTGTGTTGGATTTATGTAAGATTTGCAGGGAGGGTTTTGCTGAACAGGAAACATGTTTATCTCATTCGATCTATTTGGTCAGTCCTGTAGAGTATGAAAACTGATACCATCTTTGGATCTAATAAACTATTTAACAATTTTTGGACAAAGCTATAGGAAAACCAGTAGGTTTCATCTCTAGTTATAAACTTGAAACTCAAAGCATGTTCACAGAAAGGATTACCAAAGTTTGCAATGATGTGTAGGGAATCTGAGCTGATTTATGATTTTCAGTGCAAATAAAGAGAGAACACAGTCAGAGACTGATTTTAAATCTTCTAATGGTACAAGTACAGCCACCAACGACATCCACAGTAGGTGAAGGAGGAAATGCCACAAGAGAGCAGAATCCAGGGTGCAAGAAGCTTTGTGGTCACACAGAAGGGAGACAGGGAAAAGGAGCTCCTCACTGTGGGAAGAGACCTAATGTTCTCCTGTCCCAGGGCAGAGCACAGGGCATTTACCTGAAACAGCTGTCTGACTGCAGGGAACCTGCCTAACACATCCATTCCTCTGCCCATGCAACAACCTGCTGATCCTCCTAAAGCATTTTGCTCATTTTACTCATTGAAGGTACCGGTCTGCGTGGACTGATGTTGGATAACATGTCTGCAATTTTTGGCAAGTGCAAAATACACTGGCTTCTGAATGTAATGGTACTCCAGCCCTAATGCAGTGGGTGGAGGAGAGCAGGAAATAGTATTATAATGTCTATCTTAAACTAGCAAAGCCTAGGAAAGATCAGCAATATCTACAAAATTAGACACAGATTTTTAAAATAAGTTGGATTCAAATAGATTTCCTTTGGCGTAGTTGTATTTCTCTTGAAATTAGGCCTACAGGCATTTTGATAAACAAGTTGAATATACTGGTAAGTGACTTCATGTCTGTGCGTGAATACTTTTCTCCAGTTGCTGCCATTTAATAACTATTTTAATCTCACTGAATTAATATTTTCTTTCTCAACACTGTGAGCAAACTGATACAATAGATACATTACACATTTCATTGCAGAACTCTTTCTGTAGTAGTCTGACTTTCAGCATTAGATTTTGAGTTTAAAATGCATCCAGTGCAACTGTGAAGGTGTTGCTAATAACCATGCATGGACAAGGGACATAACGAAATCCGAGTGCTCTGCACACTGGATTTGCTACAATAAACAAAGTGAAGCCCAGATAGGCCAGGTATGCATTCTTATCTCCCATTAATATAAAATATTTCCAATGATCCATGGAGAATTTTGACTAGCTTCGACTGTCACAAACTGGTTTTGAAATGCCATGTATTTTTAATCTATACTATATTTAGCACTCAGGGCTGGTTTTAAAAGTTTCTGAACCCTTTAGATACGTTGCGTAGGAGCAACCACCTCATGAGGTGGTTATATTTAGATATAGGTGCTGCTTTTGGCATTAACTCCTTTTCCAAGATGGGAACAATCTATACTGTTATGAACATTTTTCTGTCAGTATAGTGTTGGACAAACTGGACACTATACATCGGTTTGGGGATAGTTCTCCATGCAGAGAAATGGGGATGGAAGCAGACACCGGTAGAACAGAGTTCTTCCCACCATGGCTCATTTCATGCAGAGGACTGCTATCAGCCTCACCAACAAAAAATTATTTTTCTCACAGAAGAATAGAAATAGAAATATAGAAAACAAATAGAAAAAAAGGTTTGCTGCTGTAGACACGCCAATCAGCTTTTCGTAGTATGGACCAGGCTTGCGGGCACTGCGTGTTGCAGAGTCTAAAGGAGCAAATACTGTGCTTACTAAGGCACAGGAGATTTTGGAGATGAGTGATTCAATTAATCTGTCCCAGTGTATCCAGTGAAGGATTTCTTCCAGTGGTGTATTTTCTTGTGTCTTACACAAATTATTTTTTTTACTTTAAAAAGTCACAGTCACTGAGTCTCAGGGAATTTTATATGATGGGTGCAACAAAAGGAGTGGCATTTACAATTATGGGTTTATATTTCAGTTTAATTGCTCTTTCACCAAATTGACCTTCAGAAAAAAATGACCTTGAAAAAAATATTTATCATCAGCTTTTAAACCTGGGATTGTCCTGAGTGCTTTCTTCTAAGAGGAAAACAAAATTACTCCAGCCAGAACACACAGCATCTCTCCCGGCTGCTGCATGCTTCTGCTCTAACCAAGCAGGAGAGTGAGTGGGATTCAGTCTGGAGCAATACTTCAAGCTTTTTGGTAAATAACATATTACAACTTCTGCACTAGTTTGTAGCATATGCCAACATGCATTTTATTCACTCTGCTTGAAAGTACCATGTCACAATCTCTACATCCTGAATAAAAATGTCATTAATTATCGATTGGGAAGTATGGTTAAGCTGCCTAGTTATTTGACGGAAGTAATCCAGTGGGATATTCAGTATCTCAGCATAATCATCTGTTTCAAATCTTAATTAGATGTTCTTGGCTGGGATTTTTTTGAAACTACATTTACTATAACCTTTCTGATGTAGAAGCTTTGCAGACTGGAACACAGAAGTTTAATTTCATCTCTTATTTAAAATCATACCTCCTGGTGAAGGTATGGAGTCTCAACAGCTATGTAGCCACTTGTTCAGTACCTGTTGATGTACTAAAGGTTTAGGTCTAGTGATTACAATTTTACATGACAAATCATCCATTAGTAATTATTTTTACAGAATAGAGTTCAAGGGCTTAAATTTACATTGGGTTCTCATATAGGATGTATTTACAACCCAGAACATAAGAAAATGCAATTTCATTTTAAACAAAATGCTACAAGTTAACATGGTAGAAAAGTGAAAGGGAAATGGGAGAGAGAGAGAAGGGTTACCAAATAAAGGCACAGGATTACCCAGACCCATTCCTGCATGATTTGAAAGACTCTGACTATTCAACAATAGATTAACAAGTATCATTTGCCTCCTGTGGTACTATTAGCAACACATTATGGATACTGAATGCAACATACTTTTCATATAGTCTTTGTCCTCTCATGAAGACCTTCACCTCATTGTCCAGCGGAAATGTCCCATCATCTTTTCTGAAGCGGTAGAACAGTTTGACATCCTTGAATTCCTTATGCTCATCACAGACTGAAAGGTAAAATAAAAAAATTTTCATAAGGATGTTAAGGAGTTGAGGATCCCTTTCGCAGGTATCACTGCTGAACTTCAAAGCAAGCACATACAGAGCTTCACCCCCTGTATTTCTGAGCATGCAACTTTATTCAGTTCTAATAACTGATGAAAGGCTGGAGAAAACTTTCAGATAGGTAACCAGATTTCTAGGTGAGGGGGATAAGTGATCATCTGTTTTGTGAGTATTATTGCGAACATAAAGAGCAAAAAAGCATCCATCTGCTATATACCCAGAAAACCTTTCGACGAAAACAATCTGCTAGCTTGTTTGTTTAAAAGGCCAGCAGTGTAGAACACCCAATAATTTAAGGATTGGCAAACTTCTTAAAGTTACTTGTATCAGTTGAGTGATGCTGTAGGAAACTTGAGACTTGCTGCAGTCAAAATCAAAGCCTTCTGCCCTCTTAAAATTGTCTTGATTGATCTGCCATGTCAGCTAGCAAATGGCAGGTACAACAGAAGCACAATGCAAAATGCTAAATAAGGTTTATAAGAGAGCAGCTGATGATGGGCTCGTGTAAATGCAGAACAGAGCTCCAGGAAGGGCATAAATTAATGGGAAAGGTATCCCAAACAAGCTGCTCCCAGCAGAGTTGTCAGCCCACATACAGGGGCTCATCTTCTGTACCAGAGGAGCAGGAACTGGTACCCCTTTCACTTGACACGGGTGTTGAAAGGATGCTCTGAACATCCTGCAGAACCTGATTGAACCTCTCTGAATTTGCCCTAGCTCACTTTGCAAACAAATTTATTACATTTGACTGCAATACATGATTTTTTTTAAGAAACACCTGCTTTATGTGTAATATATACACTTATATATATAAAAATTGTATGGAAGTTAGTGTGCAATTGGATCCTGAGGTAGAAAACATTTGAAGGTTGTTAAAGCTTTAAACAAGCATTTAGCAATAAAACATCTATTGCTCAATTAAATTAAGTCACTCGGGCATCCACGCAACTCTTCACTGACATTTTCTCAATAAAGGATTAAGTAGTCAGATTTGAATACCCTATAATTACTTTATTCTTTAACTATCTACCATGAGTCCCAGTTTCCATAACAACCCAGAATTTTAATTTAATAGCCGAGCAGAAGCTGTAGAAGTGGCACTCATTCAATATGTGCATTTCTTCCTTTAATTAAGGTGTTGTTAATGCATTGCAGATAGGAGCAGTATTGCTGCACATACAGTGACCCCTGCATAGAGTCAACATTCGTCTGTTTGCAGTTGCTCTGTTTTCTCTTAAAAAAAGAAACAAATGGTACATTTTGCCTTTTTGAAATGCGTAATACTATACTCTTGAAACCAAGACCTTGGATCTTCTTTGTTTATGTGCTTCCTAGCCTTTTTGTGCACCAAAAGGCAACTAAATGCTACCACTGAATTGGAAGTCTCCTTTTCATCAGCATAAATTGTTATTCAAGATGCTGAAAGGAACAGATCTCAAACAGACAACAAGTTTAGGAGAAAATTAATCAGGGCACAGTCAGACCACTAACTTTCTTGCAGCTGTACCAGCACTAATGTTTGAGCAGCTGGTGTGAAGGACGGGGCCAGAGAACTAAACCATGTGAGAAAAATGAACTTTTTTTGCTGGCTGATATTTCAGATGGGTTTTTCAGCTGGACAACTGTGCTCTGGGGAGCAGGGAGGTGAGGGCAGTGGGGAGAGAGGGGACAGGATCCAGCTGGGGCTGTTCAGGAGGCAGGAAAGCAGCAGCAGAGTCTCCAGTGACTTCCCTCCTGTACTGACATGGGGAACATCACTCCACACCTCTTCAGCCTCTCCATGTCCCTTGGGACACAGGGGACCTTGGAGAGAAGCACAGTTCAAGGGACATGGTCCCTTGCTGGCAGGGAAAGGATCCTACCTGTCCTACACTTGGTTGAAGAGCAGGAGTAGGATTTCCCTTTGTTTCACAGGAGTCAATAAAATTTAGCTTAGAACTTTTTAGCAGCTGATATTGAACCTACCATGGTGGATAATGCTGTGATCCAGTAATTTCTGCACCAGTTTAATTGCTGTCTCTCGGTCGGAGGCCTCTTTGTGGTCAATCAGCCAGTCGATCAGCTCTTTGGCAACGAAGCAGTTCGGGTACGTCTTGAGGTGGTGCCGCCGATCTTTAATGACCTTCTCTTCGTGCAGTCGGAGCCTGGGGGTCAAATGACCTGATTAATACCATGTGCAAAGAGCCTCTGTAACTAGCAAGATTGGGACAAGAGTGGAGCAGAGGCACCCAAGCCCTGCTCACAGGATGGGCTTTGAAGGTGTTGGATGGAAGAGGAAGAGATGTCCACCACTGGTGTCTGACCACCACAGCAACCATTTGTTACAACTTTAAACCCCATGCTTGGAAAAACTGGGTTCCGAGTGGAAAAGACTAAAAAATGAAGAACAGCACAGCATACTAAGCCCATTACAATACTTCCTGTAGGTCAATTAAACTGTCAATAATTTGGAATTAATTTTCCCACACTACCACTAACACATTCCATGTTACTCTTTTATTTTGCAGTATCACTGCCATAGATTTTTTTTTTTTTAACTTCATTCATTTTTTTAGCTGTAGTTTCTGCCTTTGTCGGGTAACTGCATTTTGCCTCCAGCTGCACAACAACCATAGCATTTATCATTTAAAATTCAGGCGTAAAGCTGTTCCAACACAATGTTATCTAGCATAAAAAAAGTTGCCTCCTACTCTAAATAAAGCGGAACTGATTTCTCACTCAGGGAACTGTTGGTAAATGCTATATATCTGCAAAATCTTCCCCATCATCTTTAAAACAAGTTGGTTAGCTGGTTTTGAGATGCTTGGATCAGAATGCAAGAACCTTATTAGAGTATTACCTTGTTAGTAAAGGTTCTGGGGTTCTGCATCTTTATTTTTAGTCATTTTTTTCCAAATAAAAAAGTGAGCAACATTATCAATAAATTAATGGGTAGAGTTTTTTTAAAGTTTTTAAAAATTTTTTGCTTTCTTGTTTCCATTTTGATTAATAATTTTAATAATTCTGTCTTTGTAGTGTGATGACTATACAACAGTTCCGAAGAAAGCATGGAAACCACACTGCTTGGGCTCCTGTCACAAATAGAAATACTGCTGTTCACACTTTCACTGACTTCAAAGATGTTCTGAGTAATGCTATAACAATTATAGGGAGTACAACTATCTCTATTTTCTAGAGAGGGAGGTAGCCCAGAAGGGCGTTAACATGAGCCTCAAGAAGCACAAGAGCAGGAGTCCAACCATAAGACCAATTTTACTCTCAATGTAATTCCAGTATGAAACAATTATGTTTCTTTAGAATCAAAGAAGAGGACAATATTTGGCTGAAATCAATGAAGAAAATATTGTTAGGGCATTAGACAAGGCTTACATAGGCTTCTACCTAAAAATAGTAGTGAAGCAATGTTTTTGTTTTGCAGCATTTAGCCTTGAACTACACTGGAATGGTCAATCATAGAATCATAGAATCATAGAATCATTTAGGTTGGGAAGACCTTTAAGATCTTCAAGTCTAACCGTTAACCTAACACTGCTAAGTCCACCACTAAACCATGCCCCTAAGCGTCTCATCCACATGACTTTTAAATACCTGACTCAACCACCTTCCTGGGCAGCCTGTGATATGAATTCAAAACCAGCTTTGCAAACTTCATAAAAAAATGAAGACTTTTATATTAAAAACACTGATAAATCAGATTAGTATTCTGTAAAGAAGTGTTGGTAAATATCCCATGCATTGTGAAATTCTCTGAGCTAAAATACCTTTGCTTAAAGCATATTTTCCAGATGTGCTCTACAGCTGTTGCCATACTTAGAAAGAAAAGCCTACACAGTTTTAATTACAGAACATCCAATTATCAGTATGTCTGGCTGAGCTTTACATTTAAAATATATTCCAGGGTCTGTTAATGTTCATCCAGTCTTATGCTGCACAATAATTTGCAAGAACAAAAATAGGGAAAGAGTGTGTAATACATATGCAGATGGCTCGACCCACCTTTCAGTCATCAGTATAAGTCTAAATGGATGGAGTTCATCTCATACAAGAGGGAAACCCCCTTCTATAAAAGTCTTTGTTCAAACGCCATGTAGGAGTCTGCCAGGACTCGTCTGGTATTCCACAAACTAGCCAGTAGCCGAGAGCCCCAGAACTGAGTATTTATGTCTTAAATTCTGACAGAAGGACTTCCTGCAGTTGGTGGACTTATAAATATTTCAAGTTCTCTGTCATGTCAAAAGACATGGGTTCCCACTACAACCTTTTTCCTCACTCAGAGCACTTACAGGGTTTCTCTATATACCTTTTTGCCTATATTCATAAAACTCATAGAAATTTCATTATCTTAATTATCTCCACCCACTTGCTAAAGTGGCTTCAAATTTGATAAGAGGTTACGAAATCATGAAGTCAAACAGAGCACAACCACTTAAGCCTCAAGAAACCTGAAAAACCAAATTTATCCACAATTCCTAAATGAACGTGGGAACTTACTCTGCAATGTATAACAATTGTATCCATACTGAAGTACGTCCAGGCTAATTTGTTTGGAATAAAGAATAGAAAGACAATTCTTTTTTTCTCCCTGGTCGTATACACTGTTCTCTCTGTCAGGGCTCCCTCACCTCTACAAACCTGCTAAAAATCAAAGTTTATGGGGGAGAAGTAGCTCAATAAATTGAAATTGCACCTAATGTAAGCTATAAATATAAAAGTTTCAGGTAAAGTTATTGAGCATATATTGCAGGATACAAATAAAAAGTTTAGGCAGGAATTGCAAAAATGCATCTGTGTTCAGCCATATTTATTAGGAGCCAAATCAAATGGGACAAAAAAAGGAAAAAAATGTAGTGGTGAATGCTATTATACACTGGAACCAATGCTTAAGTGAAGCATTGGGAAACCGGCTTCTCACCAAAAGACCTTGATGTTTTCCCTTTAAGTAATGTTAATCACTTTTTGTCAACTAGTCTGCATGATGACTGGAGAAGACATAACTTGACACCAGTCACATTTCTCTTGCTAGAAGCTTTTCTCAAGAGCTGCTTAGGAGAATTAGTTCACTGACAAACCCTGACCCGTTTGAGGGGAGAAGGGGGAGAAGAGAGAGGGCGAACAGCAAGGGGTGATGGGGGGACACCTTGATTCAACAAGCCTTTATAAAATTGTCCTTCTTTCTACAACTTGATAGCTTAACACGAGAAAACGGTCTTGTGTACACCAGTACATCATCCATATGTAATTCCATATATTATTCAAGATTACCTGCCAGATTTGGCACTTGAGGTCTCAGTCTCCCCTACGTGCAGAAAACAACATGAGAACTAAAGCGTTTGAGCAATTGCCTGTGAGCTGTAACAGGCATATGCAACCCTTTAATATTGACAAATTGATATCCATGGCTCTTATTCCTGCTTACAACAAATAAAGACAGTCTGTATTTGCAGGCATGCATGCCAGAACAGTTTTCTTGGGGGCTTGTCTAAACAGGAGTTGCTCCTAATTAACAACATGTAGGGACACTTGCTCCAAAGAGAAGTGCCTTCCCCCTGTGCAGCATGGACGGGGCTAACCCGGAACACTCTGCTCTTGCTTTGCAGTGAAGGTGTTCAGAGTTAATCAGGAACAATGTTACTTGTTGAGAGGCCGTTAGGCATTTTCTTTGCCAGCTGTCAGAAAAATCATGAGAGTGGAAAAATCAAAATCTTTGCTTAAGGAATGACGAATCAGGCACTAGCTTCCGAAGAAACCACTCTCGCAGCTACATGAAACTTGCATTTTGTTTTCCACCAGGGAAATTACACGTTCCGAAGTTTCTTGCATCTTTTTCTGAACCAATGGGTAAGGATTTTGCAAAGGCAGTGCCTGCACAAGAGTCTAGCTTTCCTTTTAAACCCCAGAAAAGGCCAGTCCACTGGCTGAAGACAGTAATGATGTCACTAACTGGACCACGGTCCAAATATCTCACCCCGCTATTTCCCTCTTTTAAGTCTAATAGTTCGTGCTTGGCTAACATATATCTTGCAGAACACCATTTCTATCCATGAAAAGACAAAAAGCCTCCTACTCTTCTTTTGGTAATTTTCTGAATAATTCATCTACCATTCCCTAGTATATCCTATATAGTCCCTATGTTTATCCTAGCAAGGCTCAGTAAAAATGTGCAGGGAACAGGTTGGCTCCTGACACTCGACAGACAACATGGTATGAAGACTTTCATATTGTGCCCCACTCATTCACCTCTTTTAACCAGTAAGACACCTTCCTGAAGCAATCATACACACACATACATATGCATATATATAGGTACAGATACGTGTGCATACATATTTGTGTATATATGATCTATAAATAAATCATATCTATATAAATTATATATTTGTATGATATTATATATTTGTACATATCATGCATCTTGATATATATAAAATATATGTGATATATATATCGTATATATCACAGAATGCATCATTATAGCATGACTTTTTTTTTAGTGGAGGAACAAACCACCAGTGAAGAGACCATTTAAAATGGAGATTCTTAGCAGAATTTACTAATTACTGAACAATATACACTAAAGTTGTAATTAGTCATGGCACGAAAGCATGCCCTGCCCCACAGTGCCCAACCGCCGCTTATGAGTTCCAGCATGCTCTCAAATTACTGCTGCGTTACACCTCGCTTTAGCATATGCCCTTGGTTTCAGTGACTATCCCAGATTGAGCATTGCCAGTCAGCATGCATTGAACTACTACAGTTTTAGCACCTTAAGGTAAACTCTGAACAAAACCATAGCAGATACCTTGAAAATTAACAGTGATAGGCAGAGGGGAAAAGCATTGCAGGTAGTTTCTGCCATTTTCAAATTCATTCACAAGTTTCATCTATTTGAAACTTCTGTCAGAGAAGGATTTACTTATTTCCAAGTAAAGCAAGTCATGACATCCTATGTGACAAAAATACATGGACAGAAAAAAACATCTTGCCAAAGATGAGAACAATTCATGGCGGCTAAAGAGTATGGGTTTTCCACACGTCTTCTCAAGGGACATCATAGGTGCTCCATTGGCAGGAAGAATTGCCTCTTTCTGTTGGAAACAGAACAGTTTTCTATCTTCCCAGAGATCACAAAGTTTGGCTGTTTCCTGAACGTAAGCGTATGACCTGTCTACAGTACAGTAGACAGGCATCTTACTAAAAGATGGCATTTTCCAAAGTGTCTCAGTGACTTAGAAGCATAAATCCCACTGAAAGTTAAAACTCACAGGTCAGCTGCAGACCCAATTCATTACAAAATAAGTGAGCATATGGCTACATTTGTGTATATATACACACCCAGGAAAATACAGAACTACATGAAGTGTCCTTTACACTAAACTTTTGCCTTTGCACTGTCAGAAAAAAAAAAAAAATAGGTCAGTGACGATATAAACTTTGTACACAGAGGCGATCATGAAGGTACTCTGCAAACGCAATGTGTGTTGCTGGGACAAGCATTTCCAGCTGGGCTTGCCAAGTCTCAGCTGAAGTGTCAGCAATTTGCTGCTGCCTGTTCCTCTTTCTATTTATGCTTCAGCTCTGCAATCACTTAGTTCTGTTACTTGATATTCACAGAAGCTAAAATACCCTTTAAAACACGGGGTCGAACTGGAAATAGGATGAAGATATTTCTGTGTTGGTAGCTGTGGCAGAGAAAGAATTCTACCATCTGAAATAGGGTTAGAGAAGGTATCTTCAAAGCAGCTCCTGATACCAGTTCTCATCACTGTGTTTATCTCCACTTTCTTGCCCACAGCCATGTAGTCAATGTGAGGAGATGCCAGAATACAGAGCCAAATAGAGAGATTTCAGATAAACCATCTCTTGGTGCACTGCGGAGGAAAGCCTAAAGCTTCCAAAGAAGTGACAGTTCACCAATACCCCTGTGGCTTTAGATAAAACATTGGGGCTGCCTCTTTTATGAAGTCCTTTTTTATAAATTCAGAAAGTAATAAGGTCACTGAGCCTGCAACCGAGTGTGCACAGGAACATCCCCAATACTCGTAACACCTTACTAACGTTGGCAGGGGTCAAAGCAAGCTCTGGGGAACAGACCCAGGCATGGCTCAGAGTCTAGGATGAAATCAAAATTATGTTTCTTGGAGACACTCTTTCAGCCCACAAATTCATGCCAGAAATTCAGACCCACAGCCTCCCTTGTGAGTACTCTAGACTGCAGAGGAAATTAGATCTGTGTGTTTGTATTGATCTGTCATAAAACTAGAGACCACTTGCAAAACCAAAGTTTGGATTTTTAAACCTCAAAGATGTGTAATCTGAGCCTGTATCTGGTCTTCATTTAAAACAACCCAGCATCATGTTGTTGATCTGGGAAAACAGTGAATGTAAATAGTATCTTTAGATAACTTTTATATCAAGTTTTGGAATCTTTATGTTGGCATTTTTCTACAGTTTGACCCTGTAAGGGAAAGGAACATGTTCAGTGGACTGCTGACTCCCCTCCACTTTTCTCTTTGGGCTGTGATATACCCACGTGTGAGAATAGTCTAACAGTATCACCAAATTAGAACAATATTTGTTCACCTCTCTTCTTCAAGAAGTAGGAAAACTCAGGATCTTGCAAGGTTACAGATCTAACGACACTTTCTCCTCATGTCCACAGGAAGCTGTGAAGTGGCTAATCTCCCTGCCTGCCAAGCCATTTCACTTTCATTTGACTTTTAAACAAAATGTGTACAACCAGGAATAATACTTCCAACTGCCTGCACTCTTGAACGTTAAGAGCTTCTGTCTCACTGGAAAGCATAAAAATGGGTTTTACAAAGACTAAAACACAAAATGCAGGCAAGTTATTATTTCACCTGCCCCTAGTCATAAGGAAAGTGGAAGTCTGCCTGTCTCACTCTGGCTGCTTGCTTTCTGGGCTGAAGCTGTCAGAACTCAAGAATTCACCGTTCTCCTCCTTTATATGGAAGACAAATATAATTGTGCTTCTCACTCATGTATGGATGAGCTGGGATGCACACAGGGGACAAATGCATGCAGGTCAAGGTCTATGTGATACTACTGTGTAGATCCCCAAAAGAACCAATGTACTTTTGACTGAAGAACAAGCCATCTTTGCTTATGTCCATCAGCTAGGTTTTATTCACCTTATTTTTCTGTGTCTCCATTGCATGGATATTCTTAAGCTTACTAAATCAGTAAGTACTGTGGGAACTAATTTTCTTGGGGATGTCTTCCCAAGTCTAAACTGAAGACTTCTAGCATAAACCACCAAAATTTCAAAGTGTAAACCAGAAACCATGCGACAACTCTTGTTATAGACATCCCTTGACTGGATTAACACAGTAGCCAAAAGCCCACCAACTCTCACAGACTTATGCTGAAAATCACTCTCAATAAAGGAAGTATTTTATGGATAAAAAACTGAGGAAGGAGCAGTGTACCTCTCATGGGAGGCCAGTGAAAATCAATGAAATTTGTGTCAGGGAACGCAGACCTGTTATCTCAGTAACAGGTCTGGGAGAGATGAATGTTCCTTTGAAACGCTGAATGGGCCAAACGGGGCAAATATGGGTCAAACAGCCCAAGCCCTACTGCTGCAGCTATTCCTGCCAAGCACTGCCATTCAGGAACCTGGCGAGACAGACCGGGAACTGGGGAATAGGATGCTGGACTACAGGTCTGTAGTCAAGAAGAGGGGCTGCAGCAAGGATACAAGGGGCTGAGGATGCCAGAAAGCCCTGCTGCATGACAACCACTCTCCTGGATGCACGTTGCATCCCAAGGGGGTAGGGGAGCCAAAAAAAGCTACAGGCTGAGGTCCCTTATGCAGCAAGGCTGACATCTCTTTTACACTTATCCACAGGGAAAAGCTGAGTATGACCTTGCTACGTTTTTGCACTGCATGCAAAAACGAGGAGAAATGAGAAACGAGGAGGTCTTTCCACCCACCCGACCACCCCCTTACCATCTTCCCAGGGTGGAGCAGATCCTAACACCCAGAAAGCACCGCAGTACTGGACAGGTTTGCACTGCAAACAGTAAAAGGTGTCATTACCTGCCAGAGGTAACCCGAGAAATCCAGGGGAGAACTGAAATTAGCCAAGTGCCTTATCTCAAGTGCAGTTGTGATATTTCTCCCACCCTGTCAATGAGTGACAAATAGTTTTGCTGAGATGTTTTATGGCTTTGGGTAACTCCTGATCTCAAAGTCCTTCCAGGCATGGCTGCTCTCAGCCTGAGCACAGCAGACCTGCAGGAGATCTTCTCCCCAATATTTTATGCTCCTCAGAGGGGCACCAACTGTTGACACTCCTTTCAGAGGTCCTTGGCAACTCTGCTGAAAGCAAGAAAAAAATTTCTGCCTTCATCATTAATAATACGTCATGCTGCAGTAATAGCTCAACTGCTTTTAGCAACTGTTTTCCATCTCTACACAAAACTCTTAACCAATTACTGTGCTGTGTAATCATGAGCGTCATTAAGCACAAATAGACAGTACCTGACAGGTAATAAAATGAGTAATAAAATACTTAGTGCTATATACTATTGTTAACAAACCCAATTTTATATTGAGGCTATGATTCAAGACTTTTTACTCACTTCCAACAAACACGTAGGTTCATCTTAAAATGAGTATAGATGCAATACTCTTTCAATATACAGTACGTTGTACTAAAACCATCACACTTCATTTATCTCTTCCCATTCTAAATGAATAGCTTCCTTTTTTCATGTTTAGTATAACTGCATTACTGGGCTTTATTTTTATTTTAAAGGAAGCTGTGAAAGCAATAAGTGAAAAAATACTGACTAGAAAAGGCACACTGTATTAAATTTCTTCAAATAAAAAATAATCTTACCATATTGTGGCGCTGATTCACACTTTTTTTACCTCCTACGGCTGGCAATACCACAATATGCAGGATGTTACACTGACAGAAGACATGATTCAAGGGACTTCTTTCCACTGCCTTCCAGAAGTCTACTGAAATCCGGTGGTTGACCACTAAACTATAAAATAAAACTGGAACTGATGCAAATTTTTGAACACTGAAAGTAATGATCCATTTGACTGGATCACCTAGAAGCGATTAAATTGTTAGCGGATGACCTTCACAGTGCAAAAATAGAAATGGAGGAACAGGTAAGACTGTAAAATGTAAGGTTGTGCACTAACAACAAAATGTTCTGCTGAAAACTGAGAACTTCTTGGAGGCTGAAAGCAACAGAGCATAAGAAACAGCTGAATATGCAGTAGCTAAACTCTCACTGACTACAGGCTATCAATAGGCTGAGACCATACAAAAACCAAAGGCAATCTCAGGTTGTACTAACTGAGATGCTTCCAGAAATGATGGGAAATCCAGTTGTTCGTGTCATTGTATATGATACTACAGGACATCATCTAAATATCGTGTGTTGTTCATGCCATCCTCATTCAAGAATGATGAGCTCAAAGAGATGCAATGAAGCAGCACTACACTGGTATGAGAACTGATGAGCCAGCCTCATAAGCAGAGAGAAGAAGATACTGGCTTCGGAGTCTAGCTTTATCTAAAGAAAAAGTGAGAGGAACAGAATTGTTGTCTATAATCTTTCAGGTGAGTTAAAAGCAAACTGCAAGAAAAGCTATTTAAGTGATGCTGAGGGATCCTAAGGTAAAAATTAGACAAAGTTTTGGAGTAAATTTTTCTAATTGTTACTTGAGGCAAGAACTTAAATAACTTTTAGAGAACTGTAATAAATATACCAAAGGATTATGTGTTATAATATTCTGCAGAAGACCTTCCAGTTCCATGTTTCATAATTACATGATTTACACTGATATCTATGAAAAACCTTGGGAATACTACAGGGATGAATATCAGAGGCTGGCCTTTGAATGCCCTATACCAGGGCTCACAGCCTTTCTGAAGTCCTGTTTCATGTCAGCTGCAAAAAAGAAAAGTTCAAGTACTGCCTATATTAAGACATTTGCTGTTTATGTTAAGGCTTTTATTAAAAGTGGGTATGCAGATATACAGACATTCTTCATGTGCTTGCCGAAGCACAGGAGCTGTAAGTATGACGAGAGACGTCCATGTTTGTGAGCATGCTTCCTTGCTTTTGCAACAGGGTTTTACTTTGTTTTTCATTTTTATTGTGCAAGCATACAATAGTCCTTACGTGGCTGATTAGAAGGATAAGTATTTAACTGGCCTGTCATGATCGTGCGTTCAACATCAAACTAGAGGCAAGTTTTCCTCCAACGTCTGAGGGAAATCCTATAACCTTTGTGACAAAAAACTG
Source organism: Gavia stellata (assembly GCF_030936135.1). Taxonomy (NCBI): domain Eukaryota; kingdom Metazoa; phylum Chordata; class Aves; order Gaviiformes; family Gaviidae; genus Gavia; species Gavia stellata. Next base: position 15,036,760 of record NC_082596.1, read on the forward strand.
TGTCAAAAAACAGCTGGGGATCTGCTGTGAGGAAACCCCTGTCATAACCTGACTATTCTGAGGGGTTATGCGTTGGTTAAGGTCCAGGCTGCTGCGGAGGCAGATCCAGGTGTTGGGCCCTGTACCTGGACTCCTCCTCGGCTGCCTTACTTCCACCCAACTCTCTAAAACGGGTGTATGTGCAATACCAAACCAGTGCCCACAAAACGATGTTTGAGAATAAGAGATAAAAAACAGTGTCCACTGGGCCCCCAGAGAAAGAGAAGTAATCCAATCAAACATCGGCATTGCCAACTTATATACGATTTATTCAGCATCTATAGATTCACGAATAGAAGCTATGCGTGATATAACTCTATCCAGATACTCATTAATAAAGACATACAAATAGCTTATCGAAATTAAGCAATACAAACCAAACTTACAATTGCAATTACGGCGACTGGCAGTGTCATATGGTCAAGCATCCTTGGCCGGGAGGATCTCACCACACTAGTGAGATCCTCAACTAGTTCTGTCCTAAGTTCAGCTTTTATATGAAAGCTTGCTTTACCTACGCACAATTACTTACAGCTATGATCCGAAATCAAACCACAAACCACAGACCGACTGTTTTTTCACAAAATGCACTACAAGGTGCTTTTTACAATCGGGCACCTTTTGTCAAAACTCACTAAAGGGTGCTTCTTCTGATCGGGCGGCTTTTGTACTAGGTACTTATGGGTAATTGCGGTTTGTATCAGCAACGTTCGGATGTTTCTGTGAAAAGAGGAAAGGGGGAGTTGTCAGCTGCTACACGTCAGCCGCTACAACCCCATCAGTGGGCTAGCAGTATGCATAGAGGCCAAGGGTCTGGTCTGCATCCTTGCTAAACCAAAGTGTAGAAGCCAGGAGGAGCTGCAATGGCAGAGGATTCCTCTACCAGCTCCACAGCCCAAGTCTGCATTTTACCCTTGGCTGAAGTCTCTACATGTCTGTACTCAGTTGGTTTTTGTGCCTCCACGTGCAACACCCACTCATCCCGCTGAGACCCAAATCCCCAGGTTTGCAGGAACCTCCAGCCCCTCATCTGAGATCTTGTGAAGCTACCGTAAAGAACCCGACTACATCGTCATAGTCACCCTGGTCTTTTTGAGCCTGGAATTTGTCTAATTTTACATAGTGGCACATGATTTTTTTAAAAATTTATTTATTGAGATAATATAGAGTATGTAATTATTAAAGTAAATAAATCAAAATAGGATAGAAGCCTAAACAGATTCATGTTACAGCCTTTTTCAGTTCCCTTAAGTTGTCATGTTTGCTTAAGAAAAACATTGCTTTGAGTGTAAAATATAAGCCTGTATGACCTTCACAGCCAGTTGGAGGCAACAAATCAGTATAATCCTAATTAACATTCTGCTCATTTATGTATGTTTTTCTTAAAGAGAAACCTGTAACATCCAGTAAGATTTCACTGTGAGTGCCAAATGAAAAAGAAGAAATGAATCACCATCTATAGAGAAAAAATGAAAAATGTCTCAGAAAGCTATTGATTGCCCCAAACTACACTGAATGAGTTCCAAATGCATCTATGCCAAATGGTAACAATGATTTTACTCAACAATTCTGCAACATGACACCACTGTATTAATTTTTTAAACACAGAAGGGACTGGTCTCTGACACAAATGTTTTAATGATAAAGAACCGTCCTATCAGCTTTAAATCTCTTTCTTTATCTAGGTCATACAAACATGTAACATGAAGAATTACGGTATATGAATTTAAGGGGATTTCTCAATGGCATGAAGTTACTCACTGCTTAAATTCTGGCAGGCTAATGAAGAACTTCATCATTAAGGAAAATGTATTAATAAAAATCCTAGTTAAAGACTAATTCTATTTAAATTATTTTACTTTTGCAAAAATCTAGCCTGGGGATGGTTTCTTTCGATGAGCTCAGCATTTTTCTACATCTGATATATGATACAAACAGATACAGAACTGCTGCATAACCACTCTGTATGAATAGTTCCTTCTGTCAGGACACTATCAAGGATCTTGTCTTGTTTGATTAGGCCTTGTTAAATGTTCACAAGTAGATGAGCTTTGAAAATATAAATATTACAGAAGCGTTCTTCCTCTGCTATTAAGATTAAATGGAAATTTTCCTTTAAAATAATAAATAAATCAATAAGGAGCCCAGAGAAGTTCTGCTGCTCTACTGAACAGCTTGCTCCCATTGCTGGGCCATGTGTTTGCCATTTCTCATTCTAGGCAAAACTCTTTCTCCACACATGCAGAAAGCTCAGCAAACAGGTATTTATGTGCTCTGACACTAAATTCAAACTGTGACTTCTTACTGCTTTAATAACTCAGAACATGAACCCTGACCCTTATTCACCACGTAACGGCATCAACTTTACATAGGCTATCAGCCTCAGCTGCACGCTGGTAGACTTGGATTACAACAATATGGTTATGTTTACAGCATACTCCGAACTCTGGGTCAGGCCTGAACTTGAATCCAAAACTCATGTTGCACAGACAGCTAGGGATAGGCTTTAGATAGGCAACAGGACAAGAGGAGGTGAGAGGTTAGGGCCCGTACTGTGCCTTTACACAGACTCAGGTATTCACCTCCCATCGGTGTAAATGGCCCAACACTGTGTGTTAATCCTAAATCCAATTCATTTACTCAAGACAAGCCTTGACATCACCTGTCCTGAAGAAAGGCAGGATCTGTAGGAGCCTGGGTATGGTTGCTCCTCAGATGGTGTCAACGACCACAGTTGGGCAGATGGACCACAGGCACTTCTTGTTGTAGCTACCCAGACACGTGGAGGCATGCTAAAAAGCATGCCAAGGTTTAGTCCATTACTCACCCTGGCTGTCAAGGCACAATACAAACAGTGTCAATTAGGTCTTAATTTGAACGTAACTACAATGAATGAGCTTTCTGAATGCTGAACTATACAAGATTTCAGCCCATCTGTGAGTAGGCTGTGCACATACGAACTGCTGAAACAGCAAAAGGTTTGTGGCCACTGAAGACATGAAATCATTGATCAAGTGGCCAACACCTTTCTGTGCCTTTTTCCACAGGTCTGTCACTTTCTGAGGTGGAATACTGGTATTTTACATTAAAAGATGCACTGTGTACACTCTTCAGCCTGCAAGCAAAATGTCACAATTTCCAGTCCACTGGAACTTTTCCTTAGCCACTGGAACTTTTCCTTTATTTACGTTTAAATAAATTCTTCTCTCTGTGTTTATTGTGCTTCTCCTAAACAGTTTACGCAATCCTTTTTTCTTCCTCCTTTGCCCCAGTAATGTGTTTCCCAAGAGTACAGTTGTTACTGGCCTCACATAAACTCAGATGTTCCATATTCATCAGAAAAGAAATCAACACAAAGTACAAACATATTTCATGTGAAATTATGTAGGATACACTGTTTCAGCTGGTGTTGATTTACAGATTTAACAAAAAAAAGTCATATGAAGTTCTTAATATATTAGTTTGGAGCAGCTCTAGCCCCTCTGTAGCCAAACAAAATGAATGCAAGCAATTATCTTTCAACCACCACTGATTGATTCATTACAGTAGGCCCAAAGTATAGCACTTGGAAAAAACACCACTTTATAGAAACCTAAAATGATTGCATTTTCCCCCATTATGAAATATTTTTAAAGGATCTAGGCCTCGCAGCATTGTGATAAAGCACAACGGCATACAGAGAAAGCAACAAATCTCATTGCTTTGTGCGTGTTGAAAGAAATATTATTATTTTCAAAAAGGTGAGATAATGTTTAGGCACATGCTTGATTTAATCACGTCTTTGATCGCATCTGTAAAGGCAAGGGAATATATCTCATTACCTTCCAAACAGATTATTGGATGAGACGCGCCCCTCCAAGGGAAGAAAGTGTTAACAGTTCTAATACCTTCTTCCCTCAACGTGGGACTGAAAATCCACCTTCCACAAGCAAAGCTGGAGCTGCTGGACTATGGAAAACCAGGAATTTATGCATACAAATGAACTCCCAAACTGGGCCCTTTGTGTGCAGCATGAGAGGATCTCAGAGTGCTCGATCCGTTTGTTGTATCGCCGTGCAGGCAGTGAGAATGGAGGAGCGGGTGGTTTGCCCTGAGATTACCGTTCCTCTTGTAATGCCAACACGACAGCCAGCAGGATTTCTGGCACTAACGTGATCTACTGGCCTTCCAGCATGTATTGCTCCGTACACTGCCCCCAATCTTTTCTCTATTCTCATCTTTCAATGACTGATATAAAACCAGTATGTCCTACGTATGCGTACTTTGGTTTCTGTCCCCCAGGTTCCTAAGAAATGGATCTACAGACAACCTCACAGACACCTTGAAAAGCTCTCTTGATGGTGGGAAGAGTTGTGATGTTGGCATCTCATGCACCTCACATGTTCTGGGGTAAAATCCTGGCCTGACAAGACGCTGTGGTCAAGGGAAGCAGGTTCTCACCTTCACATCTTCATAAAAATCTCAGATGAAACTGAGAGTTTTCAAAAGTTCTTGGGCATTCATTTGAAAATGCATACAATTCTCATCCTTAAATTTGCTTGAAAAGCTGGACAATGTGAAAGGAGTGGTACTGTCAATCACTGCATACGTTGTATAAACTAACCCAGCTGATTTTGCACTGAAGTAGGTTAGGAAGTATTCTCACAAGCCCTCCCACCAGTGCAACTGAGTGGATAATCTCTGGTTACCAGCCAGTGACAAAATGCTGATAATATCAGCCACCACAGCTTAAAGGAGACATCACGCTATGCCTTCATGAAATATAGAGTAATTCAGATTGGAAGGAATGACCTCTGGATGTCATCTGGTCCAACCTATACTGAAAGCATGTCCAGTTAATACAAGTTGCTCAGGGTCATGTCCAGGCAAGATTTTAGTATCTCCAAGCTTCTCTGGGACCCTATTCCAGTTTTTTACTTATCCACACAGTGAATAATTTTTTACAAATATCAGTTAGAAATTCCCTTGCAAATTTTGCCTACTGCCTCTTGTCCTATCCCTGTGCACCTTGGAAAAGACTCTCTCCCTGTTTCCCTACACTTTCTCATTTAAGTAGTTGCAACCAGCAGCAGTAAGATCCCCCTGAGCCTCCTCTTCTCTAGGCTGAGCAGACCCAGCCCTCAGCATCTTCTTGTGTATCATGTGCTCCAGCCCACCCCCACCCTGAGAGCCAGACCTCCTTGGGGCTTTTCTTGCATCTTTTTGCTGTCTATTTTAGATAATTGCATAATTTTGCATAAATAAAGGTTGAGATAATAAGCTCTTAATAAACCTTGGTTCATTTCTTTTGTTCAGTATGCTTTTAAGAACCTACTTTCATTGCCTTATCTAATTAGACAAGCAGCAGAATAATACCAATGGCTCCTACTATGGAGCCATTTTTCTTGTCACAAAGATCTACTTATTAATTTAACCTCATCCATTTCTACCATTTTCCAAAAGACTTGAATGGTCTGAGTTTGTCCAAATGCTATTAGTTTCAAAATTACTTCAATTGTCCACAAGTTTTTAAGCTTCTAGCCCCAAATAATTCTCAAAATGGTATTTGTACAATCTCTTTTGGGATTTGTACATGATAATGCTACTTTTAGCTTCTTCACATCACAGTCTCCCTCTGTTTGCACTGACCAAGCAGCAAAATAGCAGTTTAAGCTAGGCGTTACTCATTCTACATCTTACTAAAAATAGCTAGAGGAAAGTATAAGTTAATTACATCCTGAGCATCAGGAAACAATTAACAGCTTTTTGTTATATCACCCTGATTTCTAAGCTATACAATTATATGCTGCTGCAGAAAAGGATGTGTGATTATCAAGAGAAGGATCTTTTCTGCAAAAAATGAAAGGAAATTGTTGCACCGCTGACAATCAGTGCTATAAATAATGCTTAGCTAGTATCTTTTCAGAAGTCATTTCCATTATTTGCAATCCTAACTTTGAGTAATGTGTTGGCCACGTGCTGTCAGATTCTCCTCCCAAAGAGGATGAGCCTAAGTGCTGGACTCTGATTCCTCAGACAAACACTCACAACTTCAGCTTCCTGTGAATATTCTGCAATACTCATTGGAATTAAATCAAAAATCACTGTTTTTACGAACCATATTGTAATTATGCCTTGTGTTTGGTTTACCTCTTACACCAGAACTGAGAATGGCTTGAGAAAACACAAAGGAATGAACAGGCTTGCTTTAAGCAGCCCCAATGCTTTGAAGACACGAGTAACAATGTGAAGAGTAGCGGATGCAACATACAAACACTTCTTTTTAACTCCTGCCAATAAACTAATTTGGCCCAATATGCAGGAAAGTGGTGCAAACACAGAGCCAGCGGATTGTACAATAGTTCAGCTGAACACTAATTGAAACATTACAGCAATATACCCGTTTTGGCAATGGCCTGTAGTGAGAGAAGCAATGAAATAAACCCACATAAACTTCCACAACTCCGAGTCATAGGCCACTGTGCTAGATGGCAGCTGTGCTACTGGGGGGTGGGAGAATGTTCCCAAACCAGGTACGTTATATAAGATCCATAAAGGATAAATATGATAGTGTTAGTGCTGCTTATCAACAGAAGAACTTTGGTGTCTGCAAATTCCTCATGTAATGCACCTCCAGGACAGCTATACCTCTCCCCAAGAAGTTCAAGCTCTGTTCCAAGTTCTCCTTCCCTATTATCTTACACCTCAAGGCTTCTTAAGTGCATCGTCCTTGACAGACACAGTCTTGTCTGGCTCTTGTCTAGCTGGAATGCTCTTGGAAAGATAGTTTCCACAGCTCTTGATCTCAATCATGTTGCCCCTCTACCTGATTCCTTCCACTGCCTCCTCCTCTCCTGTCACATCACACACAGTATTACCGTGCTTATCTTCACCTTCAAGCTCCCACCTTTGCTGTCATCATCTCTCAAGTGCTCCTGGCTTTTGCTCTGACTGGGCACTTAGTTCCAGTTTTGCCATTCAGTTTTAAGTCTTCAAGCAAGCATCTTTGTGCTTGCTGCCTGAATACGCAGGAGGCACCCTCACCCAAACAGCCACAGAGCTGTCTGGATGTAGTCCCCCAAATCCTGTCCAGCATTGCTATGATCTCTACCAAGAACCTGACAACTAAACAGGGGTTGGTCAGGGGAAGAATGGATGAAAGCGGTGAGAAGGGGCTCCCGGACTGGCACAGCTGTACTTTAACATCTGGGTTTGACTCCATGAGAAGCCAATCTGACTGTGGGGTCCCCCACTAAAAGGTGTCTCTGGAGCTCCTCACCCCCTGACCCCAGGCCAGCTGACCTTATTCCTTGCACTGTCATTGGCATTAGTTTGACACAATGGTAACCTGGCTGAGCTCCCCAGACCCCATCATGGGGTCGTACACGCACCAGTGCAGGTGCTCCAGCCAAGCAGCAGGAGCCCCGGTCCAGGGGAGTTGGGCTGCCCTTTTCTGCAGCAGCAGCTAGACACATCAGCTCAACGCCGGTGTAAAACCCACAGCATGACCTGCAGTCCCCTGGTTCTCCACAGAAACCAGAAAACTCTCATCTGCCTGCAAATCCCTGTGACACAGCTGTGGTAGCCCCTGTAATCACCCACACAATTGCAAGGAAATGGAGAATTACGGCCTTGTAATGTGAAAAGCAGCTTCTATATTTACTCTGAATTAGCAAGCCCAATCAGGCATATTTTTAAATTATTCCTAAATGCACCTTCGGGAGCTGACTGCATTTACTGGATTGAGGCACCATTAAGAAGTAAACTATGAAGACTGTGAAATTATAGGGTTGATAATGAAGACAGGGAGTTGTGTTCTGAAGTAGTGTTGTCACTCTGGTAGCACTGTGATGTGCTGGTCATATAAATTACACAGCACAAATTTCAAAACATATGAAATGTCAATATTTGCCTCTATTCATGCACAATACCCTGAGAAGAGCGCAGAAGTAAAGCTAAAAACCTTGAGAGAAGTAATTCAGGCAAATTGCAAACATAGTTCCTGTTCCTACCTGGTAACAACATGTGCATTGGGCATTTAAACTGAACATGATTTTTATAGTCTGTCTTCTACTGGAGTCTGCAGTTTCTTAATGGGAATCCAGCAAATGTTTGACCCACGTTGAGTTTAGGCAAATTAAGCACTGAGGGAGTGGTCAAGCAAACCCAGCAGTGGCTGCTGCCGCCGTTCCCACTCTTCGTCCTTGACCATGTGTTTCTGCCGGCTCCCTCACCCCAGTGCTGGCACTGGCCTGACCTCATGCTGAGCCTGTTTAGAAAGTTAATTTTTTCTTGTTTGGCTTCAGCTGCTTTAGTTCCCTGAACTTCTGATCCCAGACGAACGCCAGTGAGCAGTGCAAGGGAAGTGATAAGAGCAAGGACAGTAGCAGCCTGCAGTTAGACCCACTGTATCAGAAAACCACAGCCTCAAACTGTAGTTCAGTGATGTGGGGTAAGCCAGCACCCGTTTCTCCCCCCGTACTTCTTCAGAGAAAGCTTTTATGTGGTCATGCAGTAAATCGGTTTGTAAAACTGACCCAACTGAAATATCAGCCATCCAAAAGCCCTGCTGATCACTTCCCCAGTGCAGGTCACCCCAGTGCAGGTCCAGAGATGCTTAAGCAAGTCCAAAGGAAGGGAAGCACAGAGGAGAAAACCAGGAGCCAGAAACACCTATGTCATTGTGGATACAAGAAAGAGAGGACCACTGCTTTCAGTGGAAGTACTAGCTCGAAGTTTTAGCCATCCAATTAGTCCCTCTCCACTTCTCTAGCTCCAGGCATACCTGGATCCCTGTGTAGCTGTACCATGATGAAGAGCCCAGAGAGAAATAGATGTAACAGAAGCAGACCTGCTGATGATCAGTGCCTGAGGAGGCTCCTTTGGCTTCACAGGTTTCTCTAGAGCCTGAGTGAGCCTGTGACACAGTCTGTGGGTTATCTTTTCCCTTTCCCCATGCTTCCATGTAACTCCATGCTTCAGAGTTTTCAAAAAATAAAGAAGCAAGATTGCACATTATTTTACTTCCACTCCTGCTGTATAGCACTCTCCTGGCAGTGTAGGTTTTTCTTTAAGATCAGTTTTACTCTTTCTGCTGCAAGGAACAAAAGCATATTCACAATACAGTCATTTCTCCTTAAGGCCACAAGAAAAATGTGGGATTCAAGGGAAAGGTCAAATCTCCAAACAGTTAAAAAAAAAAGATTACAAAAATTAAAAGTCATGACTGTTGCTGATATTTATGAAATTGATTAAAAATCCCTTCTCAGCTTTCCTTCTGCTAGCTAGTGGAGGCAAACTGCCTTTGTAAATCTGTCTCTCCATTCTATTATAATAACAATAGTCCTAGTTGAATCAGTGTAACTAAGGATCCTTGTGAGCCTGTGTTCAAATAGGTTTAAGCTGTATTTAATTCCAGCGGTTTATAAATTAAAATTGTTTAAAATATATGGTTTATATGTGTCGTGGTATGTGCTCTTGCTTAAGGAAAAAAAACCCAACAACCCATGACTAACATGTGAAGTGCATCCTTCACTCAACGAATGCCAGCGGTTCTGCCGAGACCTGAAGCTTTGCAGTTTCTGTCTTTATTAACCTTCAGAGCCTTGATGCAGTTTTTCTTCAGGGACCAGGTACATGAACCAAACCTGCTTAGCTCTTGCTTCTTATCCAGCCTTTCATCCCCTTTGCCAGTTCTTCATCAGCTTAATCTCCTCCCAAAAGACTTTATTTTGACAAGATGGCTGTAGTCAACCCTGGCCTTGAACACAGGAAAACAAGTATCTTTCAGTTAGCAAAGGGACTCATACAAGCCTGCTCTGCCAGGAAGAAAGGGGCAAAAGAGCTAACGCAACCACAATACAAGGGTTACAAAAACAAAAAGCAGAATAAGTGGCAAGAAAGGTAGAAGGGCCCAGAGCCTCAGGAGGGAATGTCTGTTTTTGAGAGCAGACCCTAAGCCAAGAGCTACCACTCAAGCCAGCACTCAGTGCCTGGACACTTAGTGATGGGGATGAAGAAGTCTACGTCAGGAACTTAGCTGGACCGTGAAGAGTCTAACGCTTGCTGCTGTGACAATATTGTTCACTTTCTTAAGTTTTACATCACAGAAAGCACTGAAATTCTTTGATTTACACTTCAAAAAGTACTGGAGCCTACAGATATAAGAAATACCTCAATTAAAATGAGATGCACTGATTCCTCCCTAGTCCTTGTCCATTTATCCCATAGTGAAAGATGGCTGACCTCCCTGCTGGCTTCAGTCTGTTCTCTCACTCTACAGATGTGACTTTGGAGGGAGAAAAGAGCAGATCCTTTCCTGAACACACTACCCAGAGATCCCCACCCATCCCGGCACATACAGTATCACCTCTGCATCTCCACGCTTGAGAGGTATTTTTCTCTGCGCTTTTGGGATGCCACTCTTGGGCTTGGTGTCTGACCTCCCAAACCAGAAATCCCAATCCCGACAGAGTCCCACTTCGGTTCCCCAAGTTTGGCGGCTTCACACAGACCCTCCCTTGCTGGCCAGACCCTGCTACTGCTGCAAGAAACCGCTACCAATTGCAGCCAATATTTGTGTTGCAGGGGCTTTTTCTTCAGAGCATACAGTGCCTACCCCTGCTGAGACTTGATAAATAGCTCAAATTCCTAGGCACTACCGCTACACAAATAGTAAATAATAATGACAAGTGATAGGAGGACTTCTCTGTCATGGTGTCAGCCTATGGCCGCTGCCCCCATAGCAGCAGGGATCGTGTAGTAAATGCAAAGCTAGATTGGTTTTGGCACATTAATTCTGCCTTCCCTGCACGAGCATCAACATCAAACCAGTTTCCTTCACCTGTTCATGGGCAGCTCCTCTAACGTACAATAAATGAAAAATATTCTTGCACATGCTACACACATCCAAGATCCTTTGCTTGCCTGCTGATCTCTGCTAACCTGAGACAAAAGTTAATGATTGACTCCATCTGGAATGGAATACATAAAATATACAGCACAAACCACTCGTACAACATCCGCCTTCTTGTGTACATAGCAAAAGAGCGATCGCTATTTGCACATGCGTTGTTAACTACTTGATCTCTGAGTTCTGCTTGAGGAAAGCTGCTGACAGGAACGACTGAATTATTAAAAGGCATAGCTTCAAGGAAAGAATTGAGCAAACAAAAGCCTTACGTCTTCAGGCTTTGAATAGCCAGAAATTTTACTGAAGGACATGAGAAATTGAGATTCCTGGCCCAGGAATCATATACATAAACATATACGCGTATCTCTCTCTCTCTCTATGCATGCATGCATGCTTATATATACATATGGGACTTGATGTCCTTAGAACTACTACAAACGGGCAAGATTGAAACACATGGGAAGGTGCATCAGGTATCAAAGATTCTAGAAAAAATGAACATACAAAATTGAGAAACACATGCTTTTTATAAAATTAAAATAATTTATATTAATTAAAATATATAATCGAAAGTGCTGTGATAGGGTAGAGTTAGCGGGAAACATCTTGATTTCAGAGCACTTCATTTTGCAGCTCTACCAACCCTCACTTTGAAACCTTTTCTTTCAGTGTATTACTCTGGTGGAACCTCACAGAGAAGATGATTGCCAATTTTTTGGTTGCTTGATTTTGGAAAACAAATTAATGAAAGTGAAATTATTTGGACAGAGAGTTCTGGAGCACTCTATTCCACAGAGATCTGATGATACAATCTCCTGTGTCCTATCCGCCCTGAAGAAGTCAGCAGACAAGAGCCTTCTCAAGTGAGACAACTGAAAATTATTTTTTTCAGGGTTAGTTATGAGCCCGATCAGTAGCTCTTGGCTAAGGGAAATGCAGCTACTGGTGGAGAACTAAGGAGGTTGCAAGAACATGGTGCAGGGGGTAGAAAAATATATCATCCCTCTAGGCGGAAGTACAATATTGGATTGGCTTAGGCAGATTACAAAATCTCATCTTAATGAATTCTGTCTCTGAAAACGGCATATACGTTTGTTTAATATCTGAAGATCGGTCAGGACCTGACTTGAGAGGAAGTGACCTCTAGTCAACTCTACATCTTTAATCCTCATGTTCCTTTTAGTGTATAAGCATACACAGTTGTAATAGCGCATCACTGGAGAGTTAATATACTTTCAAACACAGTGATAGCATTTAATAAATTATGTAACTATATGGTTAATATATTTCTGTATTATAGTAATACATTAAGGCTCTCTTGATTACTTCTCTCTAGAAACTGTTATTGTATGTGCCCTGGGTTCTTTGCACCTTAGAGTGCAAATGAACTTTTGAACCCTACCACCATGAAAAAGGTTGACTATTTATTGCTCAGAACAAGAAAAAATTTATGGACCTGGAAGTGCTATCATCCTTCAGAAGTTAATGGCTCTGAAAGTTATGCACTCCAATATGTTAAGAAGTTTTCTTAAAGTGATAATTTTCCTGAAGGGAGACCTTTGGAAGACCAGTGAAAACTGATATTGACTTTTCTCTTGCAGCTTCAAAATGTACAGCTGTTTACCACGTAAAACCTCTTTTGTAAGATGAAACTCATATACAAACTCTGATAAAAAGGCAAACAAATTTCTGTTGAACCATATCTTGCATTTTGTCTCTTCTGAAAGAAAGAAAAATCTCTAAGAAACATGCTTCATATTTCCCTAAGCAGAAAGAAAGAAGATGCTGAATTATAAGAACTATTCTATCAAAATCACTGGCTCATCTAACAAGTTTCCTAATTATTTACTCAACTGTTTAACATAAGTGTGAATCGGGAAAGGTGTTGCTTCTTGTAAAGGCTGGTGATAAAGAAACAATTAGCAGACAAGGAAGAATTCAGACACCCCTGACTTGTAAGACAGGCAGCCAGCACGTATATCAAAACATGCCCATTGAAACTGCTTTTGGTTGCCAGAGGCAAGATCAGCTCTACCTAAGTTAATGCTCAAACCCAGACAGAGATACTTTAATCCCTCTGCTGAAATGGGCACAACCTGTTGCCTTCGACTGGGATGGAAACGAGCTTGGAATTGCTCTGCTTCCGATAAAACTCTTATCGACTTCAGTAGTGCCATTATACGTCCCCATTACCAGGCTTCCAATGATGACTATCCAAAGCACTAAGGCTGTGACACTTTCCTTCAGGCACACCCAGCGAGACCGAGGAGGCTTGGGGACATTCACTTCCCCGGGGCTGCCCCCAGGCAGGTGTTTGCAGGCAGGGACATAGCGGGATGGAGGCCTCAAAGGGCTCTCCCGGTTCCAAGGAAGCTGAAGGCCCTGTGATCCTCTTAAGCGCAGCTCGCAGTTTCTTCAGGAGATAGGTCCATACTCATCACTTGTAACTTATGGAGCCTTTTAAGAGCTCTGTTGCAGCCATCCTCAAAAGAAAGAGCTCACCACTGAACAGCTATAGGGTCTCTGTAACTGCAGCAGAACAGAGGGAAGAGCTGGGTTTTCGGGTGGTTGGAGCTGTCAAGCAGCCAGAGCCCCAGCAGTTTGTCCTTGCAGGGCCATCAGTGCCTGGAGAGCCCGCCGCTGGATTGTGCCCATCCCAGCTCTTGCCTTGCTCTTCTTAGCCTCCTGCATGGCAGCGAGAAGCTGCCAAAGGTCTGTCCTGAAGTGCCACACTGCCGAGATCTTCAGCTTTGTTTCATGGCTGTCAGACTGATAATTTAAAGGCTCACCGAGAGCCAAACTTCAGAAGTCCTTACTTTAAAAAATATGTTCCCATTATCCAAAAGTAAGACTGAGTTAGGTGTTCGCTCAGCCAGCTCCTGGGGTTAGAGGCAGAGGACACTACTGGATGTAAAAATTTACCATGTTAGCTAAAACATGTATCAAGGTCCTGTTTCTTTTTCCATAAATCACCCCACCTATGGACCAGGATTTACATCACGGCCTTATCTCCCACAAACTGCTCATAACCAAAGCTGGTGGGTGTAAGCCCAGCACCAGCATGTGCCAGCAGCCAGCTCCCCGGGTGCCAGCAGACACAGCACACACCAGGGCAGCGGCTCCTGACCTCGCAAAGGAGAAACACAGATCACAAGCAACCGACGGACAGTAACAAGGAGAAGGAAAAAACTCTTTGGCCTCCTCCTCTCCCTCCCCTAGCCAGCGTGCACTTGGCTGGAGAGGGGAAGGGGGCACAGGGTTTCCATCCCCACTGGCAGCACTGCCAGTGTGCAAAGCCAGGCTCACCAAGGCGCTGCTCAGATGACTTCAGCCCTCACTGAGGAGGTCCCTGCCAGAGAGGGATGGATGTGCAGCAAACAGGCCACAGGAACGCAGGCTATAGGGCAATGCATGAGGCTGGGGCGAGATGGGCAATAGGAACTTCGTAAGGAATTTAAATAAAGCAGCTCTCATAAGTATTTGAGTTTAGACACACGTGCTGTTTGCTCCACTATAAGAGTGCTTTAAATACCTACATTTGGTTGGTTTTATGTAAGCAACACCATGCTCACAGTTTCGTTTTACACTTTTACTCCTAAGTTATGTGTTCATCTTGCAGTATGCAACACTTGCTCATATGCACTTTCACCCAAATACACACATAATCACCTGTCTGGCTGCATCACTCCCGCTGGGGGCTTATCTTGCATTTGTAAGCATCACTAAGAATAGAGTACAGTATGTTTCCTTGAGTGCATGTGCGTGCCGGTTTTCTATCATCTGTTTGCCTGCCCCAAAGGCGGCTGAGATAGCCTGTCTTTGATCCTGAAAACCCTCCATGTTTTCATTTAGCCTTAACAATTATACACTTCACTTGGACAGGAAAAGGGAACCTTTAAATGCAGGGTTGGCTAAAACTTGTCTACCGGACAGTCTTCTATCACATATTTTGTGGCTTTTATTGTCTGGAAAACTGAAGAAAACTAACCTCTTGCATAGAGTATCCCAACAGAGAAACAGAACAAAGCTAACAAAAAATTGGGGGAAGAGAGACAAATTTGGGTGCAGTTTCACAAGACCATTCCAGCTGACCCAACAGCTCACTGCTGCCAAAATGGAAGATCCCACTGCTTCTCCACTACCTCCTCTTCCTGCTCTTGGCTCCACATTCCCACCACCTATCTCCTGTGGGTTCTGGCAGTCAGCAGATGAAAAAACTAACCTACCTGCCGGATGACCACATTGGATCTGCTCCCAGGAACGTGCAAGAAGTATGCGAGCGGGCACAAGGGAGGAGGTGGGACTACCCAGCCGGGAGTGGGAAGTAGGAACAGGGTCAGGAGGAGAGAGGATCTCCCCTTTCAGGGGGAGCTAGACATTATGCAGGCTGTGTTGTTCATGAAACCACAGCCCAAGGAGATCTGGGTCACTTCCTATTGATTCGCAAAGGAATGTCCATAGGTAACTTCACAGGATGGGGAATAATTATTTTGTATCTGTAGATCATCCTGCCCAAAGACAGCACCATGTTTCATTACCTTAATAAATAAGATATGTCATCCTTGATTGTGATGCTAATGAGCTGATTCTAGGAGCCAGATTTGTTGAAGTTTCCTCAGTCTTCTCCATAGGGAAAGATTGCAAAGCTTTTGCTTTTACATTTAACTATGAGGTATATACAAAAATTAATGTGATCTTACTAGAAATTCTGTATTAGCCTTGAATCTTCAACTTCTAGTAAGATAAATTAAAAACAGCAGGATTCTTATCAGGGACTTGGATGAACAACTCAGCACTTAGTCCACCATGAAAAGCCTGTGTGCTGGTGCACCCTGTCACCTGAGGTTTCACTTCAGGCTACTTTGAAGAGGAATCTCAAGCTTGGAGCAGACATTGTTGTGTAATGGAGCCAGACCACTAAAACAACATTTACTCCCCAAACATGGATATCACTGGTGTGCATCGCAAGGTGTCTATGGTCCTTACCATGTGAATGCGACCAGTAACAATGTCTGCGTCTGTACTAGCAACAATGATGGCACGTCCCAAATCAAGCAACATTTCTACCATGTTGCAGTGTTTGTCTGGCATTTGAGCAAAAAGGTCAAAGAAAATTCATGCAAAAACTACTGGGAAAATATTTTTACAATCTCTTTCTAGTTACAAGTATAACACAAAATAATAATAGGATTTTTTATTCCTGAATCACAAGATGTTCCGTCAACAAACCGAAAGCCTTAAAATTCCTTTTTCTCCACTGTGGTGTATGGGTACAGATGGCACACTAAATACATCACAGAAATTAAAAATTAACTGAGTCAGGCATTTTTGTTAACGGTTTCTGTGCTGCACACAACTTCAGTCACACAGCACTGTTAATTACTGCTGGTGCTGCCAGTGAGGATCCCCTCCCATCTGCTGGGACCAGCTGATGCAAAATAAAACCAGGCCCTCAGAATGAGGAGCGCCTCTGCAGGGTCACTGGCCGGCCCCGCTGCCAGAGCCGGAGAGCACACGGGGCTCGTGCAGGAGCGGTTCGCTGCGCTGTTATTTCTCGCTGGCGTGCTGAAACATTATTGCTTATGGTTCGTTTGGGGGTTTTTTAATCTTTAAAGATGCAACTCTCCTTCTGCATCGCTTGAGCCCTTTAGCGATGCAGCACCCGTTCCCCCAGACGCCTCCTACCCCACGCAGGGGAGCAAAGGTGCCCGGGGCAGAAGACCCCCGAGGCGGTGACTTACCTCCCCGGGCTCGCAGCGCCGGCTGCCACCTCCCCTCCTCCTCCTCTTCCTCCTCCTCGCTGCGGAAAGCGGGGCCGGAGCCCGGGGACGCGCTGGAAGCAGGGCAGGTGCTCCGGTGCAAGGAAAGCCCGAGGGGACAGACCCTCGCCCTCCGCCCCGCAGATCCCCCTCCCGCCGTCGGGGGGGCTGCTGCGGACCCCTGGGAACGTGTCCCCGGCAAAGCGGGGGGAAGGCACCGCTTACCGGAGCTGCTCGCCGGTGAGCAGGACCTCGGCCATGTGCTCCAGCTCCGCCGCTTTCTGCTGCATGCTGCTCATGCCCTCCTCCATCGCCGCCGGCCTGCGGGCACAGCACCGCCGGGGGAGGGGGGAACGGGGACCCGCCGCCGCCCGCCCCGGCCGCGCTGCCCCCGCTGGCAGCTCCGAGGGGCGCCTCCCGCCCGGCCCCGGCGGCTGCAGAGCTTGTCGCCGGGGAGGGGGGGCAGCGGCAGCCCTCCACCCGCCGCTCCGGCTCACCTGAGCGGGGCAGGTCACTTTTTCCCTCGGCAGGCTCGGATCCGCCCCCCCCGCGCTTCCCGTGTTATTGTGTCACGGGCAGGCGGAGAAACACACGGCTGCAGCCGCCGCAGCCGCAGCCAGGCTCGCCGAGGCAGCAGCGTCCCCCCCCGGCTGTCACACGGCAGGGTCGGCGCTGCCTGCCCCCGCGGGAAGGGGCCGGCTCCCCGCCGGGGGCTGCGAGCCAAGCGGCTGCCGCCGCCTCGGCTCCCCGCCGGCCCCGCTGCGGCGAGGGCAGCCCCGCCGCTCCCTTCCCCGCCTGCCCCGGGGCGGGGGGGCGGGTGGTGCAGAAGGCGGCCGCGCACGGGGGAGCGCAGCTCTCCCCTCCCGCCCGTGCAAAGTCCCGCGGCCTCGCTGCAACGCGGGGCTGAAAGAAGGAAAAGCGCGCCCGGGAGAAGCCGGCCCGGCTGCGCGGGTGTGCGCTGCTCGGCGCTGGGCTGCCGGGTCTGGCGGGATGCTCCTGCGCTACCGCTCAGGTAGTGCGCGCTGTGCCTCGGCAGTTACCCGTAGCGATACGGGGGGGGGCAGCGAGGGAGCTATTGGTCCGGATTGTCACCCTCAGAAACTGCTGCTGCTCTCCCACCGTCCTGGTTTCTGCTCATCTGCTACCCAGGGGTTGTTTTCAGACATTGGTCCCCTACCCACCTCACCATTTGTCTCCAGGTGACAGCAGATGCAGAATTCCTGAAAGGGCAGAGAAGCATTTCTCTCAGCACTTAGTCTTGGCAATGGGAAGTAAAGTGCAAGGTCATGAGCACTCTCTGTCAATATTTTTGATGGGGAAAAAAACCCAGCCTTTTTTAAAAAAAGTCCAGGAGGCATCTTCTGCAGTGGTCCAACTATGGTTTTCATTTACAACCACATGCAGTTGAGATATACTTTGATCACCCACTCATTGCCTATATTATTCTGCCTGCACATACTCTGTGTGTATGGAAATTGCATATGCTTAAGTGTTTGCAATATTGTCATCGATTCAGGACCAAGACGATAGTTTCAGGACCAAGATGATAGTTTCAGAACCAAGAGAAGAACTAAGAGGGAATCAAGTGAACCTAGTAGTAACCAGGCTGCAGACAACAGGAAGGAGGCTATTCTTTGCATGGGCCATAGCAGACTTGTGGCACTTACTGCCAAAGGGGGCTCTGGATGTAAAATAAGGGACTGGGAGTCAAGGAAAAAATGGACAAGTACTTGGAAAAGAAATCTACAGAGGGTTACTAAGCAGACAGCAGCCACATCCAGCTCAGGAAATTCTCTGTTCTAAAAATAATTGGAAGCTAGGCAAGCACATGCGAGACGTTTCATACATGCTTTCCCTGCTGTTCCCTAAGCATCTGTTTATAGCCACTGAGATGAATACTGAACTAGATGGACCTTTGCTTCAACCCAGTATAGTCATTTTAATGAGCACCTTTGCGGGTCTCAAAGAGCACTAGAGATCCATGGATGGCAAAGGCAGAAAAACAGAATCTGCCTTCATTTCATTCATGGAATGGGCCAGGGAGAGAGGACTGGAAACACTACAGCTTGAGCTTGCTTGCTGTAAATTTGGAAGACATGCATTCTGATCTGCTTCTATGACAAAGTGACTCGCTTAGTGGACGAGAGAAAGGCTGTGGTTGTAGTCTATCTAGACTTTAGTAAAGCCTTTGACACTGTTTCCCACAGCATTCTCCTGGAGAAACTGACTGCTCATGGCTTGGACAGGTGCACTTTTCGCTGGGTAAAAAACTGGCTGGGTGGTTGGGCCCAAAGCGTTGTGGAGAATGGAGCGAAATCCAGTTGGCAGCCGGTGACAAGCAGTGTTCCCCAGGGCTCAGTTTTGGGACTGCTCTTGCTTAATATATTTATCAATGATCTGGATGAGGGGTTTGAGTGCTCCCTCAGTAAGTTTGCAGACAACACTAAGTTGGGCGGGAGTGTTGATCTGCTCGAGGGCAGGAAGCCTCTGCAGAGGGCTGGATCTGGACAGGCTGGATCGATGGGCTGAGGCCAACTGTATGAGGTTCAACAAGGCCAAAGTGCCGGGTCCTGCACTTGGGTCACAACAACCCCATGCAACGCTACAGGCTTGGGGACGAGTGGCTGGAAAGCTGCCCTGCAGAAAAGGACCTGGGGGTGCTGCTTGACAGCCGGCTGAAGATGAGCCAGCAGTGTGCCCAGGTGGCCAAGAAGGCCAACAGCATCCTGGCTTGTATCAGAAATGGTGTGGTCAGCAGGACTGGGGAAGTGATTGTCCCCCTGTACTCAGCACTGGTGAGGCCGCACCTCGAATACTGTGTTCAGTTTTGGGCCCCTCACTACAAGAAGGACGTTGAGGTGCTGGAGTGTGTCCAGAGAAGGGCGACAAAGCTGGTGAAGGGTCTGGAGAACAAGTCTGATGAGGAGCGGCTGAGGGAGCTGGGGTTGTTCAGTCTGGAGAAGAGGAGGCTGAGGGGAGACCTTATCGCTCTTTGCAACTACCTGAAAGAAGGTTGCAGAGAGGTGGGTGTTGGTCTCTTCTCGAAGTGGCAAGTGATAGGACAAAGAGAAAATGGCCTCAAGTTGTGCCAGGGGAGGTTTAGATTGGGTGTTAGGAAAACCCTCTTCACAGAAAGGATTGTCACATTGGACCATGCTGCCCAGGGAGGTGGTGGTGTCACCATCCCTGGAGGTATTTAAAAGACATGTAGATGTGGTGCTTAGGGACATGGTTTAGTGGTGGACTTAGCAGTGTTAGGTTTACAGTTGGACTTGATGATCTTAAAGGTCTTTTCCAACCTAAGTGATTCTGTGATTCTATGATTTAATCTGAGTATTTGCAAACATCCTCTAATTCTGCTCATACTGCAAACATAAGAGGTACAGATTCACAGAGCTGGAAACAAAAAGGGAATTGAAATGACCATCTCATCTGACCTTATCTTTAGGACAAAGAATTTGCACAGTATTTTTTATCAATGACTTTATCACATGACTGAAGGAAAGGCAATTTCAAGAGAATGTTATTGTACACTGCAGACCATTTCTGGGTAAGCTCTTGGCTCCATCACCTGGGTTTGGCTGATTCAGCTGTTTACCACTGCTAAAAGGCGATATACCATTCTTCTCAGCTCCGGTGGCACAATCTGCAATGTGTCTTATGCTAGTTTTCCCTCTGCTTGCTGCAATTCAATTCACTAAACAGGCAGAAGTGTACCAGAAAGTGGAGAGTTTCTTCTGGGCTGGTGAGCAGAGCTGTACAAATGGTTGTAGGGTCCAACGAGCACCAGAGCTGGCACCGAGGTGGAATGGGCCTGGGCAGCTGGGAACAGGAACAAAAGAGGAGGAAGAGGGAGAGGAAAAGGGGGAAGAAGCTGTCTTTGAGCAGTGATAAGCTATCCACTTGACTCAGGGTGCTTGTGGAACTGCAGCCTGAAATGCCTATCTTTCCTTGCATTGACTTGCAACTTGGAAAATGCAGGCCAGTGCAATTTCCTGTACTGCATTATTTAATGATTATACATGGCCATGTTTGCCTTTGTGCACTGATATCCCATTTGTAATTTGTTCCACATGTTCACACTTAAATTTCTTACAGTTGCAGTGTGCCTAAGAGGAGGGAATTGGGTATCAGTCACTCCAAGCCTGCTGTCATCCAGAAATGGTTAATTAACATAACCCCCAAGGGTCATGTTTCAGCCAAAAGCAGGTAATGAGCTACATAAAATAACATGTTTAGGTCTTTGTAGCTTGTTTGTTTTTAATGTACAGACTGCTATAGAACATAACGTCTAGCAAAAGATTAAATTGTCTTGACCCTTTCTCCCAGGGGAGACTAGCCACCAAGACTAAGATGGTCCTCTAAGAGGTGGGACAGCATGTACAGAGCCTGAAATCCTGACAGCAAGAGAAAGAGACATCCCTCTGAGGTAACCTCTGGGAAGTGGATTGATTTCTTTTTTATAAATGCAGGATCATTTTTAGGAGTTGGTGTCTATTTTAGATATGAATATATACTTGCATTTTACCATAGCATGGCTGGAGTTAAGGGAGATGAAGGTAGCTAGCTTACAGTAAGGCATTCCTCAGCCAAAAGCATGACAGATATTTGAGCTGGAGCCCTGGAACACTTTAAAACTCATCTTTCACAACATCAAGAGAGTAAGAGCCACATAGGTCTGGCGGAGAGTTGGTACCAAAGGCATGAGGGGAAGCTCAAGTGTCTTCCAGTGACTTTTGATAATGCTGGAGGCTCTCTAGCATGCAGTAAGGTATTGGGCTACACATTTGAACCCCCAAGGTCATGACACTCTGTGGAACATCATGCATGAATAGGGACATTGTATTAGAGTACTGGTTTTAGAAAACATTCTAGTAATTTGTATAAACTTTCTTATCTCACTGAGTAAATGACCAAGTGGTGAAACACTAAATATTTACATAGTGAAATAAGAATATTGCTTTCACTGCTTTAAAGAATATTGCATCTGTGGCCTACATTTTGACATCATAGATTAATCTGAGATTTGATAAATTAATTCTTTACTGTCGCTAATTGATTTTCTGCAAGCTTATTTTAGCGTGAGACATTCACATGAAAAAATTACCAATATTCATGTGCGTACTTCTCATTTCTCCTACAGTATTGTTCCTGAGTCTCACATAAGGTTGTCTGTCCCTTGCTGTGATGACTAGAGTTTTTTAAGCAGGAAAATGACAGATAAATCATTAAGGCATTGATCACCTCATGCAAAAGATGGTGAAGCACTTGAGGGAGAAAAGACATTAGCAGGTGAGCTGTTCCATGGATTAACGGTTTTGTTTTTCCTAACATTTTTTGTATAAGAGCCAGCATTATGTAAACATCAAATTCAAAAATACTTGGTCCCTCTCTTACTGAGGAAGAGAAATACAAAATAGGGGTGTAGGTTTTAAGTTGGCCTTTCATTTAAGTAGGTCTTGCAAAACTCATGGAAAATTAGTGTGGGTTGGTTTTTTTTCTATATCCCCATGCTTATTTGCAAAGAGAGCTCACTTGTCTTTGTGTTTCAACTGGTTCACTTCCTTAGCGCTAGTGGCCTGGCAAGGGGAACCAGAGGAACTACCAGGTATTGTCCAGTCTTGCCTCCTCTTTTCAGGCTATGTACAATAGTGTTTCCCATTCTTGGCAGTGCACAGATTGCATTCATTGCTGCTTATTCGCTGCTGTAAGTTCAAACAATTTAAGTTGTCTGCTAGGAACCGGTCAGAAGAATCAGTGCTTGTATGATTCAAAGGACTGAATGCATCTGGCCAAGCTAATTTTAGTCTTGTGATAAACCACAGGAAAAGTTAGTAAGTTTTCAGCAAAAAAAAAAAAAGGTATGTTTTAAACTTCTCTTTTTCTATTACAACATCCAAGTTCCTGCAAAAAACACCATGGTGAGATAACAGGAGGAATTTTTCACAATCTGTCCAACACTTCAGCTCTAGAGTGAGACTCCTATCTGTTTAGATTCTTATATTTCATGTGTCACTGACCTGGTAATTGTTACAATAGTGAGCGGAAGTGCAGAGAAAAAGGGGCTTTCTAAGCCTCTCCTTACTCAGTTTTTCCATTTTGTATTAAATGTTCAAACACTCACTGGGCCAGACAGAGATAGCAAGATTCCTGTGCAGACTGATGGCTAAAGCACAACCAAGAGATGGGTACATGTTTTAGTCCTTGCTCCTGTGAACAGGTAGCTATTTTATGGAAACAAACAGCTTCAATAAGATAAAAGAACAGAAATTCACATCAGACCAGTAGACGCAGTAACTCAAGCTGACAGTATGTTCTGCTAAATCAGCATTTTGCACTACCCAATGCCAGTAATGCCATTTGTTCTATACACTCAAGTCCCTCCACTTATCCATTATACCTCGAATATTTTCTAATTCCTCTTATGTCATATATTCAGTAGTTTTGCAATAATGTCTAATTTTGAGCATCACAAAAATATTCACCTGTCAAAAAGCACCTGTAAACCTGGCAGAAACCTTAATCTTTGAAGATTTCTTATGTATTTCCAGTAGTTCTTTTTTGGTTTGTTTTCTTTTTATTTTATTCTGCATTTAACTGATAGCAATTACAAACTCATTCAGCCTGAGCTATGTCTACACCATATGTTTAGCCCAGGTTGTAGTCCAGGGCTTTTGTAGTATACAGCTTAGCGCACAGGCTGGGAGGCGTGAGTCGGCTGGGAAGTGTAACTAAGACCTGAAAAGGAACTGCTTTCTAAACCACATCTCAAGTGTGAAGACAACACCTACTAGCTAAGTGGTAAAAGCCAGCTTCTTAAGCTGTCCCCCAGCTATATCTGTGTTAATGCACTCTGATGTCTGGTTGCAAGATCAAAAAGTTTTGCTTAAACCGCTGTGGCTTGAACTGACGGTTTGACTCCGCACTGTAACCAGCCCTGAACTCTCAGGCACTTTTCTTTTCTCCTTTGGGAGGCAACACCTAAGAGCTGAGATTCAGTCTAAGACACTGTTCCTTACTAGTCCTTTGCTACGTATTCCCGCTTCTCAGCCCGAGTTTCTGTTGACTTGCTCTTTCCACACTCCGTGATGCTCCGTGATGGAGCACACTCTACCTTAGGTGATCTTGCTCTTCTGTGCCCTAGAGTAAGCACCACAGCCAGGGTTTGGGGTGGGGGGTGGGTGCGAGCATGCAGTGTGCACGTATCTGTGGATATGTGGTTCTGGTGGCAGGAACAGATGCAAACAGTTTGACAGGATGCCAAACAGCTGCTGCTGTGAGATACAGAATCATACTCCCCTATGACTGATGAGGCTTTTAATAAAGAAAAACAGTCTTTGTCAAACAGTACTCTCCAAAGCAGAGGTTTCAGCATTGTCTCCATCCTTAACCACATCACAGCCTGTTGTTAAGTGAGGCTGTGGGGCACACAGACATCCCGTGGCTGAGGAACACCCGCCAGCAAAGCTGCTCCTCCGGCTGACAGGTCTCTCTGGGGCACAGTCGGCGGGCATGCCACATCGCAGTTATGCCACCAGTGCTGTGAGACGTCAGAAACGCTACAAACTGATGGCATCACTCAGCTCCACTGGGATAATCACCACCAGCAGCTACTCTGGGTCACCTAAGTCCGGTCTGTTCATGTCTGTGAAATAAACTGTTTCCAGTATATATGTGTTTAATCACTCTGCCACCCTGTGGTCCTTTCAAGAATTTTAAGTATGAAAATGCCTGTTAGAAAATCGTTGTGAACTAATGCTCGACAAAAGAAAAGGACTGTTAAATGAAGGGAATAACCTTTAGACAATATAATCTTTGCACAGATTTACAAACACAAACATACTTGACTCCATCATTAATTTATCTCCCCAGTGAACACCAAAATAACTACCTAATCCAGTCAAAATGAAAAATCAAAGCCAGTAAAATACTAGATACGTCAATATTCTCTTTTATGAAAGTGCTTTGCAAGGAAGTGTTTGTCTGGGACCTCCCAGGTTCTCAAAATATTTACGGCTCTCTTGGAGTGCTGAAGCAATGAGATAAACTCAGTAGAACATGCTTCTAAAATAAATCAGATACTGCATGGTGCTGAGATATATCAAAATAATCGGATATGACCAGTCGCTTTATTGAACCAGACAGAAGGTGTTTTTGGTGCTAAAGAGAACCAGTATTCTTTATGGAGAAAGAGCTTTGCTGCAGCTCTGCATCAGGGAAAGTGGGTGCCAAAGGATCTGGTGGAAGGAGGCACTAACAGACGCAACTGGGATGAAGCAGAAACATAGCAAGGTTTTCTCATAAGAACAACTTCAGGTCTCTTGAAATACAGAACCCAGTAACAATATTGCCAAGGCTAAAGTCTGGTGGGAACACTGTCCTGCTCTGAATGTCTCAGCAGAAAAAAAGCATCTGAAAATCAGTCTGCAGTTGTTGCGTCTGGGAAGAAAACTTCACCAAGGTGAGTACATCCAGATAAGTGGGGTGAAATGAGGAGAAAAAGGGACAGGAAAGAGCTGTGAAGAGAAAAGGAATGGGGAGAAAAGAGTCCCACTAAGAACAGAAGTGGGACTTGAGCTGAAGAAAAGAGGGGGAAAGAATCAGGAAGGGAAGAGAAGAAGCTGGAAGGAAGACAGCAGCAGCAGAGCCAGGCTGAGGTAGGAGATGGAAGGAATAAACTGTCTTTGTGATGTCCCTCAGGGCTTTTCCCCTCTGTATTACACTGTCTTCACAGTGGGATGCTGCCTGTCTCCACAGCAAGCAGCAGAGAGACGAGACCTTTCGTCCCTGCCTGCATTGACTCCTCTCTCTGAAGAGGAGCCCTCCAAAGTGCCACTCTTAAAGATGTTAATATAGAAAACTGGCCTGGAAGCATCTCAGGAGACCCGCTTACTGCACATCTCCACCATGGAATAGGATCAGCCACACCTGTGCTTTTCCTATAACCCAATTTGCCAGACCCCAGTGCCCACTCCCCCAGCAATGGGACTTGCACGGAATTTTTAAATAAAGATTTCTAAGTTTCTTAATTGCCTTTGATGTTTCTCTCATTCAAATTGTTAAATCTGGGGGGAAAACTCATTTAGCTCTCCAAAGAAGGCTTGAAGGGCAGTATGTCCCCTCAAGCTTCATACAGCATCTCTTCTCAAGCAGTTCACGATGACAGCAGACTCATCTTCCACTTACTGAACAATTTTTGGGGAAAGGCAATTCTGTCAGGTAAGGTCCACGCCAAAACTGGTGACCCAGCTTCCAACACCTAGAGGGGAGAAGATGAGAGGACAAGGATCTCTCCTAACTGTGCAGGCAATGAAGTTATTTTCCGAGTTGAGAGTCACTGCAGATCAGAGAGGCCAAAACATCCGATGAATGGAAAGATACTTCTGTTGTCCCAGTTATAGCTTACCACATGATGTCAAATTGTTCAGCATCTCAAGACATTGATATCCCTTGTCATAGACTCACTACTAATCATTACTCACAGAGTTGTAAGAAAAAAATTCCAGCTACTCATTGACACAGTGATTACAATGGAAAAATGTTTGGCCTCATGACAAGCTCTAGTATTCAGCAGCAGGGGGAAAAAAATCCTACAGATGGTCAGGATCCACACAGAAAAAAAAAAATATAAAAAATATAATTGATACAGGAACATTCATCCTTTAGGCATAGGGCCTAGTAATACCCGATGAAGGGGGTAGATGGAAATCTTCAGGACAAAGTGTTTCTTGCAGAGATGTCTGCAGAGCTTTTTGTACTTTCACAGCAAGCAGATGGTTTGGGGCTAAAAAGGACATGGGACTAGAAGGACTCCTAGGTATATTGGGGAGCAGGATGGGAAGGGGATAGCCTGCTCATCTAACCTTTCAGCACCATGAGGAAAGTTGAGAATGACAAAATTGAGCTAACTGGTAATTCTTGGAAGGCTCCAGCCTGAGATTTCATTATTCAACATGACTGAGGGTGAGACTAAAAGGCCCTACAAGCAGAAACAAGAGAAACAACTAGAATTTAACAGAATCAGGTATTTGTTCTGCAGTTTACAGGTCATGCCAACACTGGGGTTTTTGGACAGAATTTTTATGATGTGCTCATTTGTATTGCTGTTTTAATTTTCCCCTGTGCAAGGCTTCTGCTCCTTTTGTTACGTGAGCTTTTCTTATATTGGCTTCTTCATGGTCCTCATTCAAGTTTTCATCCTGCTATTTTTCACTGTCATTTTCCTGCACCGCTCTACTCCTCCATTGTATACTCTTCAAAAATAGAATATTTGATGCATCTTACTGATTTTTTTATATTTTGCATAATATGGCTATGGTTTTCACATTAATTAATTAATCTAGTTATTTATTTTAGAGTCAAACAGATATTTGCTGGGATATACTTGTAACGCTTAGCCCCGCAATGTCTCAAAAAATAGTAATATATTAACTGCAAAAAAACTTTCTGAGGTTTCTACTATGCAGATACTAGTTAATCAAGAAGTGAGACAATATGTTAACTTGCCAAATGACACAGACTGATGTTTAGTATGTCACTATTAATAAGGTCTCCAGTAAAGTATTGCTGTTAATTTTGCCAACTAGCAAAATCAGCTGAGTCTGAATTACAATTTTTGCTGTGGTAGAAGCACTCTGGAGGTCTATCAGCAAATGTAGATGGAGGAAAAGACTTTCATGGTGTACTCATGCATTAAATGACATGCATGCCTGTCATATACTCTAAATCTAAAAGGGACTGTGTCCCTGTAATTAACATATTATTGAAAAAAAAGTCCTGCTCTTTCATGGCAATGTTAACAGAAATCATAGCACCTTCCCACACGGTGTTTACACTGCAAGGACATGCTCTGTAGCTAAGAATGTCCTGGCAGACTGGCTGAAACCAGGGAGAAGCTACGAATGTAGGCTGGGTACCAGCTTGTTCAGGTTCACCCCACCTTATCATGACTGACATCAGTGTCGTATGACTGATCCTCTGGCTTGTTTGCCATTACATATACTGTCCTTGTACAGAAATGACATAACAACAAAACAGATATCTAAGCATGAGTCGTCTCATAAGCATCGGGCATCTGGGTTCTTGTTTGTCACAACTGTATACTGTGAAATTCTCAAAGTCATTCCCTAATTGTGTTGATGGTGTTTGTGCCCCGGCTATTTTGGCATGTGCTCTCCAGCTTTGTGCTTGAGTGTTTCTTCTCCACTGTTTCCAGCACAGAACCAGTTTTATGTCAGTGAGATACTCCAAGCTATTGTATAGCTTACACAAATAGTTAGGTTTGGTTACAACTGTTTATTTTCTCCTAATTTGCATCTCCCTATTGGCCTATTACGAGTGACAAGACAGCACTTATCTGAGGTAACAATTCTACTAATTGGCTGAAATTCTTCCTGTTTGAGTCTTGGACTCATTATCTCCTGCTTTGTGGTGCTTTGCTGGCTGACATCATCAGGTATGATGGTTTTACTGGGATATGATAATACAAATTAATCAATGCCTGGAACATAGAATATGCAAGCTGCTGCTTTTCTATTTTAGCTATTCGTTAAAAAAAGTAAAAGAAAAAAGTCAAAACATGTCTAACTCAATAACCAGCTCCAATGGAGAGCAGAAGAGCGTGTGCTCTGGTGATTTAGAGCATCTGAGTTTATTTAGGGTCCTGAGCTATGACTGAAACCTGAACATTGTGATTAACAGAGATAAGCACATTTAACCTTTATGAATTTGTCTAACTCTTTTGTGGATCGCACTAATTTTGACTTCTATCACATCTCACAAATTCCACAATGTGTTGCATAGAAAGGTCTTCTCTCCTGTTTCAGCAGTATTCCCCAGTTCTTACATTTGAGACAGACTAGACAATCATTATTTAAGATATGTGTGCACCATGGATTTATACAATGGCACAATTGAACTAGAGCTCAATCTGGCCACAGTCGTAAGAGATAAAAAAAAAAGTTTTTACAAATATATTAACAACAAAAAGAGAGCTAAGGAGAATCTCCATCCTTTACTGGATGAGGAGGGGGAACATTGCCACCAAGGATGAGGAAAAGGCTGATGTACTTAATGCCTTCTTTGCCTCAGTCTTTAATAGCCAGACCAGGTATCCTCAGGGTATTCAGCTCCCTGAGCTGGAAGACAAGGATGGAGAGCAAAATAAACTCCCCATGGTCCAGGAGGAAGCAGTTAGTGACCTGCTATACCACCTGGACACTCACAAGTCTATGGGGCCTGATGGCATCCACCCAAGGGTACTGAGGGAGCTGGCGGAGGAGCTTGCCAAGCCACATTCCATCATTCATCAACAGTCCTGGTTAACAGGGGAGGTCCCAGATGACTGGAGGCTTGCCAACATGACGCCCATCTATAAGAAGGGCCAGAAGGAGGATCCGGGGAACTACAGGCGTGTCAGCCTGACCTTGGTGCTGGGGAATATTATGGAGAGGTTCATCTTGAGGTCTTATGAAGTCTTATGAGGAGCGGTTGAGAGAGCTGGGGTTGTTTAGCCTGAAGAAGAGAAGGCTGAGGGGAGACTTATTGCTCTCTACAACTACCTGAAAGGAGGTTGCAGTGAGGTGGATGTTGGTCTCTTCTCCCAAGTGACAAGTCATAGGACAAGAGGAAATGGCCTCAAGTTGTGTCAGGGGAGGTTTAGATTGGATATTAGGAAAATATTCTTTACTGAGAGAGTGGTCAAGCATTGGACCAGGCTGCCCAGGGAGGTGGTGGAGTCACCATCACTGGAGGTGTTCAAAAAACATGTAGACGTGGCACTTGGGGACATGGTTTAGTGGGCATGGTGGTGTTGGTTGATGGTTGGACTTGATGATCTTACAGGTCTTTTCCAACTTTAATGATTATGTGATTCTGTGATAATTATCTTTTTTATTTTGTTTTTTTTTCCCTCTTTCTTGTTTTCCTAGGATAGAAATGTAGCACATTCATTGTAGACAGTTATTCTCCCAGTGTCCAACAGGAGTCTGCGACATGCTGAAATGGCATTCAGAGCTCTTGTGCTCTAACTCCAGGCTCACCTAGTGGTCCCGCTGCCATGGTCACATTCTGTGTTGAAGCACAATGGGCACATCCTTTGACAGGTATTTCTAGACAATGAGAAACTGTCATTTAATGGGTGAAAATGTAACATACATGCTAATTTTAAATATTGCAGATGTCATTTCAGCTGAAAAAATAAATCTTTGAACAAAGTTTTGTGAGGCTTTAATTAAACTGAGCCTTTCTTGTGGAATAATCTCCAAGAACTGTAACTGTGAATTGTGTAATTATCACCAGGCTGATAATGTGTTGCGGTATTCAATTTTCCTGCTGTG
Organism: Gavia stellata; assembly: GCF_030936135.1. Lineage (NCBI taxonomy): Eukaryota > Metazoa > Chordata > Aves > Gaviiformes > Gaviidae > Gavia > Gavia stellata. The sequence goes on from NC_082596.1 coordinate 15,066,786, forward strand.
CCAGTTTTTCCAGTGCTGGCTTTATTATCTTTTTATTTTCACAGCTATCTACGTTGTGCTTTGAAGGACATTCAGAAGTTTCTAGTGTGTACATCTTTCTTTGATATTTGAACAACCCATTTCATGTAGTCCAATTTTCTCACTACATTTTACTGTAGAGGTCCCAAGCACTTGAATTGAAATCACACCTGGGAAGTCATCTTCCTAACATGCTGCCTGATGACTAGAGCCTGACACTGGTAATGTGCACTGTTATAACATATGTCATGTTATCTCGCAGTTCATTGTTTTATGTCTTAGTTGTGGAGCTTTGGTGTTATTTGAACTTCCTTTCTTTGATTTGTCACAGCTGCCCTTCATTTATTTTGCTGTTCACATCCTTGATGTTTGAGTCCTGGGAAACATTACACAGGGCCAGGAACTTCAAAGGCAAGACTATAATAATCGTCAACAATCCATTTTCTGTTTTGCTAACTTCACTCAACGTTAGTCAACCAGATTCCGTTAACATTAATTTCCATTAACATTAGTCAATTGAAAAACTACAGCAAAGCTTATCTTGCTTGAAAGTTAACTTCATTCCTGCCTCCCCTCCCCAGCCCAGCTGAGGATGCAGGCTACTTAGTGGTTCAGTCTACTTCTCCCTTATACTGAGACCTGTTAAAAGAAAGAGGCGTACCTCTTAGCTGTATACTCACAGCAGTCACTTAAAACCTCGTATGTGCACCTTGGGGGACTGACTTCAGCTGGTGATCAGTTACGTTGGGATGGCTGAATTTATTGCTTCCTCAACTCTTTCTTCCATTTTGCTGCAGGAGAGTTTCACCCCTGCTTGTACCATGATGTTACATGCTCCTGAACCCTGACAGTTTCATCACACCAGCTCAAAGTGAAAATGGTACTCATTCATGCTACAGCAACTCCAGAGCAAATAAATAATCCCACAGCATCATTATAAAATAATTTCAGGATCCTACCAAGTTCCCTTACGATAGCATGCATTTCCTTATAAATTGACAGCAGCATTGATAGTTCAGCATGTCCTAATTTTCTCTGCAATCCAAATTCATTAAATGATTTATCTGTGTTTCAACAAACTAACTTCATGGGTTCCTACACAAACCAGGTTTTGTCAGTTAGGTCACTGCTCTAAAGCATTCTCAGTGAAAACAGAAGCATAATACAAGTTGTTTCCTGAGAATGAGCCATGTTTCCTATAGATTTATGTCCATTTTTTTGCTGACAGGCCAGTTGGCTGCTGCCTCTCAGAACGGATCAGAGCTGCTTTCCCCTAAGTAGGGGTTCCAAGATATTGTCCAGCCACTGATTTCCACAAAACGTCTAGGAACTTTACCTGCCAAATTTGCCTGAACTTGAACAGCAACTTCCAGAGTGTTAAGTGAGGGACAGGCAGAGAAAGATGGCATGCAGCACAAGCATATGTGTTTCAGCTCGTTAGTAAAAAAGACAAAAAGCATCTACAACCATAACTACTAGGATAAACAAAACTGGTTGGAAAAATTAATAACCAGTACAAATGTTCCTGACCAGAGATCAGCGCCAACTCCTGAATAACATTCAGTGATTTTCTTCCCATTGGGTTTCTGTTACGTAGCAGAGCTCTTAAGATACAACTCCATGAATTCGTGCCTTGGATTCAGTTCCTTGGCTAGATCAGAATCTCTTTTTTTATTCCAGAGAATGAAAAGGAGAAGGAAGAAGCAGGCATGCAAGGTCATTGGGAAATTGCACAAATTAAGGTATAAATTAAAACCAGCATAATTAAGCTGCTATTTAAACAGTTAGTAACTGTGTGAGCATTTATTTGGTAGAACAGTGATCTTCTGGTTTACCTTAGATGTGTGCAGGAACAGATTTACATTAAAGTAAAATGTAACAGTCTCAGATAAGGCTGTACACATATCAGTTTGCACCTATACATTAGTAGAAACTAGTCAAAGTCAGAGTGCCTCAGATTTCCTGTGTACACAATGACTGTACTTCCACCTTCCAATAACTGAAATAAAACATGAAAATATGATAGATGGCTGAGTCTTTGAACAAGCCACTGCACAGGTGATAGAGGTAACTCCCTCATTACTTCAGTCACAGTTTTCTCCAAGGCCACTTGCCTCGCTGGCACCACTCAGGGAAAGGACCTTCTGAAGGCAGAAGATGCCTGACTCAGTCACGTATAACAACAGTTGCTCTCTGCAGGGCTGGGTACTCAACTGAGCTAGCTCCATCCCACCGGCTCCTCCTTCTGGTTCCAACACCACCTCCTTCTCTGGGTCATTTGTTGCAGGCTTATACCAAGCACAGAGGGACTCTGCAAGCGGATATATGCAACTTAAGAGCACAGAGTAATTACTTGTAGCTAATGCACACAGCAGGCAGCTAGGACTAACATGCTACTAGGCTGAGTATTAATAAGCCCCACAGCAAGAACTCAGCGAGCGTTTGGGGAGCTAGCTGTCCTGGATGAGGCAGGGAAGAGACATCCTGTGCTGCTCCTTGCAGAGGACTGACTCCCAGTGGTGCTGAGCCACTGTCTCCTGGGCCTCTGCTTTCAGGGTTTTTTTTTGATTTAAGGATGTCAGCAGACTTCCTCTTGAATCTCTGACCTGCAGACTATTTCCATTGCAATAATCACGCTTGCCTGTGGTTTTTACTCATCTCTGTCATGGCTTTATCTCAAGCACTTCCTCACAGCTTCCTCAAGCAGACAGAGGCCAGGTCAGGCCACAGCGCGAAGCTGAGCTGGGCCCTGAGTCATGGGGAGACAAACCCTTCTGTGGGGGCTGTGCAATCCCTTTCCTAAGGGTTCATGTGGTGACAAGAGGCAGCAGACACTTGCCCTTGGTTAGACTATCCCCACAGCCGTTGTCACAGAAGGAGCGGGGTGGGTGACGCCAGTGGGTGCCCGCCTGCAGGTGCATTGCCCGGTGTCTTCCCACCCACAGCCAGGCCCCGTAATGGCGGTTCTGACCATCGGCTTCCCTCTCTCCACCCTTGCTCTCATGCTCTGGTGTCAAGGAAATACCTAGAAGGTGCTGCCTCGGTCAGACCTGGGCAGGGACTCCCATATCGGGCCTGGTTTTGTTGTATTTTATAGACGTATCTTATTTAGGGCATTTTGTGGATTTTTATGGCATTTTATTGGCATATGGAGAGATTTTATTGCAGCCCAGCCTAGCTCTGGTGCAGCCGGAGAGCAATCGGGAGGTTTGTCCCGGATCAGACCCGGCGGTGGAGCGGCATCCCTGCGAGCCGGGCCGGGCCTCGCCGGGCGGGAATCGGCTGCCGCTGAGGAGAGCGACTCCTCTCAGTGTAACCCCGAGGTGCTGCCGCCCGCCCCGCCGACCACGGCCGGACGCCTCGCAGGCAAACAGAGAATCAAAGCAGCCTGCGCGCGCCGACGGCGCCCGCCTCACCGGCGCCCGCCTCACCGCCTCCCGCGCCGTCCCGCCCCTTGCCGCGACCGCACCGCCTCGGCGGGGGCGGGGCATAGTGTGGCGCGGCTTTCGGAGTGGGTCGGTCCGGCGGGCGCCATGCGGAACCGCGCGGAGGTAGACGCTACGCTGCAGACGGCCAAACTGAACCCGGCGGAGCTGCTGCCGACCGTGCACTGCCTCAGCTTCGGTCCGCAGGCCGGCGCCGGCGAGTGCTGCCTGCTGCAGCTGGAGCCGGGCCTCTGCGCCGAACTGGAGGCGGGACGCAGGTACGGGCCGGTGGGGCGCCCCCTGGAGGGCAGGGGCGGGTGTCGCCAAGGTCTGGGCCTCATGGGGCCGCAGACGCGAGGCGCGGCCCGGACCACGGCGACACCCCTCCCACCGCCCTGCCGCCGCTTAGGGCCTGGCGGCCGTGGTGGCCGGGACGGCGAGCCGAGGCAGGCTGAGGGGTCGGGGCAGGGCAGGCCCGCCCCGCGGCGGGAGGCTGGAGTTTTCCACCCTTACGGCTCGCCGCGCTGTGGGTGGGGGAGTGGGAGGAGCGGCGCGGGATGGAGAGGGGGCAGGGCTGCTCCGCCCGGGGCTGCCTGCTGTCAGGCCTGCGCCGTCCCCTCGTTAGTGTCAAGCAGCTGACATGGCTCTTAAACGTGGCCTTTTCCAAACTCTTATTCTTCTCATACGGTTTGCATGAAAATGTGGCAGTCCTTTAAACCTGCCTCAGTTACATTGGAAACTGAAAACTACTAACACCCATATGAAGATTTGGGTTTGTTTTTTTTTTTCGTATGGAAAAGTTGCATCTGAGGAGACTATTAGCCAAAACTGAGGAGAGTTTCTTGCCAGGCATATAAAGATAGATGCCTAAAAATTTGTGTTTAGGAAAGGAGATTATGTCTTTAAAAGAATCGCTCTGGCTTCTGAGATTTTCTTGCTGGAACTCTTGAGGTCGGGTGGATGGCAGGGTTCCTACAAGTTAGACAGGACAGCGAAGGACATACAGTATTAGCATAGGCGTTTGGTAGGATGGTTACGTGGCATCTAACTCTGGACCAAGAACGGTTCCTAGATCAGCTTTTGATACTCTTTTAAAGTTTATTCCTTTGCTGCAATACCAGTGACATAATACAATTGTTTAAAATATACAACATTGGAACTCCCTCTAAAGAAAATCGTCCTCAGAGATATATGTTATTAAGCCTGTCCATAATCAGTGCAATATTTATAGAGTGTCATCGGTTAGAGGCCTGAATCACGCTGAGGACCACTTGGGGCACAACTGAGCTTTGTTCATGCATGCAAGCTTTTGGAAGCAAGATGAGCAGTTTGATTAAATTAAATCTGAGTACTTAATTTAGTGTAGCCTGGGAGGAACTGAATGTTCCCCTGTTGTGGTCCTGCTTCGCTGTTATCATATCCTTACTAAGAATCGATATAATCAACTATGTGAGCTGAAGAGGGGCGTTTGCATTGATTCTTTGTACTGCAGTGCTCTACAAGGCGGTTTCCTTTCCTGCTTGGAATTACTTGCAAGAAAACGTGTATATTTTTGAGAGGAAATTATATGAAGGATGCTGCACAACAGACACAATTTCTGTTTGCTTTCTTGTTTCACATGGTCGAGTTTCAGTCTTCATTAAAGAACAATTCTAGTTTTAATCTCATTTCTAAGATTAGTGAACAAGTTCAGCCTTTAAGCCTCACCTAGTCAGTGTTTTAGCGGGGCGTTGTGCGAAAAGGCAGGCAAGGAGGTTTGACTGTGGTATGCATAAAAGCCTTGAATACTTGTCTTCCAGAGTGGGAAAAATCAAAAAGGTGAGGAAAAAACATAGTGTTAAGATATTTTAGATCAACTGACAATTACATCTTTATATTTTGGTATAGTGTGACTGCTGCTGCCAAATAGAACTGCGGTTTATAACTTATTTACCACTATATAAATGTGAAAAAATATCAGACAAGGTTAATAGGTATTCATCCTGAAATAGAGATAAAAATACATCTTTATTTTTGTGCTAATTTTTTTTCCCAGCCTAGTAATCCGTGGTGAAAAGGATGAACAAGCAGTGTTGTGCAGCAAAGATAAAACTTACGACATGAAAATAGCAGATACCTCAAATATGCTGCTGTTTATTCCTGGTTGCAAAACTCCAGAACAGCTGAATGCAGATCAAGCATCTTGTAATATTATTCATTCACAGGTATGTCTCTCTGGGTTTTTGTTTGTTTGCTTTAATTCTCTACTTTTTTATTCTTTATAATTCCTTGTATTTTATCCAAGTTGTGTATGTGAAACCCGGCTGCGATTCAGTTGCCTAAACATAGGTTTCTAATGCCATTTTAGATGCCTTGTGGTATTGGTCTAGCTACGAGCTGCCACTGCAGAAGGACGTGAGTCTCCTGTAGGTTCTTTGTCTATTCAACAGCCCCAGGAGGATGTCTTTATAAATATGCTTTATACACAGGGGGCACACTATACCTTAGGGTGTTCAAAATGGCTCTAGGGCCCTTCTTTAGGCAACTGAACTTTATCCATAATGTATGATAATTATTGTTTCTAAGAAGTTAAAACTTTGGTATATTTTCAGTGAATAGTAATTACTTGTGGTAGGTATTAAAAGCTTTCAGAGAAAATCTGATTTCTCGGTGTTAGCAGCTATTTTTAAAATAAGCTGTTTGCAAATTGATTCTTAGGAGTGCTTTCCCCAAAAGGCAGATTATACCATGTCATGCCTGAATATTATGTTTTAAATACAGAAATATATTCAAAGGTGACTCTCTTTCAACTAGCATCTGGAAAGATTTGTTGGAGTGAATGATTTTAGAGTTCTCAGTTTAAAGAATTCATTGTTCTCTGCTCTTCTGAAGCATAGTTAATAAAATTCTACTAAAAATAGTTAGGCAAATATTATTACTAGGTCATTATTTGCTGTAATGGCTATAATGATGTCATTGAGGAGTAATCCTGCTTGTTCTTAGATGAACATAATAATCAAAACATCATAATTTCTTCCATGAAGTCAGCAGTTCAGCTAATAGAAAAAGTTAATTCAAGCTAAAGTAGATTAATGAGAAAGTAATATTCTTCCATATTCTTTTTTTGCTATGTTTAATGATCTCACTAGTCTGTTGAAGTCACACATGTCAACATAATAGAAATGTGATTTGCTTAGGAATTATTTTTAGAGTTTTATTTGTAAGAGCTCTCTTAATATTTTAAAAAACGTTACATGGTGTATTGACACTACAAATTGTGAAACATAGCAAAAGATCCTATGTTTACTCAGTATATTGGGACTTCACTGCCCTTCTCCTGCAGGCTTGGTGCTGCTCTTTGTAGCACTTGCAAGGCTAATACTCACTGCCAAAGCATCTGACATTTTATTCACCTCAGGCAGACCAGCCCCAGTTATGAGCTTTGGATTATAAATTAGAATTATTTATTTTCTTTTCTATGCAGAGTACCTTCTTGTTCATTACCAAATTGCTCAGAAAAGAACTTGGCGTGAAAAAAAAAAATCTAACAATTAGTGAAATGCTATTTGTCATGGAGGTAAAAAAAGCTTAGAAGTTTATCAGGAAATTAGTATTTACCCGAATTTTGTGCCAAGCAAGCTACAGAATAGTTAGATTAAAAACTGAGAGCTTTCTCTGTATTAGAATCTGGATAGGACTTCTTCTACATATAGGTGGTTTGCTTATAGTTGATTTAAATGGAACATTATTTTAAAGTTTTGGAGGGGGGGTTGTTTTTTTTTAATGGATGACCTTAAAAAAAAAAGTAGGCTGGTAAAGCATTTAGGGTATTTTAAAGTACTGTCTGGGGGCTTTTTCACAGAGGCTTTTTTACAAGGGGCTAGTGGTTAGGTCAAGAGTCATGAACCTGGAGCCTGTTCTGCCTCTTCCATTCTGTGCCCACTTCTGTTGGTTTGGTAAATGGCAGAAACAATGCTGAAAGGCCTCCGATACTCTTTCCTCTTCAAAGAATCTTCTAGGAAGTCCAAGCTGTACCCCCTGAAACACCTTAGTATTACTATGAAGGTAAAGTTTTATTAGATTAGTGTTGTTGAATCAATTACATCTGAGCTTCCTGTTACACGCTTTAAATTTGTGTGTTGAATCAGAGTAAGGAACAGAGATGTCTTGTTAGTTGTGTGCAGGTATAACTTACTGTCTCGTTAATGTCTGTTTTACTTGAGCTTAGTGATACGATGATTCATTAAGGTGTAAAAAGACCATGAAGTAGATCCCAAGCATTGGAAGAAGTGGGGAAGATAGAAACAGGATAATACAGGAGGGGTTTTATGGCAGTAATATAACTTAGTATTAAGAGGAAAAGAAATGTTGATGAGGAGTCTGCAGGAATATATCCCATGATTATATTCTATCATTTTCATGTAGAGGTGAGTTGTTCCCTTTGTCATATGCACTGTGAACATATTTTTATCAACCAACCGTGGGTTTTTATTCTTCATTGCCTGCAGTAAATTTTTTAATTGAAAATACTGCAATGATTGTTTCATGTTTAATTGCCCTATTAATAAAGTCTTGTTCTTAGTGACTAGATTAATACTTTTTGCTGATAATTTTTGGTAAACTTCTTTGAATCCAAATGGTAGATTAAAAAGTTTTAAGAGTCGCTGTTTTTTCTTGTAGATTGCTGGCTTCTCCAATAACTATTGGGAATTAAGGAGATGTCGACCTAAACTGAAGAAACTGAGGAAGCTTTTAATGGAAGATCCATATGAAGGGCCAGATAGTCAGAAAGATCAGACTTTGACATTTTCAAAGGTAAATCAGCTACGTAAATTACTTTCTTGTAATTGCTAAAAGGGCAAATTAAAGTGAAGATACATTCTTAACTAGAAAAATACCTTTGTTCCCATGTTTCACAGTGCTGCTTTGAGTTAATTTAAGCCTATTGTTCTAAACAAGTTGGTAATTACTAGCACTTCCACTGAGTAGCAGGTAAGCAACCTTTTTTTAGTAAAAAGAGGAAAAGGAAGGACACTGAAAGAGACTGGGGATTTCCCTTTTTATGTGGGGAGTTTCTTGAAGACAGTCTTCAGAACCTTTTGTAAATTCCTTGAGAATTATATGGCTACTAAAGTATAATGCAGCCTTTCCTCCTAAGGGACTGTCATGTATGACATGTCATGTATGAGCTAAGTGTAAGGTCACAGGACACCCATGTACAATTCACTTGCCAATCAGTAATTTATGATGACAAGAAGAAGCAGGGAGTTGCAGAGAATGATGAGGATTATATAAGGCAGAGAATAAGACTGACACTACAAGAAAGGAAAACACAAATAAAATCGTGTCCTGCTGCCCTTTTATGTTTCCAGGAAATCCAATTCAGGATCTAAATAGTCATGGAGAGACCTGGACTGTGCAGCATATGATCTCAGATAAAAGGCTTATAAAAATCTTGGAGTTTTGTTAGTTTGGTTGGTTTTCCTTTTGACTTTAAAAAACAGAATTGGTTGCTCCAAAGTATTTTACGCCGAGGCTTAGTTGAAGCTGATACTAACAAACCATCTGTGTATGCTTTCATGTACAAACATAGATGTTGCTTTTCTCCCTTGGAGAGAAATGCTGCCTCTCTCTGGATGATTAACAGTCTAATTTCTGATAAATTTCAGAATCTTTCCCCCAGCATTGCCTTTTCCTCCTTTCATTTTTCCTACCTACTCTGGTCTAGGCATAGAAGGGCATAACAGCAAAATAAGGAATGGCAGAGGGAAAAAGGCTTGAATTGTCCACAAATCATAAGCATTGACCAAAGCTAGCAACACAAAAAGATGTCATATGCAATAGTATTTACTGATAATATTAAATGAATTTTATAAAAACCTGTCATTGTCTCCCCAAACATTAGTGCCTAGTTTGAGGACTGGTCTCCCCCATTTGTTTTGAAAGAGAATGTTTCATGTATCAGCTTACTAGAGAACAACTAGATATACCTGGTAAACGTAGATGAATCTTAGCTATGCCACTGGTGGAACTTTAATCTGAAAGCTCTCCATAGGAAAGCTCTCTTTCCTATGGGACTAATTCTCACTGAAATTCCAAACAATACATGTATAGTAAAAATTTTTGCTGTGTTGTTTGCTTACACTTAATATTTATTGGGTGCTGGTGGCAAATAAGCCATCTTTAATCTGTTTGAAAACAAATTACTATGTTTTGGTAGCTTACTGTAAACTTTTCATGGTTTTTAGTTGTTTGTACTGTATCATACACAGAGAACTACAGGAAAGGAACCATAAGGAACTATAGCACTATAAGGAATTACTGTAAGGAAGCCTGATGCACAGTGATGTGATTTAGCAAGCTACAGGAAAACTTAGAAACAGGCTAGCGTACAGCTTGCTCAGGATGCACCAAATTAAAATCCTGGGTTTTACAGTGAGATGGCAAGGCATATTCAAATGATTGAATGCATCTGAGTTAATGTATTTAATATGTTTCTTATCCTTATCTGGAAATTGCTGGTATGGGCATGATGCAAGTCAACCCATTCCATTTTATGTTTGCAAGGGTGATGCAGCTGATAAAAGCATCATAGCTGAGAGCAGTGATTTCTTACAAAAGCTGTTGGAGTGCTAGCCAGGCCTTAGAAATGCCAAGGACTCCTGTGCTGAATGGCAGTATCTAACTCCCAAACACACTTGCATGCTGATCTGGGGATATTTTTGCTCTCAATTGCTAGCAGTGTTTAGAGTACTGTATAATATGGTCATCCTGTGCTGAAATACTGATGCGAGTTCAATGTGCTTAGCTTGATGATGTTTCAACATACTGTTTAATAGGAATGGCATAGCAGGAAGAGGAGACCTTTCTGTATTTATTAAATGCTTTTTTAACATGTGGATGTTCCAAACTTAGTGTTGTTCCATTTGTGTTCCCATAGGCTAATAGATCTCAAGTACTTAGTCGATTTTTTTTTCTTTTTTGATAGGAAATATGCTATAATCAACAAAACTTTAAAATCAGAGTGATTAAAAAGGGTGTAAGGTAGATAAAGGAATTGATGATGCCCTATTTCCTATGGATTTAAGTCTGGTGTTCCTTCCCTTTACTTTACTCCTCATGATACCTTTTGTTCCTCCCATACCTTCTAAATCTTTACCACAGTATCCACAGTACCCTGCCGTCTCACCAAGTAACTGCTCTGCAAGGAACTGTGCTGTGGCTGGGTCTGTGCTACATGTCTGCTAATTGGTTAGCAGACACCAAAACACAACACATAACTGTTAAGGTCAGGCTGGAGCAGGCTTTCCCTCAGTGGAGGTACTAAGGTGGAGTTCTGACTTCTATCCAAAAGTGATAAGTGATTTTTGTTTTGCCTTTTCTTTGAATCTCACAGATTAAAATATGTGATTTAAGAAAGACAGAACATACTTACTTTTCATTCTTGCTGTGATACTTTACTTACAATGCCTACTTGGGCTAGTTTGACATCCTGGGAATACAGCTATATTACTTATGCATGGCACAAATTGTTCCCTGTAGTTAGGACTGGTTTTTATACTGAATAACCCTTTGAGAAAATGTTGTAAGTTACAGGAAAAGTTTCAGAGAGTGTGGTAAACCTTAGAAAATTCAGAGTCTGGGGAAAAAAAATCAATCTTCTTTCTTTCTTTCATTATATCTTATAATGCATTTAGCATGCTTGCTGAAGCAAGGGAGGAGTAAGGATAACCTGTTTTATTTCCTTCTTTTTTTCCCTTGTTGAAGTATACAACAGAAGATTTGTTAAGTCTGATTCAAGCAAGTGAAGAAGAAATACTGAACCAATTGCAGATTCTAGATGCCTGCAAAATTGAAGGTATTTATCTCTAAAGAATGTTGTTGCCTATGAGGAAATAACCCTGCTTTTTTTCCCCAAAATGTCTGTCTCCTTTTTCTAAGGCCCATTCCACATCCTCTTCTTTCAAGGTGGAAGTTACTTCAAAGTACTAAGATCTGCTTCCATGTTTCCTATATCCTCTGCTGCTATGAATCTGATAAAAAAGATAAAGCTGAGCAGGCATCAACCAGTCTGGCTCTTCCCAGGGTAATTGCTTCTACAAATACTGGCATCAGAGTATCCCACCCATAGCATGAATATTTTTTTGTCTGGTTGCCCTCTTCATGGATGAGTGGGTACTGCTTTCTGCAGTTCTAGAGGCAAAAATAGCTGATCCTTAGGGAACCCCAGCCCTTTCACAGTCCTTTCTTCCTCCCAGACTGGGTTTATCTCAGAAGTCTTCCTACCATGCGAGGCGAGGCAAGGCTGGAGCAAGTGCCTCACCTTGGGGCAGCTCCTACTTATCCTGTACTTGGCCAAGCCCAGACCCTCACCTGGACGCCAGGTGACAGCAGTCCTAGAGTCATAGAATAATATAGGGCAGAACCGAGCTCTGGAGGTTATCAGATCCAAACCCCTCCTTTAGAACAGGGCCAACTTGGAGCTGGCAGCTCAGGGCCTCGGCTGGCCGGGTTCTGAACATTTCCAAGGATGGAGATTGCACAACCTCTGTCCCGGCTGTTCCAGTGTTTGACTATCTGCAAGGAGAAAACAATTCTAATACTCAGCTGGGATTTCCTTTGTTGCAACTTTTGCTTGTTGCCTCCTGTCCCATTGCTGAGCACCACTGGGAAGACTTCTGCTCCGTCTTCTCTATACTGTCACATTAGGTAGGTGAGGACAATCTCAGAAATTACTTTCCTTGTCATTTTCAGCTGCACAGCACCATTGTACCAGATCTGTCCTTTGTCACATCTGGATTTCTGTGAACTTGGCTGGACCTGAACTGCCACTTTGCAGGGCCAGTGCAGCCAGTTCTGTTCATGCAGTTCTGTGCCTGAATTAATTATTAGTTTTTCCAGTTCTGATTCATCTTGGGATGGGATTTGTAGTGTCTTTGTATCTGTGGCAGTTAATCTCCATAAACAGTTATGAATAATTGAGATAATTTTATTTCTTTCTCCTTTACATTTGCTCTTACTATTCTGTTCTTTTTCTCAATTTTAATCCTGAGAAGGACAGAATGCTGTCGCTGTACTTTGTAAAGGTGTTACCTAAATGTCCAGGCTCCTGTAATGTATCTTCAGGGGCATAGCATTATGGTGTTAATGTTTTCCTTCTAACACTGTTTTGTGGTTTTCTTTTTGGCAGGATATTGGAGAATTCTAGAATTTGACTATGAGATGAAACTCTTGAATCACGTGATTCAGCTAATAGACTCAGAGTCCTGGTCTTTAAGTAAGGTTCCTTTACGTACCTGCCTTGAGGAACTTGGATCTTTAGAGCCCACGTAAGCAATTATTTTTAGTACTTAAAATTGTCTACAGTCATTATTAACTATTACTAATTACAATCATTATTAATTATTTATTAGAATTACAGTCTTACAACTCTAGATTCCAGTTACCATGGTCTTAATGATACATTTTCTTTGGCTCTAAAATATACATGGGCATTAGTAGTTTAGACAGACAGGTTAGTAAACTGATTTTAGGGTCTATTGGTAGTATTTCCATTGATTCAATAGTAGAAACACTACAGCTGAACAGAAAATGATGGAAGTTGCATGTACTTAAGCCATAAATTGCTGGTCATCTTGAAATACTTGTTCTGAAGCTATAGCTAGCCAAAAATGTTTAATTTACCTCTTGCATAATGTCTGAGATGGTGGTATATTTTCTGGTAAAATACTGAATTCAGATCTTTAGACTTGAGTTTATTGTACTGCCATTTGGAATCATGAAATAATTTAAGATTACCATTCAAACAAAGTCTGAAGTTTACAATATGTAGTATTTTCCATTTATTTGGCTTTTAGCTCAAAAGGAAATCTTGCTTTAATATTAGTGTCTGCAGTTAGACTGTAATTTTATGCCAGAGGTTTAGAAAAATGCCTGCTCTTCAGTAAAGGATAATTAACTGCCCAATCCGTGACTTGCGTCACTTCTCATTGAGAAGTAACATTGCAAGAGTCTCTTTTCCTTATTCTCCTTATGCCTTTTAGTCTTTGCTAGTTATAACTAGTGGAAGAGACTTTTGGGGATGACATGCTGAATTAACTCCCATCTATCCTTTTTGTCCCCTTTTGTCCTCTTTTAACTTACTTCTAAGTTTTTATCAATTTATTCATTTCAGCCATGAAGATGTGTCCCATCCTCCATTCTCACTGATTTTTTTAATTCACCTGTTCCTTCATCTTACTCTTGGTAACTGTTTCTGTGTTTCTGTAATGTCCTAATGAACAGTTTTAAACCTTGATTTCTGATTTTTTTATTTTTTTTTTTTTTTCAGAGAGATGATAGAACATATTCTTTTAAGCTATGGAAGGAAATACATTGATGATGGTAAGTTTGGGAAAGCATGCAAATTTTAATTTTGCATAAAGGAAGTAGTTATTCATGAGTAAATGCAGCCTTTGTGAGAATGACCCAAACAAATGAATTTGCTACAATGCCAGTAAAAGGAGGGAGCAAACAGTGAGCTAAAAATCTGTAAAATTGATATAGAAAGTTTCATGGGAAAAAGGACTATTAAACTGTACAAGACACTAGGGAAAAATTGGGAACTATCAGAGGTACCAGCAGTGTGCCCAGGTGTCCAAGAAGGCCAATGGCATCCTGGCTTGCATCAGAAACAGCGTGGCCAGCAGGACTAGGGAAGTGATTGTCCCCCTGTAGTCGGCACTGTGAAGCCACACCTCGAATACTGTGTTCAGTTTTGGGCCCCTCACTACAAGAAGGACATTGAGGTGCTGGAAGGACATTGAGCATGTCTGGAGAAAAGCAACGAAGCTGGTGAGGGGTCTGGAGCACAAGTCGTATGAGGAGCGGCTGAGGGAGCTGGGGTTGTTCAGTCTGCAGAAGAGGAGGCTGAGGGGAGACGTTATTGCTCTCTACAACTACCTGAAACGGGGTTGCAGAGAGGTGGGTGTTGATCTCTTCTCCCAAGTGACAAGTCATAGGACAAGAGGAAATGGCCTCAAGTTGTGCCAGGGGAGGTTTAGATTGGATATTAGGAAAAATTTCTTCGCTGAAAGGGTTGTGAGACATTGGACCAGGCTGCCCAGGGAGGTGGTAGAGTCACCATCCCTGGAGGTATTTAAAAGACATGTGGATGAGGTGCTTAGGAACGTGGTTTAGTGGTGGACTTGGCAGTGTTAGGTTAATGGTTGGACTTGATGATCTTAGTCTTTTCCAACCTAAATGATTCTATGATTCTATAATTCTATGATTAGGTGTCTACAAGCCATAATTTTGTGAGTAAAGACAGATCACTTGTAAAATTTAGATGGTATCTCTCTTTAGATACTCTAAGAGGTCTCGGATATCATGTGGTTAAGCAATTAATTGTGCTATTGTGAACAGTCAGTGCCATGTAGATCTCCCTGAACTCAGCTTGCCTAAAGTAGACATCTGCCTTAGTTCCCCTGAACAGCACCACATGATTCATTTGATTGTATTTACTAAATCTGTATTGCACATCTCACATATAGTATTTCAGTGCCTTAATCTGAATCTGAATTCTTTCCCACAGTTGCTTTCATCTCACCTTTGGCTGAAGTAGGAGTTGCATTCAACCTTAAAGGACATGGGAAAATACGTGTAGTGACACAGATTGTCTTAGTATATTTAGGCAGGTTGCACAAGGCACAAGTTTGAATTGCAGGAAGTCCAGATGACTGAAAAAGTGGAAGTGTTTATGCTGATGTTGTTCAGAGAATTTTAGCCAAGTCAGTGTGAAAGAAAATAAATTCTCGTTACTCCCTTCGTCATCTTATATTATAAGGATGATTAAGGAAGTGAAAGCTTTGTTTAATTGTTCAACCAAAGACAGCAAACACTTTAATACAAGCCATTCAGAAATAGGAATGAAAGCTGTAGGAGAAACGGTGTTACTGTGAAAGGGGAAAAGATGGGGGGCAAATACATTTATTGATATGAATGAATACCATAGCTCTGACAGCACTGTAAACACACATAACATTCTGCTTAATTTGTTTTTGAGAATGAGAAGACACCATCATTTATCCAAAGTCATACCAAGTCAGGTTACTCCCTGAGGAAAATTAAAAACAGGATACATGGTTTGTAGAAGAGTTTAGAACAGAATGGATATACGAGGCTGTTCTCTGTTCTTTTATCAAAAAACAAGAACATAAGATACACTGTTCTTTTGTTTCTCAGCAGGGGAGGTTTACTTTGAAATGCATGAAGACAAAATATGCAGAGCTATAGCACAAATGCTTTTGCAAAATGCAGTTAAATTCAATCTATCAGAGTTTCAAGAAGTCTGGCAACAAAGCGTCCCTGAAGGGATGGCAACAAGGCTTGATCAGCTTAAGGTAAAACTTAAAGGAGTATGGATTCTTTCATGAGTAGGCTGTTAACTGACTTGTGTCACATGTAGATTTTATCGATTAAGGGGGATTGATTGTGTTATTTCTGTCAGCATCAGTAGTCTGGAATCATGACAATTCAGGTTTCTGTAAGTCTGGGATGTTTCACTGTTTGAAGAAAAGTTGCAGCTGTACAGTTAATACTTGTAAATGTAAGTAGAACAGAAGCTGAAGCTATTGTCAAGCAGACTGTAGTGACAGCCAGTAGAGTAGCAAGCACCGTGGAAATCCTTAAGCTCAAAGGAGACAGATGTTGGGACTTAATGAATTTCCCCCTCCCTCCTCGTCATAAAGGAAATTATAAATACTGCCTGTAAGACAACTGCCTTTAGGATACTTTTTCACTTTGCCTCTAGTAGTGCAGTTTTAGAAGGCTTTGGAGGTGCAAAGGACAACTTATATGGATTGCCAGAAAGAAGGAAGTGTAATTGTTTTGTCTTTACTTAACACTTTCTCTCTGCTGATCTACAGGGCTTGGCTCTTGTGGATAAAAGCTCAAGACCAGAGACCATCTTTCTGCTAAAAGTAGAAGACTTACCTGAAGATAATCAGGAAAGATTCAACAGCTTATTCAGCATACGTGAAAAGTGGACAGAAGTTGATATTACCCCTTATATACAGTAAGGATATATTTAAGTATATATAAAAAATATATTTAATATGTGTTTTTTAAAAAAGACACAGTGAAGTAGAAGAATTAGAATATAATTAGTATTACATTTTTCCCCTTTTGCATGGCTGACTTCTTATCAGCTATGATTGCCTCAAATACTGTACTTTCCACTTTAAATGAATACGAATTCCATATAAATAGAATCCCCGACCCTGGGAAGCTGATCCTACTGAATTTAAATGGGAGGTAACTCTGTCTTATTTGACTGAGGCAGATTTAACTCAAAGGATAAACCTCCTGACATTTATAATCAGTCTCCACATTTAGAACTCAAGAACTATAGAGCAATAGTGCTTCCTGTGCTGCATCCTTCGTTCTTTTGGTGGTTAACACTTACACTATCTGGAATGCCCAGCCAGGATACATGTGAGCAGATATAGATGGTAACCCAGAAGTAACTGCATCAAACCTTTATGAGTGGCTATAAATTTACTGTAATATTATTGAGTAGTTCAAAGCTAACTGTTTTGCTAGACTGAAAACCCTTTAGAGAACAACTATAATAGATACCAACCAACCCCACTAAAAAAAACCAAATCCTTGTTTCTGAAGTAAATCATAGAATCACTTAGGTTGGAAAAGACCTTTAAGATCATCAAGTCCAACTGTAAACCTAACACTGCCAAGTCCACCACCTCATCCACATGTCTTTTAAATACCTCCAGGGATGGTGACTCTACCACCTCCCTGGGCAGCCTGGTCCAGTGCTTGACAACCCCTTCAGTGAAGAAATTTTTCCTAATATCCAATCTAAACCTCCCCTGGCACAACTTGAGGCCATTTCCTTTCGTCCTATATAATATATAAAATAAAGTAGTTTTGCCTGTTGCTTATATGTCAAGGCCAGTTCTAAACTTTCGGTAATTTAAAGCATTATGTGACAGTTACAGTAGTTCATTGTTTTTGTTGTTGTTTTTCCTCCCAATACCCTAATCCAGTTTATTGCTATATTTACAAGTATTGTACAGATTCATTTTATATGACAGTATCTCTAATGCCAATGTCATCTGCTTTATTTCCTCTATAGAGACTTATGTGCAGAGAAGCAGACGGTTGGTGCTCTTCTGACAAAATATGCTCGCTCCTCAATGCAGAATGGTCTTAAAGTTTATAATTCTAGAAGACCCATCTTGTAACAAGTATTGTTTTAAGAACTGAGAATACTGAATGGAGTAACAGTGAATGTTGCTTCTTCCTGCCTTCTGGGGAAAGGAGGTGTTAACTGATATTATAGAGTGTTCTTGAGTTCAAGAAACTTAGCTTCTTGAATGAGTTTTGTTTTCTGCTCAGCTAAGTAGAACGTGAGGGCACTTGCCTCGTCTCAGAAACTATCGTGTCATCAGCCGCCCATGCCCGCCTTCCTCTGCCCACCTTCTTTTTTCCTTTGTGTCTGCAGTTATGCCAGGAGTCAAGCTACTTCTTGAATACACTTTAGCTGTCTATCCATAAACTGAAGTCTGACATGAAAAATTAAAACCTCCTTGATAATAATTGAATCAATTGAATTGACTTCAACAGACAAATGGAATGCTTAGTCTTTTGCCCATTAGTGAGCATTCTTAAAGATTAAGATTTCGTTGCAGTGTTGACAATGTGAATACTGCTGACCTCAACAAGCTCATGAACAAATTAATCCTGACTGAGACTACATGAATCTTCATTTTGGAAGGTGGTTCTTCTTGTGGTCATGTCTGAGTAACATTGGCACAAGCTCTTGACGCTTTTAACACTTGGCAGAATTGCCTTTTAAATATTACAAAAACAAATTGCAGTCAAGTGTGAAGATGTGAGAGAATAGTTGGACACTGTATTATGAACTTCTTACAAACTGCCATTAGAATGTAGCTGATGTAAAATCAATGTTTTACAGAAGACTTTGCTTTTTAAAGAGTACTTATAAAACTTTGTAATGCGATTTATTATTTTTTAAAAAAATCTTTGTTATGGCAAATAACTGCACGTAGAAACTGTGCCTTAAACTTAGGGTGGAATACTATTCTGTGTAGAGCAATGAAACAGATTTTTTTGATATTGCCATAAAGGGGAGTGCCTAAAATTGACATTTTGTAATCATTAAAAAGAATTGTTTGCATTTGTCTGTGAACCAGAGTTTAATATTAGACATTTTCCAGATTTTTTTAAAATTTAACAATTGTAGGGGTTTTTTATACAAAAAGCATTTGCTTCATCAAACTCAGATTTCAGGTATGAAAAGCCCTGGAACTGCTAGCATGCCCAATGTAGGGTGAGCAGGGAGAGGAAAGAAACCAGAAGTCAAATGTAACTCTTAAGATGGATGTGTACATCCTTGGAATTTTGTTCTAGATAAAAAGCTGAATAAAAACTACTTTCTGAGCTCTGCTTATTTTTGGCCACTGATGCAAGATCAATTCCCTGTGCTCCCCATGTCAGAAGCATACAGGTATGGTGTTTGACCCAGCTGTGTAGAGACTCAGCTGCCTTATAATGGCTCTCTGCCTGGAAGAACTGCCTTGTTCACTCTCTGGTTTCAACAGCTGTCGTCCTTTTGGTAACACCAGAAGGTTCCCTCTCAGAGACATCAATGGTGATATGAATGCCAAAGCCTTGCATCATAGAAGGTTCCTTAGTTGAAGTACACAAGACAATTAATAGTCTTGTAGTCTGTCATACAACAGTGTATATTTACATTGGGTTTTGTTTGTGAAACAAGTAAGAATTTAAGTATTGCATGCATAATGCTGCACCATAGTGCTGAGGTAATGATTCAGGTTTATCTAAATTATTTTTGCATGTGTAATCATCCTGCATGTTCCCAGTGCTTCTAATTAGTTTTGTCAGACACTGAAAATGAGATCATGCTTTCTAAATTTCAAGAACTGTTGATGCTGAAAGGGCTAGCTCCATTAGCTGCTTCGATGCAAGCAATTACTTTAACATAGAACAGATGAATCAAAACTTGCTTGTAATAGAACAAATCTAGGTTATGAAGAAACTTCACATGGTTCATGTTGTGTCCACCTGATACTGTACCTAAAGATACTCCACAGCACACTCAGGGTAGGAGGCAAGAGGTCATTACACCCAATCTGATTTTGTGGCTCTGTGCCATGTTTCCAGTAGTGTTGTTACTGTCTTAAATCCTTTTTTGTTTCAGAAGCGAAGACTGATGTGTTTTAGTATATTCCTGTGAGTTTGTGTTGGGGGTGCCCTTAAGCCTGGCCCTCGAGGAAGTTCAGGTACACGCAGTTCGTGCGTTCCGGTAGATTTAAGTGTTTGTCAGTCACTGGACCTTTACTAGTGCAAATGAGGTAGTGAGAGGCTCACCCGTGCGTAAGGGTCAGTAGTGGGCACAGCCAGAGATCTGAGTGAAGGCCCCCGGCAGCTTAGCGGCAGCAGCTGGGCGTGTTACCGTCCCCTCTGCAGCAGTTTAAGAGCCCCACGCGGAGCAGCTCGCTGCCCGCAGAGGCACAGCCACCATCACGGTGGCCGCCGGCCGCAGCCTGTGAGGCCTGAGCTGCGGCCTGCGCCGGGGCTGGTGCTCCCCTCTCCGAGGGAAAGCCCCACCAACAGCGAAGATATCAGCTGAGGGCACTACCGCACTCGAATTAAATCCCAGACTGTAAGTCAGAACCAGTTATTTTATGGACCTGAGCTTTGACGCTACTCGAGGTTTCCGGACCGAGTGGCAAGCGGAGAGGAACGGGGCCGCCGACGCTGGCGGTGGCAGGGGCGGGGCCGCCACCACCCCCTTCCTGAGGCCCCGCCCCCGCCGCGGCAGGGCATGCGCATGCGGAGTCGCGGCCTTCGTGCCCCGCGCGCCTGCCTGCTGCTACGCTGAAGGCCCCCAGGACGCATGCGCACGAGGACATGACCCGGCCCCGAATACGTCTTTTGCATTATTTTGGGGGGTTTCTTTTCTTTTTTTTTTTTTCTTTTGCCTATGGCCGCCTCTGACATAGGTACACCACCTTTCTGAAAAACAAGATTCCAAAAGGCTTTCCATCCTTAAAGAAATAAAGATCCGTTAAACGGCCTATGACCTTTCAACCGCCAGGGGTCAAAGGTTAGTAACAAAATGGCGGCCGCTGCTGAGGGGGAGAGCGTTGGCGGGGCCTGGCGGGCGTGCTGCTGAGGAGGAGCTTCGCGCGGCCTGGAGAGCTTGCACCGTGCCGGTGGGCCACCCCTGCCCTCCATGCCGGCCGATCCCAGCCGACTGCCCCGGACCAGAACGAGCCGCGGGAGTTCCCAGCCCAGCCGCCGCTCGGAGCAGCGCCCGCGTCCGCAGCGACGTTAAGGCTGGGCCGCGCGGGGCTCTGCGGCGCCGCCTGCGCTCCCCGCTCCTGGCCCACTCGCCCCCTGGCACCGCCTCTCCCACCTGTCAGCGGAGGGTGCTGCCCCAGCTGCGTGTCCCAGAAGTGGGGACCCCTCGCTGTGCCTGCCCAGCCTCCCCGGCCACGGCCTTCATGATTTAGTAGCTCCCATCTCCACTGCCCGTTGAGCCGGTTGATGTACGTGGCTTCCGCGGAAAGGAAACACGCAGCGTCTCTGAACTGGTATCGTACACCCTGTGGAGAGAGAGGTGGTGTGCTGCACTCGTAAAAGGTTGTGTAGAAAGACTGAATGTTGTTTGTGTTATAACTATGGTGCTTATTCGAGCTGAAGACTGTTGGGAGTCACAGATCCACTGGGGAGATGAGTGATCAAGTACGACCTGACACAGGGAAAAATCAAAGGACCCACCAAGCGAGGATGATGTTCATGCCAGTCTGACGGTCAGCAGTGTGTGTTTAGTGCTGCTGTTCAGGATGAATAGGAAGAAAGGAGACAAAGGATTTGAGAGCCCAAGACCATATAAATTATAAGTATCCAATTTTTTTAAAAGTTGTTATACTTGAGACCAATGCATATTTGAAACAGGCCACAGGCTGATCAGTAATTATATGCTTGAGAAGGTTGTAACTATTGCTTATGGTGTAGCTTGCACTCAGAAAATGTGTGTTGTAGGTGTATGTTTTATTGTGTAAATGGACTCACTCCTGGACAGTGAGTCTGTCAACCATGCAGTCTCATCTTATATTTACACTGTGCTCTTAAAACCATGGAGATCTCTCCGAACGATATCAGCACTACAGACCATGCTACCATGTTTCATTA
Source organism: Gavia stellata (assembly GCF_030936135.1). Classification (NCBI taxonomy): domain Eukaryota; kingdom Metazoa; phylum Chordata; class Aves; order Gaviiformes; family Gaviidae; genus Gavia; species Gavia stellata. The sequence goes on from NC_082596.1 coordinate 15,088,451, forward strand.
TTACTGCTGTGTGAAACCCTTTTGACTTAAGGGCTTTTTTGTACATTAAAAAAAGTGCTTGCATTTGCGGCAAGCAGCTTTGTTAAGCAAATTGTCATTTTTACACATTCATTATTTTGGTTGTAAGAAGGCTGTAAAGCAGTTGGTTTTGGATTTCAGTGGGTCTTTATGTATTTTCGTTTATACCTCCTTGATTTCTTTATAAATCTGTAACACAAATGTATTTCTAAATAGAATCACTCTTGTTATCATTTATATTTTAATGTGTAGGTAATGTTTGAATCCATTGTTGGATACTGGATGTTATTCTCTTGTAGGAATTTTTATTGAACTTGCTCAACTGAACCAAAGTCACTTTTTAATGCACAGGGTACATGAGTATGTGCATATAATGTGTGATGTGGCATAGAAGGTGAATTATTACAAAGTTGTATCTTGACTTGTGAATAGCACTACTGTGAAGTGTGATGAAGATGCCACCTACTACAGAAAAAATACAGAAATAACTTCTAAAGTTTTAAAAAAGTTGGAATTATTATTTTTTCTTCCATTTTTTAATTGAGTTGTATTCACTAGGAGTTCTAATACATCATTCAAAATTTAAGCAAATACATTTGACTTGTTTAAAATACCTATCTTGATTGCTATATAAACATTATTTAAAATAATACATTTTAATGACATACTAATTGTGAAAGCACATATTGTATCTTTTTTCATGTATAGTACCTGCTTACATAAATTTTTAATGAAAGTCAGCTCATCAGGTAAATTTTCCGCAGGTCTCTGATTGGAAATGTTACGGCTGTATCCTGTTTCTAATACCGCACATCACTAAAATGTTAGAACTTGATTCTATGCCATTAGCAATACTATATTTTTACATACTGTTACATGATGATCAAAAGCGGTGTTGTTATCTTCCTGTATTACTAGTAATATTTATACTGGTATGATACTATACTTTGATTTTATTGGAACTTTTCTGACCTAGTGTGCAACTTCTATTCATTATTTGTTTTGGACCATGTAAGAGATTTAGACCGTCATGAATTCTCCTTCTATAAATATATGCTATATGCAGTATTTATCTATAAATACATCCATCCATCATGTATGAACTTTCTATTTTTTTAAATCGGGGTTAAAATATTATTTTAAATGCTGGCGTTTGTGCAAAACCTTACTTATTTAAAATTATTTTTTTTTCCAGCACAACTCACCAGGTAGTTTGTATCAACAACATAAATTTTCAGAGAAAGTCTGTTGTAGTAAGTATTTTTTAATAAAACGTGAAAGTAGAAATTAAAAGTCTGGGTTTTCTTCATGCTTTTAGAGGAAACAACTGCACACACAAGCTAATAATGTTCTTAAGCTTCTTTATATTTTATACTTTCTAATCTGATGCCTCTCATGAGTCTGTGATTCCTTGAGATGCGTCGAATAAAATACCTTCTAATTGTGAACACTTCAATCTCTGTAAGGAAAAGCTTTCTAAAAGAAAGTCACTGCATTGTAAATAATATTACAAAGTGATTTGCGTTTCAAAATTGACCTTCAACACAGTGTTAGCTGATGTTAGGGATAGGGTTATAGAGTTTTCTAGCTTATATGTGAGTTCACTGTGGCTTTGAAGAGACTTCCACGATTTTAGGCCTGAAGTCATTGAGGCTTTTTGTGAATTTAGATATCTGCCTAAATGGATTCTGCTTAGGTTTTAAAAATCATTGCCTCAAGCTCAGATACCAAAGCCTAAAACAGTGATGGGAAACATAGTGATGCTAGTAACTTGAAATCTGGTCAATAGAGGCAGATCGTTTCCAGTAAAACAAGCATGATTGTCTGTCACTTTGAAGTTTTTTGTTTTGTTTTATTTCACAGCTGGGAAAATTCACCTCTTAAATGATATGAAAGAAAATGTATTCTAGACATCTAAAAAGGCAAACCAATTTCCTTTTTAAATAAAAAATTAACATGTTTTTACTTAAAATTTTCCTTTGCAAGGCATTAGTAAGAGTTTTCTTTATATATCTCTACTTTGTGAATGGGTAAAGATTTTACAGAAAGTTTTGATTTGTGTTTTCATAGGGTTATGTGGAACTGACAATATTTCCCACAGTTGCAAACCTGAATAGAATCAAACTGAACAGTAAACAGTGCCGGATTTACAGAGTAAGAGTCAACGATTTAGAAGCAGCTTTCATCTATAACGATCCAACGCTGGAGGTTTGTCACCATGAGTCAAAGCAGTAAGTGATGTGTTTAAAACTCTGCAGATGTAGTGTCTTCTGTTGCTGTTAAGCATGACCTATTTCATTGTACTGGCAAGTTTTACCTGGTGATTTCCTAATGGTAACATAAGTTTCAGATAGAAACAGTTAACTTTTGGTTTGGTGACTTAATTTTGGGAAAGTATTTTGGCAATAATTTTGACTCCTGCTATTCTGCTTTAGAATTTCTTTTACTGACATTTCTTTGTATTGTTTTGTAAAAGTATCAGAAACTTTTTAGTAAGTTCTTTATGGGAAAAAAGTGGTGGATGCCAGTAGTGTTCTCAGTGCTTTACGAAACTGTCCTTCTCATGTGTTTTTACCCTGGTGAGAAAATATCTTTGGCTAAAATGTTTTATCTTTTGTGGACTTCAGGTTTATCTGTGCCCAACTTTTACGCTCATTTATTTAAAGAAAATTTTGTTACATTATTGTGGCAATAGCATTTTGTTTATATTCTTGTAGAGAACATTTTGCAGTGGTGCAACTACATTCATATGAGAGTTCCACGTGAGAGGATTGCCCTTAGTTTTGGGGTTTGTGGGGTTTGGGTTTTGTTTGGGTTTTGTAGTTTTTTGTGGCTTCTTTTTTGTTAGTTTTTTATTCCAGTATAGTTGGTTAAATCAGTTTGGTTGCATCAGTATGATATTATGTAGACTAAAACTATTATGTTCTGATAATTTGTCCTGCAAAAATTGTCCTGATTTTTATGAAGTGTAATGTCAGACTGGATGATCATCTTTGCTCCTTCCTATTTTCAAACGTAAGAATATTCATATGGTATCAAAGTTCTTGGGAATATTTCCCATTTTCCTAATAAGATTTTGTTGGAATTGTTCCTGATTTTATTAAATATGTCCAGATAGCCTTATATATAATTAGCTTATTACTTTGAAACAAATAATAAGGCAAATCATGTGACTGTATCAGGTTAACTATTGGACTACTAAATTAAGATGCTTATTACTGTCCCTCAGCTATTCTCTTTGTTGGAGTGACTGTGTGGTGCTTAGTTGCCAGCTGGGCTTAAACCCCGACAGTTCCCTTGGACAGTGATTGCTCCGAGAGATGTGCTAGCTGAAAAGACAGAGAGGGCTCAGTAAGCAGCTTCAGAGGTGATATCACCTTGGTTAACTCATGTAGCTGATGAAGGCAGATAAGAACTAGCTAGACTTATTCTGAAGAAAACTGCAGGGAGTTCATACAGTCCTGCTAGTTAGATTTGTGAGGATAGTGGCATTCTCAAATGATGTAGCTAGATCTAGAAGACGTTGTCTACCCGTTGCCTTAACGACTACAGCCCTTGAGATGTTTCTTAGCCCGTCTCAGTTTTCAAGTTAAACCTGACTTAACTTCTCTGACTGTTGTATGAAAACTAGAGTATTAAAGGGAACTTCCATTGTTCAGTTATTGAGATTCGAGTGCTACTTTTTATCTTAAGTTATGCGTCCCTGGATTTGAACTGTTTGTTTATGGCAGACACTCTGTATTCCTTTGTTCATCACTTATGCAGGAGTTTCAATCATTCAGTTTGCAAATACAATGTTCATTTATTTATATAGGGCACTGAATTGGATATCAGAGTTCTGAAATTTTGTTTGAGTCCTTATACTGAACCACTTGAGTCTATTAATTCTGTAATTCCTATCTGGTTTGTGACTTGATTTTATTTTTTTGTTATTGTTACTATTGCTCAGTAAGTCAAAAATTCAGAGTCCTCATTGCGGGTATTGTAATTGTTCTGAGGAGCTAGAAAGTAAAGCTTTTGGTCTTTCCTAAGGAATCAAACTTTCATTATTTATTAGCATTGTAGATGAGGGTATAAGTCCTAGAATGTTATCTAAACTCAATTTGAAAGGAAAAGTTTCAAATTTATTCACAATCTGGTATTAAAGAGCATGTGGCTTCCCACGTGTTTTGGGGAAATGATATGGGAAGAGACTTTGGAAAAAATCTTGTATCTGTTTTTCGGTAAGAGAAGCACCATGAGCAAATGTTTTCACTACGTATTCTCTTTTGATTTTACTGAAATTTATGTTCGTGTTCTGACACCTGGCTTGGCTGAATTTACAGTTTGCTGAATTGTTAAAGAACTTGTAGTGAAAGTGCTATACATATTTAACAGCGGATGATACGAAATCACAGAGTCCTTTATGTTGGAAAGGACCTATTGAAGTCACCTAGTCCAATCCCGCCCTGCTCAAGAAGGGTAAGCTAGAGCAGGTTAGACAGGGCTGGGTCCATTTGGGTTTTGAGTATCTCCCAAGGATGGAAACTCTGCAGTCTCTCTGGGCAACCTGCTGCGGTGCTTGATGATCCTCACAGTAGAAGAGCATTTTCTTGTATTCAGATGGAATTTCATGTATTTTAACTTGTGTCCACTGACAGGACCAGAAGCAATGGGCACAAACTGAAACACAGGAGGTTCCCTCTGAACATCAGGAATGACCGCCAGAGGTCCCTGCCAACATTAACCATTCTGTGATTCTGTAATAACTGAATCCTAAATAACCTGGAAGATGTGAGAAAGGAGCAGCATTTAAAATTATCAGAGTGAGCACTTCATTATGTTAAGAAAGGGATCAGGAGAGAGAATTCTGTCATTTCGTGGAAGAAGTGAATTTCTTTGTTTAGCGTCCTAGTGGTATAGTGGAACATCATCCTTCTTTTTGTATTGTCCTGTTTAAGAGCAGTGAACAAAACTTGAGGACAATGCAAGCAAAGTGAAATAACTGTCTCACACAGGGCAGCAGTGGCCTGTGGTTTTCACCGCTGCAGGTTTTCACATTGCTGTTCGAACTTAATAGAAAGTCTCTGTATTTCATAATTCCTGTGTTATTCACAGTTACAAAAGACAGAGGTCACCAAATATTCTTAACGAAAACTAGTATGCCTCTTGTTTTTATCTCAGAAGTCAAAGGCTACATGGGTTGCAAAGTGTTAGATGAGATGTGTATTTTTTCCATTGAAATACCTGGTCACACTTGGGTATCTAGCATGATGGTAGTTAAGTTTTGATTAAATACAGCATCTCTGCTCTTAAGGTAGGATTACAAACAGAAATACTAGAAATCTAAAAACTCTAGCATTAGTACTTAAAAAAAAAAAATCCGTAAGTGGGTTTCCTGTGCCCTTCCTCACAAAGAACTGCTTCTAGAAGCAGCAGTGGTTTGTAGTAGTCTTTATATCTAATCAGTCCTTGCTCTGCTGGTCATCTCTTCCAAGTCCTTGTTTGTTATGACACGTTTAGTGATGATGTCCTTTGTACTCTTGCAGCTGAACTAGGTATACCAATTATTTTGAACAGGATACAGATTAGTCATCAGGTTTTATTTCTACTGTTACAGGGATAGTTAAGCTTTTGCACGGTTTTCTTCAGTAGTCTGTTGAACTAGTAAATCTTAATTTAAGATGGTTCTTGCCAAACTGTTTATTTAAAATAATTTGTTTTATATCTTTACTCTTTCCTGTGGTGTTTAGCAAATAAAAAATTAGTTCAAGTTTTAAGGTTTTATATACAAACATTTTCTTGGTTTTGACAATGCTTTTGGTTTTCTTAAATTTTAGTTTCTGAAAGAATACATAAAGTATGTACGAAAAGTTGTTAATTTAATGGACTCTTTCCTACCTTTTTTATCAAAGTTAAAATATTTTAAAGACTTCTTACTCCCTTAGTTAGCAATAGAATTCAATTTAAAATGGAAAATTCTGTATTTAAAGCCACCATAATTATTTCTTTGGGAAGACTTGCATCCGTGACTTGAGAGGTTATGTTTACTGATAGGAGGTGAAGGTCAAGTGAAGTGGTTAATTGTTTCTTGTTTATGTTCTGCAAATTTTGGCATGCAAGAAAATGTAGTTAAGAGAGGGTTGAGAAGATTAAAGAGAGCTTTATCAATGAAAAACAAGCAGCACCAGCTGAAATTGTTTCTGTCTCACCATGATGTTCTCTGCTACTTCTTCGGTGAGATCTTCTGTCATATCAGTGCTTTGTGTTCTAAATTTGAACATTCAACTTGTTTTCAGTTCAAGTAATACTTTTTGGTTTTATCATCTACTGATGCAAAAATCATTGACACGTGTCTCTGTCATTTCACATTTTCAGTGTTGCAGAAAGTGAAACAATTTTTTTTGGTCTCGTATATTGTCACTTCTGCTGAATGGCAAAAAAAACCTCACTAAAAAGGTAATTAAAAATCAGTGAATTTTGTAGGAAGTGTTAGAAACCTTTAATTAGTGCATTAAATATATTTTCAGCTTTGATACCATTGCTAGTTTATCCATCAGTCCCAAACCATGATTTCATGTAACAACTGAAAGAACTTTTAAAGTTTTATCTAGAAATAAAGTTGATCTTCCATCTTGTAATTTCTTTCTGAGACTTGAGGACATCATAGCTTTTTCATATTGGAATAGATGGATGAATTTACATAACACAGTCACTTCCTGCCTGACTGAGCAAGCATCTGAACGTGCTGTAAGGTATAAAACAATTCACATCGTTTTACCATGTGTACACAAGGTGGCAGAGAATCCCATTTTGCTTATACTTTTAAGGAAGAGTTTGAAATCTTGCAAAGACTGCAAATAGTGTTGGAGAATGTCTGTTTGGGTCTTGTCTTAGGGTTGCTGTTGTTGAGTGTTACAGCCACCTCTGTCCTCCTCATCTTCCCTCTTTTCTTTGTAAATTGTTGCTTTCTCGATTCTGTCAATATAAGGGAAGTGGGATTTATTTTTCTGGGCTATAGTATGTAGAAGTTCCACAGTGTGTATTCTGACTACTGAGACAACTGCTTGTAGCTCAGCCCCTTTTGTGTTAAAATGGGCAAAGGAGATCTCTGTTTTCTTAATCCTATGGGTAAGATTGTAAACTGTTAAATAGCTGCAGCAACAGTTTGGAGTTTTGATGCAGTGGTTTGAGGTGTGGTAAGTGAAGTTTGTGATGATCCTGCTGTTGCCTGGTTATGTGCTTCACATGTTTGTGGAATAACTATGGTGCAGTGTTGAGAAGCTATTGCAATTTATTGTTACTTCTATGTAAAGGAAGATATGTTTTTGTATAGCTAGGTAACGTGCATGTAATGCTTTCTTGTGCATAGGTACTCTATTCAGCGTAATTTTAACCTTCGGCAGCGTGTACCTGTTCATTCACCAGTTCAGCTTTTATTGAAACCTGTAGTTTTTAAACATCAATATGAAGATGTTTTGATATCCTCCAACTTCACTGTTGCTTTAGTTACAAGCAGCAGTAAGCTGTGAGAGAGAGCAATGTGGTAGCCTTCAAGGCATGTCTTACAATATTCTTTCTTCTGAGAAGTCAGTGATCAAGCGTTTAGCCTATGCACAAAATAGAAAAATTACTGGTGCACTGAGCATGTGTTGTTTTACTGCAATAAATAGCCTTCATTTCCACTGCTTTGATGCTTATCTGGTTGTAAATTCATGATAGACTTTGTTAGAAATGAACAGAGGTATAGAGAACTTTTGAAGAAAGAGATGGCAAAGCCCTTAAACTTGGGCAAGAACGAAAATTAGATTTTCCAGTGGGCCAAAGATTCAGATCATTGCCTTACTAATAAATTACCTATATGTGTACATATTATATATATATATATATAAAAATACACTATATATAATGTATGCTATATCGTATATTGTGGGGTTGGACTCCAAGTGCTAATTGTATCTGGGAAGCAAAGTAGAATAGTAAATGAATTGCAAGTAATGAAGAGTAATGACTTACATGTGGCTCAAAGAACTTATTTTGTGAAGTTGATGTTAGGTACTGTAGGAAGAAAGTGTTTTATAGACTACATGTTTGGGCTGTGTAACAGTTAAGTAGCACCGGTGCAGCTAGTAGCAAGAGATGCTATGGAAGGTTGACATGGAGGTATTTGGAATCAATTAGTAGCTTTAAAAAATAAGTCTCTGCAGGATTGTGTGTTTCCAGTCAGTCAACAAGCACGCACTTGGGCTGTAATTAAGAGTGTTTTGGGTGAGTTCTGATAATAAAATGTATCTGTACCAGGAAAAAACATGAATGCGTATTACTTTTTCATTGTCAATCTACACTTTGCATTAGGAAAATTTATCTTTGTTCCTTGGGCTGTAACTTTTGGCATGTGCTCTGTTTTTGTTAAAATGGCCATATACAGATTACTGAAAATAGTTCAACCTATGAAAAAAATTAATCTGTGGTACTAAGCCTTTAATGGATTCCTTTTACAATGAATCACCCATTTGAATTGGAACACTTCACAAAAATAGAAATATCAGAATAGACTGTTTTCCATAAAATGTTAAGCCCTGTGGAGTCTACCTTTCTTGGTATAAAATCATAACTTTTTCTTGTCTATGAACCCATTGATGTTTAAAATGTAACCACAAGCTCATCACGATCCTCAAACTTGGAACAAATTCTCACTGATGTATTGGAAAGTGATCCCCTATTAGTAACAGAGAATTTTCAGAACCAGTTTAGATTTAAATTAAAAACTTTGAGACTTAACAATCTAACAGAATGTTACTGTTGTTTTTTAAAGAGAGTTTTTTCAACGGTATTTGTTTGCCTTCCTAGGATGCCATTTGAAGACAGCTTACAGCAACATGGGTTGGGGTGGTTATGATCCCATTGACAGTCTCCCATGCCTCAGTAGCAGTACTTCTTTGACCCCTCAGTATGTCAGATCAGGGAGCTAAACCAACGGAAAGCTGTCTGCAAGAAAAAAGACTTTTTTTTTCCATTTGGCACTTTCAGCTGCATCACCGCAGGGTCAGATGAACAGTAGTCTCCTTAATGAGTGAGGGAGTAGGAATGTGTGGCTGAGACTAGGAGACAGCACATCAGCTGGAGTTTAAGTTGGTTTGAATTGTTCTGGAACCATAGCTAAAGTTATAGCATATTCCAGTGTACAAATTCAATCTTGTGCGTTTAAAACTTTTTGGCATTATAGCCTATCTTTAGGTACACTTTAGCTATGAAAAAGGAAAAAATGATTATGTATTAAAACTTGGGATTTGGGTGTTTCTATGCTCATATGCTCCCATTTACTATTCACGTCCTATTTTCAGAAGCTTCCAAGCAAAGTAGACGAGTTTACTGGTCCTAACATTCTCAGTCTTGGTAGTGGTGCCAGGGAATTTGTGTGCTATTATTGCCAAAGATCAAGAACTGCATGAAAATATGTTCTCAATATGTTTCAGTGTTTTAGCAAAGTTTTTTAGATGTGGAAAGCTAGGAATAATACAAGCATGGTGTTTGACATATCTAGACTTATAGGATGATCCTGGCATGGTTAATTACCCTTCATTCTTCCAAGTAAGGTACTGTAATTTGGGTTGAATGCTGTTTTCTCTGTGGGTGGTGAATAGAGAATGGTTAGATGAAAGTAAAATCCTGAAATGAGATCATGTCTGCTTTATATGTGGCCTTCAGATTCCATGCAAGAGTGGAGTCCACAGCCAGAAGTTAATTTACTCCATTGTGGTGCAGTAATGCTGCAGCTAGCTTTATGCTTGATTGCGGCTCTGCCCCTACAGTGGTTGGATTCTTCAGTAGTACACACCTAAATGCTCGGAATTCTGAAAAAAAAGGTGATCAGTAATTCAAACACTCTCTCTTCAGCTGTAGAATTGTGCAAGCTTTTGAAGAACTCTGTGTACCAGAGGATTAGAATTAAGAAAGGTATTGCTTCTGTGTTTTACGGTTTAAAAATCCATTTTGAAAAAGTATAAAAGCTGTAGTGTAAAACCAAGGTTATTTTTGAACTTGACTGGTCAGTCCTCCAATATCTGGACATAATCACATTAAATAATAAGAAGATAGCATCCTGCTCGTAACCGCTGTAACAGCAGATACATGCATGTTCCTGCTCATTTCAGTAGCAAACAGTTAATCTAAGCCATAAATGAAGTAATGGTATTACTTTGGAATGAAATGTGCAGTCAATTAGTAGCTTGAACAGCTCAAACCTGATTACAAAAATTTGTGTCTGCATCTTAAATAAACAAATGATGGTATCATTTTAAAAAAAAATTGTTTCTAGGGACTAAAAAGTGTAATACGGATTTTTGTGTTTTAGTGCATTGAAACCAAAACTCTAGCATCTAGTATTTTATGTGGTATTTATAGCATAAAATAAAACTATTTCTATTCATCAAGCTAAGAGAGGGGAAAACACCATTGCCCAGCTAAAATCTTACTACATTTGGGAAAGCAACATAAAAGCGAAACTGCAGTGTATGAGGAGGCAGATCTTCAAGACAGATCTTTAGAATAAACATACAAACTTAAACCAAAATTTTCCAAAACAAGGATTTTTAATTGCTATTCCAGTAAGTGTAAATACTACTCTTATTGGGAAGTAAAGAGCACTGAGCATTTATCATTTAATTTACTGGGGATTATTACTGCGTAAGTCTTTCTGATCATAGAACACTTCTGGAAGAACCTAGTTGTAAGTACTGGTTTTTGAAATGTAATCTTTACTCTTCCTTTTTCCCTTCACTCCTTTAAAAACACAACAAAATGCTTGGTTGAACATGCACCGTGAAATTCAGTATAGAAATCCTATAACTTCAAAAGTTGTTTCATGTAGTTCAGCATGTACTTTAAGAATTAACTGGGTATTTCTGACAGGAGGAATCTCAACTATTTTTCCAATGCCTATGCTGCTGCAGTCAGTGCTGTGGACCCAGATGCTGGAAATGGCGAACTCTGCATTAAGGTTCCCTCGGAACTGTGGAAACATGTTGATGGTAAAGTAAAGAGACCATACTGAAAGTTTAATTTAAGATGCCATAGAGTTGTTAGGTACGAGTTTGCATAAGAAGATGGTAGATTTAAATAAATAAAACCAGTATTACATTATGAAATGGTGATTACTGTTCCCTTTTTCCTCATCTGTATCTTCCCAGCTGAAGTCTGAAAAATACTTGCACACTTCTTAGTAATATGGACGAGTGGTTGCAAAGTTTCTCAGCAGCCTTTACAAACAAACTCTTGGACAGTCGTGAGCCCAGAAGTATACGTGAGGATGTGGGTGTAATGGAGTATTTTGGGTGCTAAATTATAACTATTTGAAGCTGCTTACAATACACATGAGCCAACAAAGAAAAGAATTTACAAGGCTATGCCTATATATGTGTTGTTTAAAAAGCTATATTAATTTTATTCCCATCTCAGTTTCAAGAATGGTTGATTTAAAACTGATCCGATAGTGAAAAGTAAACTACTTTCTAAACTGGTATACTAGATCCTGGAACAAGTAACTTTTTTGATGAATTACTCTCCAACATTGATTATTTTCTCACACGGGTTTTATTAGTGTCTTGTATTGGTTTTCTTATATGGTTTTATCCGTTTTTCTCATGGATTTGTGAGGCCTGTGAGAGAAAAAACAACTATATCATGAAACTGACTCACACAGTGTTGTCACATACACCTTAATGGGAAAGACACTTTTGTTTATTTTAATTTTTGTTAAGTTCCTGTTGTGTTACTTGCAAGCCTAGAAGGGAAAATACTCAATCAGGTATAATTTTTCTTTTCAAAGTTTGAATGCCAAAATATGGTGAGACTTGTTGGATAAATTTCACCATATGCCTGAATTTCTTTTCTTGCCAGTCTATTCATAGGTGAGATTTCTGTGAAACTAAACCAAAGCAAAGACATTTCAGTTACAGGAAAAGCTTTAACTATAATAAGAGGTTTTAAGAAACTGCAAATGACAATAACATGTCTTTTAAGAATATGCCTGTTACATGCAGTTTTTGTAGAAAATTGTTTCAGCAAGGTACAAATGAGATCATGGTTAGGGTACAAGCACTGTATAAAGATTCTTTCCTATTGGGAAGTTGGAAGATGAAATGTAACTGCAATTGCAGTTTTTATGAATTAATAAAGATTCTTATAAATTTATATCATATAAGTTAAGCTTAAGAGGTCTCAGTTTTGTAAGCTTTTGAGCTGTGCTTTGTAAGTGGACCTGGAAGTCCATGAGAATGAAGTAAACACATAATCTTGAAAGACCAAGAGTCCAAAGATTATTCTGAAATAACTTTCATGTAAATTGTATGTATTTACTCTAATTTTGATCTTGGTATGGCAGAGTTAAAAGTCCTGAAGGTGCATATAAACTTTTCTCTGGACCAGCCAAAAGGAGGCCTTCATTTTGTGGTACCCAACATGGAGGGCAGCATGGCAGAAAGAGGGGCTCATGTCTTTTCATGTGGTTATCAAAATTCTACGAGGTAAGAAAACTATCTTTGAATGTTAGACTGTGTTTCCTATTTAATCTGAAAGTGTAGGAAATACAAATCATCTTACAATACATCAACTTAATTTGTGCTTGAAAGAAGCTTACCAATGTGAAGTAGCATCTAGTGATTAATAATTAGGATTTCTAGTCTTTATAGCTCAGCAGGAGGTAATGGCAAAGAAACTTGTAGTGCTTCGTAAAATTGATGGTAGTAGGAGTCAGTATGTCAACATGCCAAGTATTTAAGAATATAGTTTGGAACTTGAGAGAAAAATCATCTGTGAAAAAGAGAAGTATAATTGTTAACCATTTTTCTTCCAATCCTAACTTCCCTAGATTTTGGTTTCCTTGTGTTGATTCATATTCTGAGTTGTGTACCTGGAAACTTGAGTATACTGTAGATGCTGCAATGGTGGCTGTTTCAAATGGTGATTTGGTGGAAACTGTATATACCCACGATATGAGAAAGAAGACTTTTCATTACATGCTGACTATTCCAACTGCAGCTTCTAACATCTCCTTGGCGATAGGACCTTTTGAAATCCTTGTTGATCCATACATGCATGAGGTAATAATCTTCATAGAGGCCTCTTTTTTTTTTGCAAAGAACTAGTGACTATTTTTATGTTGCAACCAGTATATGTTGGTCAAATATGGGTATGTCTAGATATGACCTCCATTAGTGCAGTTAAATGCTAAAACTTGTCTAGTAATGCCTGTATTTAAATTTATTTCCAAAGTAAAACCTTTGAATGAGCAATAATTCTATTTATGCCTGAATTTATGGGGCTCATTTAGTTGGAGTTGGTAACAGCATATTTTTCAAAATAGCTTTAAACCCATCCTGTTGCTGGTAGAAGAAGAAAATTATTGCTACACACTTGAGTAGTCTTCTGAACTAAATTTGACATTGAGTTTTCATTCTTAACAGATTGTTGCCATAACGTTGAAGTCCACCAGTTTATATTTACATCTGTAGTTTCAGCTTGGGTAAGGATGGACTTGGCAGGCAGATTAAGTTACCAGTTCAGCATAAAGACTGGGCTGTATATTCTTCTTTTGAAAGCACGATAGGAAAATACTGGCAAACATCAGATTTTAGTCTTCAGCAATGGTATTCTGTTGACTTTTACTGGTGGGACATACTCACTAGTAAAACATAATAGCTGTTAAAAAAAAATCAGTTGTTGATATTTGAAAAACTCAAACTGATAAATTTCTGTAGAGTTTGACTTCTGTAGAGCTGACTTGAAGTTACGTGTCATTCTCAACTTGGTTCCTGTGTCAGCGCTGAAGTCAGTGTCATTGGCTGCATCTTAAATTTGTGGCAGAAACAGTAATATCAAAGGTTACTTGTAGTTGTGGCTGTAACAAGTCTTCTAAACAGTAGCACTGCTTGACTGATTTGAAAATAGCTAATTCTTCACTGCATAAAAGGAAAATATTATCTCCAAAAGAGATTGGATTACTAAACTAAAGAAAAATGTCATGTGTTTTTAAATGGTAGACATCACTAGGTAGACATTGCTATTGTGCATTGACTGCTAAAAATTATTTTCCTGTTGTTGCTCTCACAATTAAGATGGACAGCCTGGTGCACTTTTCTGCCATGATAGTAATTATCACAGCTTGAAAATGCTTTTTTCTGTTAAATTTACAGCAGCTATATTTTTGTTGTGTTGTTGGGTTTTTTTCTGTTATGTAATATACCTGTTACTTACGGATTTAAATACATTTGTCAGTCTTGTACCAAATTTTCCTTTGTAGGTGACTCACTTTTGCTTACCACAACTTCTCCCGTTGCTCAAACATACCACATCATACCTTCATGAGGTGTTTGAATTTTATGAGGAGATTCTTACCTGCCGCTATCCGTACTCCTGTTTCAAGACTGTTTTTATAGATGAAGCTTATGTTGAAGTAGCCGCTTATGCATCCATGAGTATTTTCAGGTTAGTATTTGAGAAAAAAACACCTTCTAAATCCACAGGCTTAGAAGCTCTAGATCCAAAACTATTGAGAAATACATGAAGCTCTTATTATTTATATAGCCTGAGTTTTGGGCTCCTAGTTTGAAAAGGCTGGCTTTTGTTGACATTGCAGGCTTTTAACACCATTTCCAATTTTATCTGCTACAAAGATGTTGGATTTGTATCTTCTGTAAGAAAAAATTGGCAGTGGTTTTCTTTCTGAATTAGAAACATCATGCATGAAATATTTAAGATCAAATTAAGTGCATAAGTTTGATTACGTTTTATTTTTCTTCAGCTGGGATAGGGTACCAGGAATCCGAAAGAGTTTCAGCAGTTAAAACAAACTACTTCAGCTCTACACAGAGAGTTGTATATAGATGATAATAGCAGGAGATCTGCCTGGATTAAGGGTATTAAAAAAAGATGTTACTATCTCATTGGAAGACCAGTGAAAGAATTACTTTATTTGCTTTGGCTTTTAAAGCAAGGTCTCTATTTTGTTTCTTTGGAGCTTGTGCTCATATTGTGTTGTTTTCTTTTTGTGGGGGTCCAGCACAAATCTCTTACACAGCGCAATGATTATAGATGAAACTCCACTGACAAGGAGGTGCTTAGCACAGGCCCTGGCCCAGCAGTTCTTTGGGTGTTTTATATCCAGAATGTCCTGGTAAGTATTTTACCATTGTACTGTCTAGAAAATGAGGAAAATCTGGGAAACTCAAATTTTAATTTGCATGTTGCATTTTATCAGACGAGTAAGTGAAATAGTAACTATAGAAGAAAGCAAAAAAAGTGAAAAAGGAAGAATAATAAAATCAGCTCAATAAATGAAAATCCATGAGGTGGTGGTTTTTTTTGTTTGAGAGGGGAATGTGAGATATAAAGGTTCCAAAGACTGTAGAGGTTGAACATGTCTTCTCTCAGAAGTTGTTGCTACTGAATGTTGTAGTGTGCTTTGGCACCTGGAAATTTAGAGGAGAGACTCTTCCTTATAATCAGTAAATTTCTGTCAGATATTTTGGATGAAGAAGTGTAACCTGCATGGGAAGTACTTGTGGAGCACAGAACTAATAAATTACAAGAAGTTCAGGGCGGGGAATGCAGAAATTGGTGTCAAATGGGCAAACTCATTGGGGTGGTAAGCTGCATATAACTCCATCCCTCAGAAAATCTCCCCCAACTGGCTCTTGCAGTTCTGATGAGTGTTTATTTTAAAGCCATTTTGCATACACTTTATGTATCAGGTACAAGGAGCCCATTACTTTTTTCATGGCAAAAATGTATGTCCCAGAGTATCCTTGGCTTAAAAAAAAAAAAAAAAAAGAAACCAACATCTTCTTAAATTGGTGTTTGTACTATTATAATTTCTCTTGCTCTCTTCCTTATTTCTAGTCAATTTTTTCCTCCCTCATAACGACTCCCTTTGTTTGGGTCTTTATTTTATTCACTTCATCATACTCTGTATGTCATTCTTATGTTTAGAATTCTATTTCATGATCATTTTATAGTTTTTGTTCATATTTTTCTCTCTTAGAATGTAACTCTCAAGAGGTGTTCAAATGGGTGTTCACCAGATTGTGAAATAGGTATTTTGTCTACTTGCTGTTCAAATCTTTTGCATTGCATTGAGATGTTTATCAAGAAATTAAGCTAGTACAAATTAGCAGTTTTTTTAACTTCAGTGCCCATTTCCTCTGTTTTATTGTTACTGTTTCAGCTAAAATAGTTTGGTTTTATATTTTCATCTGGGCTTCTGTGGTAAAAGTTCAGTTTTCACTGGCTTTTCAGTTTCATCAGTTCCATCCAGGTGCCAAGTTACATAAATGGGTTCACAGCTCATCAGACTCCTATTGACTTAGAGAAGTTATATAACCTGCTGAAATTTGTGGCTATTTTGAGCTGGTCAAAAATACCACGCCTTACAAAATACCTTCTGAAGTGCTATAATTCATGCTTCTTTCTTATTATAGGTCAGATGAATGGGTGCTAAAGGGAATCTCTGGTTATATTTATGGCCTTTGGATGAAAAAAACCTTTGGTGTTAATGAGTATCGCCACTGGATTAAACAGGTAACAACATAATAGTAGTATTTTCTATATCTTTCAGACATTTTACATAAAAGAAGGTGCTATATAAAACCAGAATATAATATAGTTTTGCACTGCAATCTAAAGAAATGTTTAGTAGTGACAAAACTTAGAGCTAAAATATTTTTACCAATTGCTGCAAGGAAAAGCACTGAACATATTAACCAAAATATGTTCCTGTGACTGCCTTATGAATAATAATTTTCATTGTCTCTCTCTGCAATTAGTTTTCCTCTTTTTGTTTGGGCTTTTGCACAAAAACAGAAAGAAAAAGTCAAAAAAGATTGTACTACTTTAAACACTTAGAATAGAATATGGGGTTCATAAGGAGATATATTTGGTGAATTTGTTATACTGTGATGGTCATCCATATAGCTCGGAAGGGCTCCAGTGTTAGCTTGGATCAATAGTGGATAAGGTATCTTTTAGTATCATTTAAGTCCTAAATGAAATAATGAAACAGCAAAAAATCCCTGTTGAAGGGATTTCCTTTCTTGGAAAAGAAATTTCTGTCTATACCTTACATTTTCAAATGTAATGCTCTGAGAGAGGTGCTTGCTAGTGATAGCAGCAGTGACTTTTCATTCTTTGTCAGTAACATTCATTCACAGAAAGAGGTATATCTTCTTCTTCCTCACATCCCACCCTCTTACCCTTCCTCTTCCAAAAACTAGATTACTAACCTCATGGGCTCCATTTACATCCCTTGCTCACATGGGGACTCAATACCATATCCTTATGTCGTGGTTTAAGCCCAGCTGGCAACTAAGCACCACACAGCCGCTCACTCACTCCCCCCAGGTGGGGTGGGGGAGAGAACCAGAAGAGTAAAGGTGAGAAAACTCGTGGGCTGAGATAAAAACAGTTTAATAGGTAGAGCAAAAAAAACACCGCGCGGAGAAGCAAAGCGAAAGAAGGAATTAATTCACCACTTCCCGTCGGCAGGCAGGTGTTCAGCTATCTGCAGGGAAGCAGGGCTCTATCACGCGTAGCGGTTGCTCGGGAAGACAAACGCCGTTACTCCGAATGTCCCCCCCTTCCTTCTTCCTCCCCCAGCTTTATATACTGAGCATGACATCACATGGTATGGAATATCCCTTTGGTCAGTTGGGGTCAGCTGTCCCGGCTGTGTCCCCTCCCAACTTCCCGTGCACCCCCAGCCCACTCGCTGGTGGGGTGGGGTGAGGAGCAGAAAAGGCCTTGGTGCTGTGTGAGCCCTGCTCAGCAGTAACTAAAACATTCCTGCTTTATCAACATTGTTTCCAGCCCAAATCCAAAACACAGCCCCATACAATCCAAAACACAGCCCCATACTAGCTGCTATGAAGAAAGTTAACCCCATCCCAGCCAAAACCAGCACACCTTATCTGCCTAATGTACATTCAGCTCACCAGTCGTGTGCTGTCTCTGCTAAAGGGTGCTACAGAGAACAGCAGAACTGGATGAAAGTCTACCTGAGAGTTCACTGCTACGTGCAGTAGGAGTTGCTTCTGGATATTAGTTGCTCATGTTCTTCCCTATGAGTTAGTTAATTGCTTCCACGTAGAACCAAGAGGTGCTGCTGTGACAGACTCCAGTTCTGCCCTTACTGCTTTGAATGTGTTATCAATATATGAAAGTGTGTAAGTTGATACGAGGTAATAAATAACAATACATATCAACATTTGGAAACTCCTTGACTAACATTGGGTTGCAGACAGACATCAATTCACTCTCCCTATGCTCAAGCTGACCCGATCTGATTCAAAAGCCATGTTGACTGGTGGGTGATAGTAAGCCTGTGCAAACATCCTGCCTTGAAGTGTGCTTGTTCACATGGGCACAGCACCACACAAATTCAAACTCATGTTCCAGTTCAGGGCCAGCTTCTGTCTGGCTTGTGCATGGGTCAAGGTGAGTTTCTATGTGCTGCAGTCTACTGTGTAGGTATACCCAGTATTACTTTTCACTGCAAAGAGATGGTGATCACCTTTATTTCTTTTGGTCAGAGACAACTTATTTATTGAACAGTAATAATCTTTAGATCTATTGTAGTTAAATATTGTTATGGGTTGACCCACAATCCATACCCATAACAAGTATTAACTGCTAATTTCTACTGGTTTATTATTGTTTGCTACGCTGAGGAACATCCCTGATTTTAAAATGCTCTTTGTGTTTGTAAACAAGTTTAATTAGGAGGTATGGCTTGAACAATGATATGAAAAGCTTTCCTGTCATCTTTAAATGATTTCTCTACTTTTCAAAATTATGTTTGCTTACATATGTTGTACTTTCTAGGAGTTAGATCAAATAGTGGCATATGAGCTGAAGACTGGTGGAGTTTTACTGCATCCAATATTCGGAGGAGGAAAAGAAAAAGACAAGTATGTTTATTTAAGCCGCAAGTCATTACAGGGTATGTTTTTACGGGGCCATTAATATATGCCTTGGGTGTGTTGTGTAGCACAAGACCAAAGGCTGAAGAACTTCAGCTGCGCAAGGCATGTATTACCAGTCTCATAAAGTACATCTTGAGGATATTGTATCATTGTTGTTTTGTTTTTCTTCACTTTAAATTTGAGCGGGAATTAAGTTTAATGATACTACTTTTTAGTAAGAGGATGAGAGAGAATATGGAGCCAGAATTTTGACCTGAGCTATTTCTGGAGTGGTTGGTAATCTTTAGGCTTTTTACAGTATCATCAGTTTTCTTTTTCTTTGCTCTTTTTCTTTCTACTCTCAGTTACTGCCTTGCAATCTTGTACTGAGATTTCCTATCAGTGGGAAAAAAAAAAAAGTATTAGATCAGTCATCTGTGAAGTACCATTGGTAACAGTGAACGGGCCAAGTTTGTATTTTCCCAATAACTGTAGCTTCAGTATTGCTAGCTTAGGAACTTTCCCTTTACCTCTTTTGTGATACTCCTCTACTACCCACTGAGTAGTGCTAACCACTGGAAGTAGAGAAGTATTACTAGAAGTTGATCCAGGTTTAAATGACAACCTTTTGCTGGGTTTTTCTTTTCTAATCTAGTTATTACACAGTCTCACAAAGAGTTGCTCTTTGGAAACTCATGAGCAGCGTGTGCAAAACTGTGAGGTTGAGCATGTGCAGGTGGAGCGGGAGAATATGTGAATTTCTTAAGTCTTTACTGCAGCAGAAGCCCCTGTATTATGAAAATACAACTTAAATTGTCTGCAGTAGTGGTTCTCTTGCTTTTGAGTGTGTGCAAATCCAGGTTTTGTTCATTTAAAATTAAAACTCTGGTTTTAGAACTGAATGAAGTATAAAAATAACTCATTTAAAATTTGAATAGTGATCTTTTTTGAGAGATGAAAAAAGAAGAAAGTGTTTTCTGAAATCAGGCATAGGACATATTGGCTAGTTTCCCAGCCAGGCGAATCCTCAACAACTACTGTGTATTCTGGATGTTTACAATCACAGATGCAGCTTGTGTATGTGTATGCACGCCAAGCCGTTACTCAGTTTTGCTTGCCTGCTCATGATGGATTTCGATTTATTTCACTGTCCTGTTCTTTGTGGTAGTGAAGCAGACCAAGTACCTAGATGCTTTTGTTAAACATACCTCTGAAAAGCAAGTTACAGCTAGCTGCAGTAATTTGAGGCATCCTGTTGGCGATGATGTCTTTTTTTTTTTTTTTTTAAGGAATTTGGGGTACTGAATTAGGTCTTGGCAGACTTTTTAATTGGCAGCATTACAATTTGGCAACATACTCTCCTATACAGAGAAGCTAAATTCAGATTAATAGGATCAGATGAAACTAGAGAAAAGGGCACATTTTAAAAAAAGGAAATTCACTAAAAGAAAAGTGTCTTCATAACTGTTAATTTTATTAGTTTTATTGCATTTATTCTAGATTTGGACACAAATAATTGACAAAATCCTGTTCTAATGCTCTTAAATGTATGTTTCCTCTATGTGATGTATCACTGTTAGACGCTATGTTTCTACGGCTATTTCACTACTTCATTGTATTACAGCTTGTTAATAATAATCATAACATCACTTAAATATAAATTACAACTTGCTGTTTCTTGTAGGTTGCAAAGTTGCAAAGTTCCCTTGTATGCAAATTAAGTATATGTTTGTGACTCTGGGAAATGATTTGTATTTAGGGAGGTATTTTCATAATGATGTCTAGAACATTTCTCTCCAATATAGTTTTTGCATTTCTTTGTTCTGGTTGTTATATGGTTTCCTGCCAAGCATATTTGCATTACAGCAGTCCCAATTAATAATGTGAAGAAAAAAATAGGTTAATTAGTAATCTCATTTTTCAACTAAATTAGAAGTAGAACATGGAAAGAAATCATTGGGGAAAAAACACTTTCAGACACATGAATTAATTTCTGTGCAAAACACAGGTCATGCAGATTCTTCCTGTTTATGTCTGGTGAAACACAAACACTGCTCTCCAGAGTACTTATTTTTGAAAGAAAAAAATCCCAGATCTTGGGAAAATGAAAGAAAGGAAACTGCAGGTTAACTACTGTATGGATGAAAGCTTCAAAGCAAAACTTTGTTTGTTATGGTTTCATTTTGTGTTCTCCCCTCTCAGATTTTGGTTCTCTTCAGTCTTTGATTATGCTGGTACCACCCTGTTGTAAAAATCAAAAACCTCAAGAAATTTATATAGATATATTTCAAATCGAAGAAGCATATTGACAGGTTTAAGTTGAATGACCAGAATGTGTTTGAGAGCATGCGCATTACAAATTTCCATGGAAGGGCTAGTTCAGTTTTCACTTTGACAAAGGTTCTAGGTCCATATTGCTAATTTTAATTCTCATTTGGTGCAATTCAGTAAAAGTTTTAAAAGTATAATTATTGAAGAAAAATATAACTGGAAGAAATGTATTAACATTGTATGAACTACAAAACGTAACTGTCAAATGCAAACTTCTCTCAGTTTTGATTTGCAGTTAAATAATGTAACCAGTACCAAAATCAATCAACACTTAGTAAATTTTAGAAGGCCAAGAATGTGGGTCCTGGCTTGGTTGTAATTTTCAAGAAAAGAATTTTACTGAAGTCAATCAACTGTATAATTTGAAGCTGGATAAATAGTTTTATACTGAGACCAAATTATTATATAATGTCTGAGCCACAACCTCAGTTTCCTCCTTGCATTTCAATTCTTTCATGGTTGCTAACCCTTCCCTACCTCAGGACAGAGAAGTGTCCAAAATAACAGGACAATTTTGATAAGGAGAACTTCAGCAATTGCATATCAACTAGAAACAGCAAGTAGTAAACCTAAGTACCTTCTTATTCATATACTCAGTATACCTAAGAAGGGTAGTACTTGCTTAAATTTAGAAATACTTTTCTTTTTGTATCTTCTTAAGATGTTTAAACAGACATTTTTGAGTAAAGTCAAGGGAGTCTCCCAGTAAATAGAAAGATGGAAAAAAATATTGAGGTGGTGCAGCTACCTTGATTCTTGCCATCTCCTGAAATCTTAAGAGATGCAGATAAGGAGCTAAGTGTTGGTGCTATCCTGGTAGAATGCTTCTTGCTGGCATAGGTCTTTCAACTGCATGTAAAGATCAGTCAAAGCTAAAATGGTTTGTTTAATAGGTCTTTGAAGGTTCTGGAAGACCAGTCTTTTCCTGAGATAGCTGGCATGAAAGATCAGGCTTATAGTGCTTACCTTTGATCATGACTATTCATGAATTGTAGTGTCTTCTTCTAAAGTCTTTAGACAAATCAGGTGCCTGGTCCATCTGCAAATGGTTTAATTAGATTATCTGTAAGAGAGAATCACAGGGGAAGAATCCAATTTTGAGCCCAGAAATTTTAAGTAGCTGGCATTTTCTGTATCGCAATGGCCAGTTTGTGATTCTCCACCAACCAGCATAAAATAAGTCTGGATTCCCACTTCTTAAGAAGTTGGCGTGACATGGTGTGGTTCCAGTTTCTTAAGATGTTTGTTATTGGTTCATCTAAAACTCAAATATCCTGTGAAAAGAACTAAAAGAAAAAACAGCACAACAAAATACAGTTGCCACAGACTTGGTTCATCAGTAAAATAAAGTCAGACTTCTAATTATCTCCACTTCTCAAATAATTGAAAGGGGGCAAAAAGGTTGTATTTTCTCGAGAGCTGCACAATTACAGCTAGTTTTCTACTTTGAAACTGGGCTGTAGGTCAGAATGTTTATGTTCTGAAATGTAAAACCCAGTGGAGAAAATTAATTTTAAAGCTCATCAAAATTAAGTCTTTCGGTGTTTTATTGCTATACAGCCACAAAGGCTATCCAGAAATCGGTTCTGTTTTTAGAAGTTTTAGGGTTTCACCATTTGTTTGTCTTCTGATATGGTATGAAATTAAACCATTTAAAATATTTTGCTTATAGACATGAAGGGCATGTGTGAAGGAGCACCACAGATAGTTCAAGTTATGGAAACAGTGTGGCAGCTGTAACATGATGCTCTGCCTAGTCTTCCTTGGCATGTTATCTGATTTAGAAGACATCAGTTTGCCAAAGTATTGAAAGCATAAAGTTGCTAACTAAAATAAAAAACAAGCAATTCCTTTGGCTCATTATATGAAGGTCTGCTGTGAATTTTAAAACTCTTATTTTCTTTAATTGCAACAATTATTTATTTAAATATAAAGTATTCACTATGTACCATCACTTTGAAATGGAAGTGGAGTAGGGGGAATGTCAATTCATGATTAATTTCCAGACTCAAGTCACAGATTCCTTGCTCTGGTTGCTGCTGCTACTACTGTCTTTACAGTAATACACAGCATATATTACCTGTTATTATTCTCTATACAGTGCTTGCTGTATGTCAGGTACATACACCCATGTCACCTTTCTGTACAAACATGCGGTCATTTTAAATATGTCATAATTTATAATTTTAAAGCAGTAGAAGAGATCCTAAATAATTGTTGGTGCAGCTATAATCTTGGTTGCTAAGGTATATTTTAAGTTTCACTCCATAAAATGCAAAATAGAAAGCTGGGGTTCTTATTTTTATTTTTCAGCCCTGCATCACATTTACATTTTTCTATCAAACACCCTCATACACTGTCCTGGGAATATTACACTATGTTCCAGTGTAAAGCACATCTTGTTATGAGACTGATTGAGAACAGGATTAGCATGGAGTTCATGTTACAGGTAGGTATTTAACTGATTATGTGGAATCTAAACAACTTTTTGTCTTTAGTTGCATTTCTATTCATTAAATGGCATTTATGAAAGAACGAAACAGGCCATCATAGGATTCCATTTGTATTTTCAGTTTTAGCAGGATAGAACAAACATAAAATGTAGGTCATTTGCGTTAGGATAAGTTTAGCTATTTTTCTTGTACATAACTTAAAGTACTTTTTATCTATTGCATAGTCTCTTTAATGTTAAGGTATTTCATTGCTTTAGATTATTGTGACTGGTTGTTAACAATGAGGACCTGTTTTACTTAACCTAGGTGGTGTTGCTGTGAGCTGATCTAATCAAATTATAAATAATGAAAGTAATGAGAATCCAGCTGCTTCTCTCTCCACTGTATAAAATTTTCAGTGCTAGAGGGAGCATAGATCTTTGTAGTTTGAAGAAGCAGTTGAATAGAAGATTGTCATTTTATTCTGAAATGCTAAACTTCTGCAGAGTTGTAGGTTTTTTTCTTTACTAATTATGTTTTGTCACATGCCTTAAAAAAGATAGGGTGCTATAAACAAACACCAAGTTAGAAACTGAGTGATACCTTTTCCTATCAACTTCAGGTTTCTGGATGTTTTTGTTAGTTTGTTTTGTTTTTTGAAGGATAACATGTATGTGCTTGTGCTAGAGCTATTACAAGCAGTTGTCAGGTTGAAAATACAGCAGATGCACCTTTTTTAAAGCTTTCCTTACCTAAATTTTAATTATTCTTTGCAATTTTTAAAAAAGAATAGCAAAGCAGAGGACTTGATGACTGTTTTAGTTCTAAAACACATGTATAGTCAGTGATCTGTTTTACTGTAGATAATTTTTGAAAGCTGATGGACTTTTAATAGATTTTGTGTATGTATATGTAACTCTGAGGAAGTTGGTTCTTTGAAAAAGCTCAGGTGGAAAGAATTGATTAAAAACGCACCCTTTACCCTCTGCATTATAATTTGGTAAATAAAGGCCACACCTGCTTGCAGTGACTAACCTCACAAATTATATAGTTTTGAAGTATAGAGGTGCTTAGAACTAGCAAATGGATGCCAGAAAGTGTTTCTATATTCCACTTTGAATTCAGCTGTTAAAAAGCTGCATGGTAAGTTGCACCTGTAGTAGGGATGGGCAAAGAAAACATTTTCAGTTTAATTTTGTTACCATTAAACATTTCTCATGTTAAAAAGCTGAGGGTTCAGAGCTTTTCGGAGCATCGTGAATGGTTTGCCTTAAGTAAAAATACATTTGTGTCTGCAAATCACAATGTCTGATATGGACAAGCAAATAATTTTCTGAAATGTCTTTATTTTGCAAGAATTTTTGAGACCAGTTTTATTTTGCCCTTTTTATTGGCCTTTAGTTGCAATTCAGCTGCAACTAAACGGAATAGCTTATTTTATATATTGAAGTATTTAGTGAAAGTAATAACTTTTTATCATTGTAGGTTTTCAACAAGTTGTTGAGTCTGGCCAGCACTGCTTCATCTCAGAAGTTCCAGTCACACATGTGGAGTCAGATGTTGGTTTCCACATCTGGGTTTTTGAAATCTATCTCAAATGTCTCTGGCAAAGACATCCAACCTTTAATAAAGCAGTGGGTGTATCCTTTTTATTCTTGGTCTGGATTGTTAATAATGGAGAATGAATTTGTTTTTTAATTGGCACTATTAGAGGAATGTGAAAAAAGGTATGAAATATCTTTACTTAAAACAGTTAAGTACATTATTCTTTAAATTAGAAATAGATGTGAGCCACAGGTTAACACTCCTTTCATAGTCATTTAAAGTATGCTAGCTTTTTTGTGTGTTCTTTACTAGAAGGGATTTCATGATTTTAAGTTTTACTTTGAAAGAAGCACAAGAACTCTGCTGGAATTTAAGGCCAAATTATACTAAAGGGATTCCAGAGGACACTGCCCATAGAAATATGCTGAAGTCTGACATGGAAAATGCTATAGTCTGATGCATTTAAAGATGTGATTTCCAGTAAATCACCATGAAATAAGTAACTTAAAACTCAGTTTGATAGTTTGAAATACGCTAACATTTAATAGCTTGTTACCTTGTGTTAATATTACAATTTCAGGTAAAATAAACCTCTATGTGTTGATTCTTCAGATTTCAGTGATGTTAGTCACAAAATAGGTTTTCTTATTTTGGATTGATAGGAGGGTAAATTTGAATTTGCTCCATTTAACAGGTTTAATTGGTAGTTTTAATTAACGCGACTGCAGCCTAAAATCATACATGACTGCAGCAAAACCATACCTTACTGTTCTAACAGAAAACAAAAGTAGGTATTTATATTTAGACACTATTAATTTGAACTGACTTAATAATGCTCATGCATCTCAAGAGCTAACTGAAAAACATTGTATAATCAAATATTTATAGAGTAGTACGAGAAGTTAGTATTTTATCTGAATCAAAACTATTCATAAAGTATAAATACACATCGTTCTAATTTCCATACTTAGCTGTGCCAAGCACTTGAGGAAAATAGGTGTTCTATATGTACATACATTCACATTGCATCTATACCTAAACGTCAGCATTACGATCTGAACTGGGTGAATCTTAACTACTTCTGTTCTGTAAGCAAGGAAGAATTGTAACTCTCAGATTTGGGAATTTTGCAGCTTCTCTGGAATTTGGCCCCGAGGCTGATCCTGTTGACTGTAACTTGTGTTTAATCCTGTGGTTGCAACCTCCCTGCCATGTGTCAAACACTGTTGCACCTGTAATAGTAGATTTTCCACCTTGTAAGACCACAGCAGGTCTTTTCATTGTTTGGGAGGGTATCTTACTACTATTAAATAGCTCTATCTTATGCTATTAACAAGTGCTGTGTTGGTGCTGAGTTTAAACCTTGTGCTGAAGAAACCACTAAAAATGCCTTAAGCTGTATCTGATGACAAAGTCACAGACCTTTATGAAGGCAGCCACTGTGAACAGAACCAGTCTGAGGTATCTAGCCAAATGACCATATTTTGGGAGAAAAGTTAATAATGCATGCATGGTAAGAAACCTCTTTGAATCTGGCAGCTCCTCCCTTAAATGTCAGGACATGAAAGAACAGTTTTTCCTTCCCTGCTTTTGTGTTGTATTGTCAGAGACTTGTTGCGAGCGTGCACTGAACTAAAATAACTTTATTCTAGTGTTTTAGTTTTACTGAAGTGTAGTAATGGCTGTCATACAAATAATGAATCATGAAGTTATTCACAGGAACAGTTGACTTGAAGATGTCGTCGTCTGGGATAAAAATGCAGAGAGAGATCATTACTTTTTAATCAGTCGTATTGTATACTCTCATGTATATGTGAACTCATATATACACACACACGTGAGTGCTCACAATGACCCAGTTTGAAAAACTGCAATAAAATAATTGAGTTAAATGTAGTGTGGGTAGAAAACAGGAGATAATGTCTACATTTTCCCCTGAGTTTTATTTAACTGAAATACACAGTAAACCAAATCGTATTGAAATTACTGATGTCTTACTCAATTACTTTCTCTGAGAGCATGCCAAGGACATTGGATGTGGTAGGGTCCAATATAGTTTTTCATAATGACTTTTTTCTTACTAGATAATTTTTGTTGCACTTCAGTTTTTCTCTGTAAGGTACGTGATTGTACCTTAAAGAACTGTTTAAAGAAAAAAAAAACTTAAATTAATGAAGTGTTTTCATGTCCTGATTTTCTTGGGATAGGGAATTTTAGGAATAAAGAAGCATAAAGCAAATGTGAAGAGTGAAAATATTGAGAATTATGTATGTTTATAACTACTGCATTGTGCACTAGAATTCCTATACTGCTTATTAGGGATCAGAGTGGAGTCGTAAAATTTTATGGTAGTTTTGCATTTAATAGAAAACGGAATGTATTGGAATTGGAAATAAAACAAGACTACACGTCTCCTGGGACTCAGAAATATGTGGTAAGGTCGCTTTTCCATATTTTACATCCTCATACAAGTATGATGTATACATTAATAAGCATAATTTTCATGTTAATAACAAAATCTTGTGAACTTGAAGGGTCCTCTTAAAGTGACGGTGCAAGAACTTGATGGATCATTCAACCATACATTGCAGATTGAAGAAAACAGTCTTAAACATGATATACCTTGCCATTCTAAAAGCAGAAGGTAAGAATTAAAATACAAAGTGCAAGTGTCTTTCAGTATGGCTATATGGAAACATCTAGTGCATTGATGATAAGTATATGCTTTTTAAATTTTGTGTTTATGTTTTGTGAATCTTAGTGAATAAGATTTACCTGTGATGTAAGGGGAGAAAATAGAATTTACTACTGTTTATGGACAGCAAGAAACCTTACATTTTATATGCCATTCTTAATTATAAGGAAAGGTCTTAAATTGTATAGAAGTTTTATAAAGAGCTTATTTATATAGAACGAGTTGAACCAAGACTCTAATTAATCAAATTATTCAAAATGCCTTTGAATGGGAAAGACAAATTAGAGGGAAGACAAATGTAGGCCAGAGGGGTACCTCAAGTGAAGATACATGAATGAAACGCTTGCATAGTTTTCCTTTTCTGTTAAGAGTTCCAGGGCTGTTCACTAAACCTAATGAGCAAGAAAAGTAATATACTTCCTGAATAGATTCTCTCAGTTTCCTAATGCATTTTAATAACTACTTTGACCTCTGCTTCTCAAAGTTGTATGCTTATGTGTAATTGTAAAAATGGTGGGAGTCAGGTTTAAACCAATGTAAAGTATTGGTGATTATTATTTGAACAAAACTGATGCACAGCTTGACTTCTTGAATATTTTTTTCTAGAGAGAGCATTGGTTTTGGGTGTGGTGAAATACACAGAGTACTTTTGCAGGGTTAAGCTCCATTTATAAACATATCTTTGCTAGTATGGTAATTTTTTAATACATTTTTTTTTCTATTTTCTCTTTTTTTAATAGAAATAAGAAGAAAAAGATTCCACTGATGAATGGAGAAGAGGTGGACATGGACCTTTCTGCTATGGAGTAAGTTAGCTTGTTGGAGTTTCTCAGTAGGAGACTGAGCCATGGTCCGCTTGTCTGAAGCATGCTATTTTGAAGGATTTGATAGTAATGTTGTACTTCATCATATGACTGGCAAATTTCAAGACTATACCACGTTTCTTTGCCTTCTTTGAGACTTTCTTCTGTAGCTGGGAAAACGCTGGTGAAGTGTGAAATGTATGGGTTAACTGCTGTAATAAGTTTAAAAAAAGTTTTTAGACACGATAAGGTGATACAATAAATTACTTGATTCTTTCTTAGACATTTCTAATGATATCTTTCAGATGAGTTTATAGGTAAAATGTAAACAAGAATTTGCTTGAAACAAAGTTAACAGCAGTTTTTGCTGGACCTCAGTGAAGACCATTTAACTAACACTGAGATAGGCAAGTTCCTGAAATCTGTGGTTAATGCTGAAAGAATCCTTTTAGATTGAAAATAAGTGATGAAATGCTTCATACTGAAATTCGTACTGGCATTGATTTTAGTTGGAACTGTTTAGCTCTTTGGAAGCAAATTCGTGCTCGATGTAAATACCCACTTTACCCTCCCAGAGTTGGAGGCAGTGGGGTTTTCAGAAATACTGAAGGTGTTGGTACCTTGTGCTGGCTGAGGGAAGTAAATAATCTGCTCTTGAAAACTGATGGTGTCTTTTTGAAGAAGGATAGATCGCTTGTCACCTTCAAAATGTTGGAGATTCTCGTAAATTCAAACTCATCTAAAATATGGTGAGAAATAATTTTGTAAGGGATATTTCTATTAATCAAGTAATTGTCATGTCTATATGATAGCTGACATATGAATAAATAGTTTTTTAATTGTATCTAAGAGCAATTAGCATAAATATTTGTGAGTAGTTCTGATCAGGTATGTTCAGGTAGCTATTGCATTACACTGAGCTGAGACCATAATAATCTTAGAACTACCTTTGAACTGGTATATGATTTTATGCAAGTCACTTATGTTTTGTTTATCTGCTAACCTTCTAATCTGTGATGCTGTCATTCTTTTATCCAGTTTGGACTCCTGTGCTCCAAGCGTATATGATAACGTTCATTCTTTTCTATTCTTCTAAACCCTGTGTATGCACTCTTTTTTTCACTATCCTTTCTTCTCTAGCTACTATCTTGACAGTAATTCCAGGTATTCTACAAACGTATACAGAAGTACGCGTCGGATTTATAATGATGCTCTTTTCATCATTCCAAACTCTCTCCTAATTCCATGTCTATATTTTGCTGTTATCAATCTTATGTGGAACACTGAGTAAAAGACTTTAGGTAGTTTGTGCTTGTTGCTCCCATAAGTGACTTCTGCAGCCACAGTGCTGTATGAATACTAAAGTATAAAGTGCTTCTTTGGGTGGAATACACCTGAGTAATTTTATCTGTAGGACTAAAACTTTAATCCTGTCTGTTGATACTTCCACTTTTATCATAATTTGGCTTGCCAGTTCTGTGCATTTGCATGGTTACCCTTGTCAGCTTTCAATATCATAGCATGTGTGTGTTTGTAAAGTGCTTCCACATCTATTGATAAAAAACAGTATATAAAAAACTGGGTGTTTACCACCAGATTTTCTTTGTTGGGTTTTTTTTTGGTAGTCTTAAACTGTATAAGGTGATAAAGTGCTGCTCACCTATGAAAGTTATGGTGTCTGAGGAAGTAGAATTAAGTATATTGAGATTATGCGGTAGTTTACTGTGAACTCAGGACTGTAGGTTAAAAATGCTAAAACGCTGTATTCACTTTGACATATTAGAGGCTTGGACATACTGCCCTGGGAGGCTATAGAATTGCCATCCTAGAAACGGGAGATTGGACCAGATGACTTTCAAAAATCCCCTCTAACTTGGATTCCTTTATGGTTCTTTGATTCTAAATACTTTAAAGATAACTCATAACAAGTTAGAACGTCTTTTGAATTAATGTTGTCTTGAAATGTTGTAAGCTATTAATGTTTTTCATGTCTGTCTTAGTGCTGATTCCCCTTTGCTCTGGATAAGAATAGACCCTGATATGTCAGTACTGAGGAAGGTAGAATTTGAACAATCTGATTTCATGTGGCAGTATCAGCTTCGATATGAGAGAGATGTGGTTGCACAAGAAGAAGCCATTCTGGCATTGGAAAAGTTCCCTACTCCAGCATCACGGCTTGCACTGACTGATATACTAGAACAAGAACAATGTTTCTACCGAGTGAGAATGCTGGCCTGCTTCTGCCTTGCAAAGGTGAGGTTGTGTAGATGGCAGTAAGGGAAGAAACCCGCTAGACGTTGTAAACGTTTGAAAATGGGTCAAAACTCATCACAATTCTTAAACTGGCTTGATATTTAGCCTCTTAGAAGTGTTTGCCAAGTATTTTTAACATGACTGATTTGAAAGGAAAGCTGTATTATTTTAGTCTGTAAATGGAGACTGCAGAAGGCTTTCATAATTGTCAAAATTGAGATGTCAGACATGAAAACCACAAGGGCTTTTTCCAGATTTCATTAAGTGGCAGAAATAAAAGGCTTTTGTTTAATCTTTTTCAGAGCCAAAATGTATTTTTTATTTTACTGGGAAGTTCCTTGGCCTGTCTGTTGAGAACTCTGAAGTGCTGAAATTCATCTATATGTCTAATGTGAATTCAGATTGCTGCTCAATATTGTTTCAGGTTGAATAGGGGCACAAAATAAATGTCATGTTGGTCTACAATTAAATACTATAAACCCAAATAATTGCCTTGAAAAGGGAAGATCTTTTTTGTTTAGACACAAAATTAGCATTAAGAATGAAAATTAGAGAGCCCTATAAAACAACTGGGTGGAAACACAAAAGAATAAGAATTCCTGAAAAGGCGTGTTATTGACATACTTTTATGGACGTAAAGGCATACTTAATGACAATTTGTAGAGCTCAGATTATTGGCATATAGCTTGCTTTCTGCTGTGTACCTGTTGAGAATAATTCAGTACCTGTACAGAAATAAATCCTTTGGCCATATTTTGAAAATCAAAATCCAAGAAATGTTTGTGACAAAGTATTTTAATATTATGAAACACTGATGTAATACTGCCAGTATCTGACTTAAAATATGCATGTTTCATAATTAATTCACTTAGAATATTTAAAAATGCATATTCCACAGGTGAATATTGAAAGAGCAGTTGTTACAGTGTTTAAATGCAATACCTTTTTCTGTCTTTACTTTGAATTCTCAGGCAATTGGGCTGCAGATAATCATAACCAGTTTTGCTCAGTTGTAACTGTATGAAAAGTTTTGGGTCTACAGATAAGGTTGACTTACAGGAAAAAGATTATAAAGCTAAACAAAAAGTACGGCTGTGACATTGAATTAACGTGAAGGAGCAGGGCAGGACAGAGTTGTAGATATGTTTATCTAAGTTACCTAAGAGGAAAGTGTAATATATTCTATTACTAATTCGAACATCAGGGTGTTAGTAAGAATCACTTCATGTTGTCATTAACTCAGTTTGATTTTCACAGCTTGTAAATATTCAGGATTTGTATTCTTTATTGGAAAAAAGCCAAGTCCCTCATGTTTGTTAGGGGGAGGGTTCTTTTTTGTATTTAAAAGAGTCTAGTCTGACTGCAGTATTTTCTCTCTGACTTTCCTTTGAAGCCTGACTTAGTGGGAAAATGGTTTTCAGTAATAAAGGACCCATCTTATGTAAGAGCAATGGTGAAATGGATTGCTACCCATCTTCAGATAGCCTCTTGTTTTTCTTTCTCTTATTGCATATGTAATACCCTTTGAAACAAGCTAAATAATTTAGAAGGAAATCATCAAATTAATTTTCTTCTGTGTGAAACCAGATTTTTCCTTAGTTTGTGGTGGGTCTGTAAACTCCTGCTACATTGTAGGGTGCATTGGCCCCATTTGTTTGCACACACATATGCACTCTGTCATCAGGCTTAATCTGTCATCAGGCATAGGTGTTCTTGTCTGCAGCCTTTCATTGCTCCATACAGCAAATGTATGAAACCCAGGATGCTGGGAAGGCACAAAAGCAGTTTTTTTGGCAGTGAAAACTTAGCTAATATAAGATAATACATTGATGAAAATACATATCTATTTGAAGGACAGTATGTTCTTGGCAATTACCCTTTTTGATTATGGGAAATGTGTATTTTTCTAGAGCCAAACTAAACTTGCAGTGGTGATGTTAATACGATTTCCCTTCCCCCTTAATTATGCAGATTGCAAATTCCATGGTAAGTACGTGGACAGGACCACCAGCCATGAAATCACTCTTTACCCGAATGTTTTGTTGTAAGACTTGTCCAAACATTGTGAAGACCAACAACTTCATGAACTTTCAAAGCTACTTTCTCCAAAAGGTAATATTTTTTTTTTTCACTGAATGTTTTAAAAGAAATGTCAAAATACAAAAATGTTGCTATGGTTGACAACTACAGAAATGTGGATAGCACAGTCGTGCTCTACCCCTTCATAAAAATCCAAAATAACTAGTTCTTTCTCATATGGCATCTGTTTGCTCCATCTTAGTCAAAAATCAATTAACAAAATTTTAGCAATTTTTTCCGAGTAGCTGAAGTTAAATTAGCAGTTTCTTCAGAAGAATGGAGTACATATAATAATTATTTGTAAATATTTGTGAGCTTATTCTTAAATAGAATTTATTGCACAGTAACAAAGCTACTCATTTTATCTTCTGGGTGAATTCAGCAGCTGTCTTTATTCATTAATGGCAATGATATCATACTGCAAATAAAATCTCATAAATCTTTATTTTATCTTTAATCGGTGTGCTTTTTTTTCTTTATTTTATCTTTAATTGGTGGGCTTTTTACTTCAAGGCACCACATAATCCTTCTTGCCCTCTCCTTTCTATTAGCTGTCAACATCATGTGTTGCTGCAGCTTATTTTGATGTTAATGCAGGTTTTTTTACTGGGACGTGTAGTTGTTAGTTGTACAGTGCATAAAAAATGGTTGACAATTCTTTTTTCTCAAGGTTCATTTTATAATTATTGGATGATTGAGTTCTTATTTCACGGATTTCATATTCCTGATTATGGAGAAAACTCAAATTTTGTTTTGTTACTCTGTCCAAAACTGCTTCATCCTTGTCCCCACCAGTCTCTTTCTTGGACCTTTTGTATTTTTCTGCTCTTTTTGTCATTGTTCATTCTTTCCCACTAAATCTTACACTTTTCTCCCTTTTAATCCCATGTCTCAAGTTTATAGATCTGTAGTAAGATTCCTAAATCTATGTGAGTGGAGTCTAAGAGAGCTGCTTAGCTCTTTCTAAAACAAATACCTAATCTAGCCAATACCTGTCTGGCTAATAATTCTTTAGGCTTCACTAACTGTATTGGAGCTATACGTCTCAATGGTAATGGAAGCTTAGACATCACGTTCACGTGAAAATGCCCAAATTCAGTGTCTATCTCAGTATTAGTTCCATCATCATTTTCTATGTTTCATTATTTTTCGTTTGTTATCTTTTTGATAGTGCCTTGACTTGAGAGTCTTGGATATACAGTTTTTTCAAATGTCTGCACTATGACTAATTATTGGGCAATAATTACATAGTTTATTTGATCTGATAATTATATAGCATGTGGTACGACTTTCAAAAAGCATTTAAATACAACTTTTCAGAGATTTGCTATTGTAAAATTGTTAATTGTTCATTTTCAGGATGTAGCTCATTTTCAGAGTGTAACTATCATTTCAGTAATGTAAGAATAATGTTACTTTTAATTTTATTACACAGACTATGCCTGTTGCCATGGCCCTTCTGAGGGATGTTCACAACCTCTGTCCTAAGGAGGTTTTAATGTTTATTTTGGATTTGATCAAGTATAATGATAACAGGAAGAATAAGGTAAAGAATGTGTTTATTTTAATCTCTCACTTCTTTGTTGAAAAAAGTCTTAGTTAATATACTACACAATGTTTTATGCCACTAAGGTAAATAGCTGGCTAGGAGAGTTCATGAAAAGGTGATACACTAAACTAAACAGTAAATGTTACAGAATGTTCTGTAGCTGACATTTCTGTGGCAGCATTTCTTGGATGTTTCAAAGCTCTTTGTGCTTGTTGACTTACTAAGGACCTGTCTGTCTTCATTTGCACGCATACTTTTCTTCCTTTACTCTTTTTCATTCAAAAGACCCATGTGTTTTGAGAAAATGTGCATGAGGCTAACATGTAGCATGCAAAGTTAAGCACTGGTTTGTTGGGGGTTTTTTTGACCTTGAGAAGAGTATTTGAAAGAGCAAGGAAAGGAAATAGTGTTTTTTTTAATGATATACAGGACTCTCGGATTCTGGGTTCTGAATGTCAGCTATAGTGCACAGAACTAGATCATCTGCGTCTAGTTACAGAACAGCTGAAACCGGGGTTAATATTGTTCCATCACTAAATTGAAATGTCTGAGTTGGAAATGTTGTCATTTAAAGTTCCTTCCCACACAGACCACTTCTGAAGGATGATTAGAGGACTTTTAAGATCCTGAGATGATACAAAATTCCATCTCCCTAGCTACAGAGGAAGTCTACAACTGCTAGGAGCCTAGTATAATCTTCCCAATTAAGTACCCAAAGTTACGTGGAACATATCTGAAGCCTCTTAAGCCTCACTTTCTTGTGTGTAGAAACAAATACTGTTACAAGACACGTGTTGCAAGATTAATGAAATAAAAGGATAATAGAGGGTGGAGAAGTAGAGAGTTAGACATGTGAATGCAAGCACCAGTAGTCACAGAATGTGATGAGTTGTGCTAACATCTCCCCACCACCAAAGGAGAGATCCTGCCTTACTTTTCCACACGTCCCTCCCATGCATGTATTTGACATCTTCTGCTGGATCTGACAGATACTGGGTTTGTTTAGATTAAACTAAATAATATTCAAATCTGGTACTTTTTTCTGCTTTTTAAATTTTATTTTTATACTTTCTGCTGCTTACTACATTAACATGACCAACAAATGCAACAGCCAGCACAGTGGAAGGGGTGAAACTGTGAGCCCAGGTAAAATGAGCGAATGAAGAAGCAAGATTTTTCCTCGCTAAGCAGCAGTAAGCCCATTCGTTCACCTCAGAAGCTTGTGAAGTTGCAATCTAGATAAACTGTCTGATTTTTCTGAGGTGCTAAGCACCCATTAACCTTGGTAACCTTGGTGCTGAATATAGAAACAGACAGTTTTAGATGCTCCTATTTAGAAATAACGGCTTTTATTTTCCATATCTGGAAGATTTTCAGTGCCTGATTTTTCCATTTTTATAAAACAATGTATTACTATTGATACGCTCGTATTACTATTAATACGCTCTTATTACAGAGTGAAGATTAGTGATTGATAGTATGTCTGCTTGCTCAATCTCTCACAAATCCATTTTCAGAACAAATTTATTCCTGTTTTGCTTTCTCATGCAGTTTCTCACATGGTTTTTGTTTTAAGATCTTGTTCTGTAACAGTGCTTCAACATTTCTTAGCTTTTGAAGAATGGATATTCTTATATTTGTTTATGCTTAAATGCTGTTTTTGTCTAGTTTTCAGACAACTACTATCGTGCTGAACTGATTGATGCCCTAGCCAACTCTGTAACTCCTGCAGTCAGTGTGAACAATGAAGTTCGAACATTGGATAACTTAAATCCTGATGTTCGACTTATTCTTGAGGAAATTACACGTTTTCTAAATATGGAGAAGCTTCTTCCCAGTTACAGGCATACCATTACAGTCAGGTGTGGTTTAATAATTGTTGTACACATGAAGAGAGCAGCCACGTTAACACTACTCTTTTGGGTTTTATGTACCCTTCTGTAGTTAGTATTTGAGAGTTTAGCTTGCGTGTCTTAATCTTAAATGTCAAATTCCTTCCAATTTCCAAAAGCTGATAGTGCAAGTTTGTCTTGATAGCTTTAATTTTCAACTTTAATTTCTATCAATGTAGACTGTTAATAGCAGGCATACATCCATTATGCTTGTGCTTCTTTAAGAAGAGCATTTATGAAAGTTCTGCAAAAGGTAGCCTTGTAACAATATCTGTAGAGTACACAACATAATCTGAGCTGTGTTTTCTCTGTAAGTTAGTACAGTTCTACTGAAACCAAGCAACGAGTAGGGAATTTTGTTTATGTTTCTGCCTAATTCAGAGGTAATGAGAGCTATGTGTTAATGCTGTGAAAGTAATTGTAACGTGTTAATTTGGATAATATAATTCTAGAAAAATTGCAGAACTTGATTTTGAAGAAAGTAATTTTATTATTCTTGGCTGGCATTCCAGAAACCTAATGTAAATTTCCTCTTTCTACCACATCTAGCTGTTTAAAAGCTATTCGAGTGCTTCAGAAGAATGGTCATGTCCCAAGTGATCCTGCTCTCTTCAAGTCATATGCAGATTATGGGCACTTCGTAGATGTCCGAATAGCAGCATTGGAGGCTGTTGTTGATTACACAAAAGGTACTTTTCTCAAGTATTTTGACACCTTGTAACACTTGTCGTATAGTAGAAAAGTGTAATATTTACCTCATTAATACTAGGTTGAAATAACTGTCTACCAGAAGAGCTTGTGATGACAGATGTATTGATAGGAAGCTGAGATTGCTATTAATGCTTTGGCATAGAGAATGCAAGTTTTATGATGATGTGGTGAGAATTGTTTCTCAGTGTCTTGCAAATTGAATCAGAGACCTAAGTTTCAAAATAATGAGTAGACAGCACAATGACTAGTGGTAAAGGGTTTTGGTAATTTCTTTTAACACTCCATTTTCAGTGATTTTGATTCATTTGAGTTCAGCCATAATTGCTAGTCAAAGTTTTTGGTTTTGCTTTACCTTCTTGCTAATCTCTTTATTTTGCTTTTTGCATGCATCTTATGGTTATAAATTCTGGAAACTTAGATTATTTTAATGGTTATTGGTTGATTCTGCTTTGCCATTCCTTACATGTAGCTTATGTTTGTGAGATGTTTCTATCCTTTTAATACTATCTTTATCTTAGTTGGCTGTTGCAGGTTCTTTCTTCAATGCCATTTGAAGTTGAAATTCAATCCTGACAGATTTTCTAGAGGCAGTTAGAAATTACAGCCTCAGTGATTTGCATTTTATAAAATGAATTTAGTACTACATTGGCCTGTTCATTTGTTTGGATTAGTCTTTCTCTGTTCAGCAGATTTGTGACAGTTCTTGTGTTTGAAGGGTCATGCCTATCAAAGTGACCAAATCCTTCAGTTCTTCCTCTGTGAGTAGAGTGGTGATTCTAGACTTCTAATTATTCTGCCTCAGATTTCATGTTTTCATTTTCAGAGTAATGGAGAGTTTCCTTTGCTTTTTACATGAACAATTGTTTTCTCTTTTTTGTAAGGGCTTTATTACTTTGATCTTACTGCTGTCATTCTGTCCAAAGATTTCTCAAACTAGGTAGGCCTTGGGAGGTTTTAAGGCAATTGGAGTCTTTGAGTGAACACATCTGGCAGAATTCGGACATATGCTTACAGACTGAAACCAGACTGTCATACAGAAAAACTAATAACTTCAAGGGAGGCTGTGCCCTGCCTGTCACTCTCGGGCTCAGTCCTCAGTCTTGTAATTCATCAGGCATTCTGGATCTATAACCCACTGTGCTTGTACTATTTGGTGACCCTGTGAGTGATACCCACCTAGAATTCAGAAGTCTGCTGGTGCTGTGCATCTCTCTCTCTGTTAGGCTGCTCGCTTTATTCCTCCCTTCATAGAGTGTTAGTGGAAAGATTTGCTGGAGAATGGAAAGCTTACTCATCAGCCTACTTCCTTGAGAATAATCTCCTCACTAATTCATCCCACCCTTTGGAAAGACAAACTGATAGAAATAATGTTTTCTCATTAAATTCTTGACCTTTTATGGATGGTGTTTATAGTTAAGACCTGACCTGGATAAGAAAGTGTTTGTACTGCAAAGTAGTATAGTACCTCTTTCAAACAGCTGATCAAATGGGTTGCTGTATAAGCAAGATAGGGTAAGTTGCTTGAAATACTCTACAGGAAGGTAAAACTTGAATGGTAGAAAGTAGTAGAAAGACTACTTGAAGAAATCAGTGATTGAGCTGAACATCATTCTTGACTGAGCTCACTGTGAGTTCTGGAAGAGTATTACTGTACCTAACTGCCTTGCCCTTTGCCAATGACTTTTTCTCTGATGCAGAGGTAGCAGATGCAAATATCTGTCTGCTATGAAGTCACTACAATACACAACACAGCCTACTATCTAACTGGTCATCAGTATCATTTCTCAAATACAACCTTCCAGCACTGAACACATTAGCTTCTGCTCCTTCTGTAAGACTGGTAAGTTTTTGGTGGAGGGGTAAATCCGGAAGCTCAGCATGCTGACTGACTTCTTCAGCTACCCATATAGAAGTTAGCAGCACTTGTCTCTCAGAGCCCTAAACCTGGCTTTGGAATGAGAAGTGATTGGCCATCTATTGCCAAGAGGTCTGATTCTTGTTGTTCCCGGTTACCTGGTTTCCAGTTCATACTGGATGTAAACCAGCAGCTATCAAATGCCTGTTGCTTGTGCCAAAGCTGTCTTTTTAACAGTTCTTGTAAAGGAAGCTGACAGATTTTGTAATTTCCATAAAAAGGAAAGTCTGTATTTTCTGGGGCAGCGTGTAACTCCCATGTTTTTCTATCAACTCTCAGGGTAGGAATAGCACTGCCTTTTTTTAAGTTACTTTAAAAGAAATAATTTCTCCATGGAACCACGTAAGTTGTTTTCTTTGCTGTTAATAGTAAGGCTTTTTTGAGACACGGTAACTCTGTAAAACACTTGAGGCAGCATATAAGGACTTGGACAGTTGATGTAAACTGGCTTGAAGTGAACATAGTTGATTAACTTTTTTAAGCTAGCTTCTGATAGTTATATATGACTATTAGTAGTTATGTATACAACAAAGCAGTTTCATATTTATTAGAGGTAACAACAAACCGTTCTAAATAAATATCTATCATTATCTAATCTCATGAATGTTACAGTTCACGGTCTCAGAGATGCTCTGCTGTAACTGAGAACTGATACACCATCTCTCATAATTTGAAAAAACCTCAAGAGGATTTTTACTTCAGAAAGCAATCCCTTGTTTTTATGTCTACCAGAAGTGTGAAAATGTACACATCTTTCTTTTCCCACAGCTTTCTCCTAGACAAACTGGCAAGATACAGACCACCACAGGATGGGTGGTCTGTGAGATGGGTAGGAAATTGGGTCATGGGCTGCACTCAGAGGATGGTGATCAATGGTTTTTACTCATGCTGGCAGCCTGTCACAAGTGGGGTCCCCCAGGGAACATCTTCATAAATTATCTGGAAAACAGCATTGAAAGCAGCCTCACCAAGTTTGCTGGGTGGTGAGGTGGACACATCAGAAGGGAGAGCCATCTTACAGAGAGACCTGGACAGGCCGGAAGAGAGGGCTAGCAAGAACTGTGTGAAGTTCAACAAGGACAAGTGCAAGGTCCTGCACCTGGGACAATGTAACCAAAGAGCCCAGTACAGGCTAGGATCTGTGTGGCTGGGGAGCAGCATCTCTGAAAGGGACCTGGGGGTCCTGGTGGATAACAAGCTGACCGTGAATCAGCAGTGTGCTGCTACAGCAACGAAGGCAAATTGGATCCTGGGCTGCATCTGCAGAGGGGCATTACTAGCAGAGATAGAGATCTGATCATCCCACTCTACTTGGCACTTGCCAGGCCACATCTGGAGTCCTGTGTCCAGTTCTGGACCCCACAATTCAAGAAAGATGTGGACAGACTGGAGAGGGTCCAAAGGATGACCACAAAGATGATCAGAGGGCTGGAGAACCTGCCCTGTGAGGGAAGACTGAAGGAGTCAGGTCTTTTCTCCCTGGAGAAGAGAAGGATCGGGGCGACCTCATCGCAATACTCCAGTACTTGAAAGGCGCCTACAAATAGGACAGAGGCTCTCTCTTTACAGGTAGCCACGTGGAGAGGATAAGGGGCAAGAGGTGCAAGTTGCACCAGGAGAAGTTTCATCTTGATATTAGAAAGAAGTTTTTTACAGTGAGAACAATCAATCAGTGGAACAACCTCCCCAGAGATGTGGAAGAACATGGAACAACCCCATTGCTGGAGGTTTTCAAGATGCGATTGGACAGGGTGCTAGATAATCTCATCTAGGCTCCCTTTCCCATGAAAGGTTGGACCAGATGATCTTTTGAGGCCCCTTCCAAACTGGGCTGTTAGATGATTCTGTGATTCTTCTGGCTAGTAAGATTTGTTCTGCCCAAGGTCAGGTTTAATTTGTCATTGGTCCCCAAAATGTTTCATAGTTGCTATATAAATTTGAAGAGCAGGTTAAATGCATTATTAGCAAAGCTTTGGAAGTCTAGCAGGCCTAGTTTACACTATAAGGCAAACAGCAGGGAAGACTTATTTTATTTCAAGCACAAGTAAGTTTAAGAAGCAAAAAAGCCTTTTTTTTAACCACAGAAGTATGGTGTTTCTTGGTTCTGTTATCCAGTACTATCAGCCGAAAGGATTCATCTCCTAGACTTCTCTTTTTCTAATCAAAAGCCATTTTAAAATCCCTTTTGTTAGCAGTTGAAATAATTGCAGCTTGCTTATGATTGTGACTTAATGTGTTTGCTGTGTTGTGAGTCTTTGCTGTATGATTATACAATATTATTTTTCTTCCATGCAAAACAACTTTTGTATGCAATGTTCTAGCTGCCTTCTATCCCAAGCAAGGTAGCTGCCAGGAAAAGCAGCTGTGCATGGAGTTGAGCACAGGCAGTCACTAATCCCTTAAAAGTATGTCCTAGGCATAGGTTTTCTAAGTTTTCTCTGATTTTTAAGGCAAATCTGAGATTGCAGTTCTTGTCTGTATGGATACAAATTTGCTCTGCCATCATCCAGGACTGTGTAGTTATAGTCCAAATGGTGCGGAATGTGAGCTAATACATTCTGCCTCTAAACTGGGCTTATCAGCCCAGTTCAGTGTCTCACCACTATAACTAGTTCTGTTCTGGTTGGACTGTAGGAAGAGCAGAGCTGACTTCCAAGTGGCCTGCAAAAGACTATTCAGCCATCTTCTAAGCAATACTATAACGTAGTTTTTAATCGCTTGGCTGCCTCCTGCCAACCCAGAAAGAGATCTTATGCTCTAGTTGCCCAAAGTATTGGAAGAACATATAATAGAACTGAAGTGCTGATTCTCTTAATGTAATTTAAATAATTGCCTGTTCCTTTAAAAGCAACTTACCCTAATGAATAACAAGGGAATAATAGGTGTTAGAATTGATTGGACTATAAAAGTTGTATTTAAAAATTGTTGACTGAGAACTGACTGAGATCAGGAAGGAGAGTTGAACTGGGGTATTTAGAACTGAAAATGCAGTAGGCTTGGGGAAGAAAGAAACACGTTGCTAGGACCACAAAGTGGGAAGCAACAGAAATGTTTTTGGAACTGTTTCTACAGGAATGATTAATACACCCCAAATTCTGAAGTAAAGCAAAGCCTAAGCAAGCTCTTCATTGTTTTGACGAAATGAAAAGAGAATACTGCTGTAAAATCTTACAATTATGCACCTGAGAAAAAGATTACATAAAAATTCTTTCATTTTCTGTGTAATTGGTGATGATGATACCCTGTGTTGTTTCCTATTTTGCAGTGTTACTCTGACAATCAAAGGAATCTTGTAATGAAATTTAAATTTTAAACTAACAAGCTGATTTTGTTTCCAACATTGTCAGGCAGCGATTTTCTGAAAGCATGTGCTGATAAGTTTCAAAATACATTTTAATTACAAAGCATACTGATTTAAAAAACTAAGGAAGGCTACTGAGAGGAGTATGCTTGAAGTTTTGTTTAAGCTCTGCAGTTTTCCTCTTTCTATCCTATTTATAATCTTTTCACAGATTCCTGTGTATAAGAATTGTATATTCTCTATTCCTTATAGGAAATATTATACCTCTGATTGTTGAAAGGATATTTGAATGTGTTCATTTTAGGAAGCACCAATATCAAGATGATCATTTACTCTGTGATCATCCCAATCAATGCTCACAAGTGACTGAGTTACCTGCTAATAGTAAAGTTGGTGGTTATTGAACAATTGAGGCATGAAGGAGTTTCATGCATGTTTCTATTTCAGTGCAAATTCAAAGTAAAAGGTAGTCTACTTTACACTATAATTAATGAAATTCCTCTTCAGTTGCAGTGGTTCAAGCTCTTTGTGTGCTAATTCAGGAGCTTGTGATTGTCTTGATCAAAATCCTTCCAGTTTATGTATATTTATAAGCATTTTATTTTATTTTTCTTTGCAGTTGATAGGAGCTATGAAGAACTACAGTGGCTGCTTACTATGGTTCAGAATGATCCTGTACCCTACATAAGGTTAGTGAGTTAATAAAGAGCCATTTTTACGAATGCTGGTACTACTAAATAAATTCTTGGCCTGGAATAGCTAGAATAGATCAAATGCTTAACTGCTTAATACTTCTTCACAAAACTGTTTTTTCTGCTTGTTATTTTATATAAATTAAAGCATGTTTTGATGTTTCAACAGTTCACATCTCAAAAATTAATATACTCTGTTCTTATTCTCCATTATATTATTTTTGTCTTTTATATTTTACCCTTGTGGTGGAAGTCTGAAGTTAGAGGTCATTTTCTGATCATAAATAATGTATGTAAATCTGATATTGCATATGGCAAAAAGACTTTGTGATATTTAGAAAAAACAAAGGTTGAGGCATAGTGTACACAATGTTTTGCCGGCAAAGAGTGTAAAGCAATTGTTAGACTGTAGATGGGGTGAAAGGATAACATGTGAAAATATGGTGTAATTTCTAGTATTGCCTGTTTCAGCTTTGTTTTCACCAATGAGTGATTGGATGTTTTAGCACATTCATTATAAACCCTTGAACACTGAGCTTCATAATCATTGTTTTTCCCTAACATGTTCTTCTTATGGCCACCATTGAAATACTGAGTTTCAAATATTAATAGTATTACTTTTACTCTCTATAGGTGATTTCTTACAAAGATCATAGCTGCAACATTGTTCTCTATTTTATTTCTGTCATTCTTGTTAATGAAAGTAGATACAGTTAGAGTCACTGGAGGAGATTTAGCTTCAGTCTAGGAAGATTTCATTTGATTTGTATCATTTTAGAGGAGTTTAAATTTTGTATTGAGTGCTATATGTAAGCTTCTTCTAAAAGAAAAGAAAAAAAAAAATCTGTAAGAGTTTTCTTGTCCCAAATGTGCAAGACAGCAAGGGGAAAGCTGGCTATACAAGGAAAATAGTTAAAATAATAAGTAATGGAATAAATAATTATTCTCATTCATAAAATGTTTTCAAGGCCAACTTGAAAGAAATAAAGTGGGGAAAAATGTATCTATTTTCAGCTCAGTGTGTAAATATTGTAAGCAAACATGGTAAGTGCAGAATTTTTATACACCAGTGTAACTTAAGAGGTGACAGTATTCCTTTCCAGAAGGATGTGCAAGTCCCTGGTTTTGGTCCTGTCACTTTGTATCAGTCATAAACATTTAAAGTAACTTAAAAATTCTTTGGTGTCAGTATGTAAGAAGTTTATTTGCCAGTGTTGCTCCTTCTTTTTAATTATTAAATCAGTGTGCAAAAAAGATTGTTACTAAACAGAAGAGCATAATGTAGCCTACAATTTTGTACCTAACTGTTAAAAACTATGTTTAACAACATCTTGCTGCTTTGCACCTTACTTTCTATCTTTAAGTTATATTGTTGATGGTAAATCTGTGTCTATGCATATTGTGGAGGGAAGGAAGAGCTAAAAGCATAAAACATTGGTTAAAATTTTGGAAGAAATCCTGTATTTGAATAAATCTAAGAATATTGCACACTGAACAGACTTTGCATTCTTAGTGTATTCATTTGGATTTAATAAACATGGTCTCTTCTGTTTCTTTTTCAGGCATAAGATTCTGGATATGCTGACTAAGAATCCACCTTTTACCAAGAACATGGAGTCCCCTTTATGTAACGAAGCTTTGGTAGATCAGCTTTGGAAACTGATGAATTCAGGTTGGTTTCTAGTTTGTTTGTTGTTTGGTTGGTTGTTTGGGGTTTTTTTTACTGTAAGGTTTTTTGAAATAAGTGTTAAAGACTTGCTTCAGAATATGCCAAGAGCTCTC
Source organism: Gavia stellata (assembly GCF_030936135.1). Taxonomy (NCBI): domain Eukaryota; kingdom Metazoa; phylum Chordata; class Aves; order Gaviiformes; family Gaviidae; genus Gavia; species Gavia stellata. Next base: position 15,133,381 of record NC_082596.1, read on the forward strand.
TTAATTTCGATAGTTAGAAATTGAAAATTCAGTCTTAGAAGGTCAATATCACGTATGTACCCTTCAGAACTTTCTCAGTGACACAGGGTACCAAACCTCCTTGTTTTTCATTGTTTTGTCTAGTACTGTAGTGTACTGTGATGTACTTTGGCATAGAATGATTCTTTGACCCAGGTGTTCAAAGCAAACGTTTCCTCAAAAGATGGTGTCTGTGTTACCTTTTTCTTTATAGTTTGCTTTAGATTAGATAGTCTCTCTTTGTCCTCTTTTTCTAAACTCTGAGAGAATATGAGAGGATAACATTTGTATATATAATTTAAACAAGATTTTTAGAAGTGTATTATAAACCTAAGACTCAATTTGCCTTGTGTGATTAGGAAAGATCCTAATGAGAGAAGGGCTTGCATCTTTACCATTGACCTGTTTTTCATTACTGAAGCAGTTTTATCCAGTCCTGACAAACTGCCCTTTAACATCTGGCACATTAATACATAGATTGCATATAAATGTTTATATAGCTTTTTTAGGTCATTGAAGGCTGTCTGTTCTCTGTGTATCGTTATTTTTAGTGTTTAAAAGTTTACAGCTACACTCCAGGGGTTGGAGTGAGGAGACTACTAGTAGTTAAGTTTTGTAGGATTTGCCAAGTGTCAGACACAGAAAATAAACAATTTTGATGTTCCCATCAGAGAGTTTGTTTTTCCTTTTTCTTGAGAGAAGAGTGTGTGCAGTGTTACTTACAACCATTACCTCTTTTTGCAAGTAACAAATAGGGTATACATTTTTATTATGATTCATGGGGCTTTAAGTACTTAAATTTCTACACATCAAGATGACATAATGTTTCAATTTATTTTCTGTAAGGGATAACTGTAGCATTCCAGGGTGCCTTGAAAAAATGTTTGTTAATGTGAGACAAGTTAGTAGCCAGGTTTAAAGCTGCATGATTCTAGAATCATGAGTTGCTTTCATTTAACATAAGCACATGCAATAGGAGGCAGACTCTGATTGATATGTAATCTGTGTTAATCTGCATTAAATTGATAATGCTCACAAGTTCCAAAGATTGCAGAGAAATTCAGCAACCAATTGTATTTAAGCTTAGCTGTTCCACTGGAAAAGGAGAGAGATACTGAATGGGGATTCATCATATCATTTTAAGATGTACTAGTTTAAGAAGTTGAGTAAATTATTTAAATATTAGAATAGTTTTAAAATTAATATTTGTGAATGTTTCGTTCTCTGGACAGTATTTTAATGTTAGAAATGTCCAGATTAATATTGATGCAGCTTTCACTTGTAACTAGGTAAGTGTGTATACAGCTAAGCTTACTCGAAACACTGTTTAGCCCCACGAAACTTAATATTTACAGGGGTAGGTCTTGTAATTTTATTTTGTGCTAAGTCTTGCACAGCCACATGAACATGGCAGTTGGCACATCTGTGTCTTGTTTGCCAGATATAGTTCTACTCCTGCTGTGGAACAGTATGTTCAATAAACTTGCAATCAGTCAAGAGCTGGGCTGAGTTAACACCAGAATCACTGTATTTGCAGTGTTGCACCAGATGTCAGATGTCTTTCTGTTGTGATTGGTGCCAAACGTACTTTGACCATTTGTGTATGAAGATACAAAAGCAGTACATAGTTTTCAGTGAAAAATGAAATCAATGAAGCATTGATTTGTGCAGTAAAGATACGTATCTCCAGTATGAATACAAATTAAAGTATTGAGTATCCAGTGAAGTACGTGACATAGTAGTGACATCAAAAAGCATGTTTATGCATTGCTGGTTTGTGTTCTATATCAGTGTGGTTTCCAGAGGGTACAGATCTCAGTCATGCTTAAGGTTCCTACAACATTTCATGGAATACATAGGCAAGTGTGACCAAATCCATTGATACGGGAAGCCAGTTTGGTAACAAAATGTTCTATTTCATTGTCCAATAGTAAAAATTAAAGTGAAACTTTAAAAATAAAAGCATATGGGTGTGATTATTTTCCTTTCATTTTTTATTATATTATTATAGCACTTAGTCTTGTTCTACTAAATATGTCCAGCTTACAACCCAAAAAACTTAAAGCCTTCCTTTTAAACAGAGTGTGGCAGGTGAGTTTGAGTCAATGAAAGTCAGGAATAATGAGGGAAGTGTATCTTAAGCACAGAAAATGTCATACTCTGGTGGATCCAGATCACTTAAACTGTCTGATTTGTGGGGGAGGAGAAGATTGTATCTCTGTATTAACAATAATCTCTTTTGGATTTTAGGAACTTCACATGATTGGAGATTACGATGTGGTGCTGTGGACCTCTATTTCACACTTTTTGGCCTCAGCAGGCCTTCTTGTTTACCATTACCAGAGCTTGGACTTGTTCTTAATCTGAAAGAAAAGAAGGCTGTACTTAATCCAACGATTATCCCTGAATCAGTTGCAAATAATCAGGAACCTGTGAATAGTACTAACAATCATGGACAGTCAGTAGGATTTCAGAACACCGTAAGCACAAACCATCTGCATACATCCCGTTCAGCTGGCTCTGAGTCCTTGCGTTGGTTGCTGATTTATTTTGCATTGTGTTCAAGTTTCTCATGCTTTACCTAAGCTACCTTTATAGCTTGTTACTCTTTATTCCTTCCCCTTGAAAAGCTGGCATATACCATAACTTTTTTGACTTTTTTAACTGTTTTGCATAGCGTATGCAAGCTTTTTACTTGTTTTTTCTAGTCTCATCATTTGAGTTCTTTATAAAACTTTACTTTTTCTATATTGCTTGTGAGACATGAAATGATTCACAGAAATGTTTGATGCTGTGATGAAAACTTTTTTTATTAGACCAAGAATATTGCTTATAGGCAAGTTTTGCAATTTTACAAAACAAAACCTTTTATCAGTAAATTTATTACATCTTAAAATACATAGATATATCTCTTTTTAACAACTTCAAGATGTGAAAGTTGGAATTTTAACACATCTTCATTGAATGCTTGAATCTGACTACTTATAGCACTGTGCTCTGAAGGATTTGTAACAACTTCTGAAAAATTGTATATATTAAGTTTGATATCTTTCTGGCCTAGGAGGCTTCAGTCCTAACACATAATCCATTGTGTAGTTAGAAAAAGGATCTTACAAGCTATTCAAGTCATACTTTTCTTAAAAATAACAGCCACTGCTGCAAGTCTAAGTAATTTTGTTGGACAAATCTAATTATGAGGGAAAAAACCTCAACAGGCATGGAAATAATGAGTAATTTTCTTAATGGTTTCAAAAACTACATTTGATTGAAACTGCTTAGGAGTAAATCCTGAAAGAGAATGTGAACATGTCATTAGCATGTTTGAAACTCTTTACACCCTTTTGAATGGGATGCTTTACCCTTACTTTATCAATCCCATAGTTAATTTCTAAATCATTTTTATTCAGAAGTATACTGAGAGTGCAAATTATCACAGTACTTTGCAGGCTGTTTCCAGTAGGGGGAGAGAATGATGGTGGAGTCAAATATCATTAAAGCTATCCTGCATATTTACAGAACATGTAATAAGTCCTGATTTGCTGTGCACAGACATCAGAATTAAATAGCAGGAGACATTTTGTTGGCAGATTTTTAGGCTGCAGTTCAGTGAATATCCAAACTTTTTTAGCAGCCGGACTATCTTAATCAAAAAATCTCATCTTAACTCTTCTTTTTCCTATACTGTCCTCTCCCTTGTGCTAGCACAGTTGTTTTTGCTGCATAGTGAGCTGGATCAGGGGAGGATCTGGTTGAAAAATACCTTTTTTATGAACAGATATTTCCTGCTGGATCAGTTTCCTGGTCCAGTTCATCATGTAGTTATACAAATGTTTGTGGCGGCCCAGGACAGAAATGTGTGAGGAAAGGGAAGAGGCTGCTTCTTTCAGCAGCAATATTGGCTTACGCTAGTCTGAAAATGCAGCATTAATGTAAGCCTCAATTCACACTTCATCCGTCATATCTTCTCCTATGTCTTATCGCCATTGTCCTACCCCTTACTTTAAGGTCACCGTTTTCACTGTAACTTGCCCAAAATTCAGGGAACTGATTTTCCTTTTAAAAAAACCAAACCAATAGTATAAAGTAAAGGCAGCCTCTCACATCAGCCAAAGTTTATCCAAAAGTGTTTCACAACAGCAGTGTGTTGAGTTTAATAGGAATGTAAAAAGGGAAATATGTATTTAAGGGGGGAAAAGAAGAGTTAACAGGCGATAGAATACATTGGATTAACTAGATTCTTTAAAGCAGACTGTATATTCTGAGAGCATAAACATGTTAAAATCAGTACTAATAGACTTCTGACACTGAATTTGCTGAGGATGGTAAAAATTACCCACTTCATAAAATTGAATTTGAATTCTTCAGCACAAGACTTTGCAGGGCTGGAGTGCCCTTTGTAGGACAGAGGAAGAGCAGTTCAGTGGAGCAACATACACTCTTGAGAGTCTGATACGGCTTTTACCCAGTTTTTAGTGGGCTTTTAATTATGTTTACTTCTGTGGGTACTTTATTTTCCCTTCTATATTTTGTGTATTGGACTTCTTGGAACACCTGTCTCCTGTTTTAATGACTATATGTGTAACTTTAAGTAGACTCTCCTGCTATTTTCATATTCCTTTGACCCTGTTTTTGTTGGTAATCTAAGCAGTAATTTACAAAACAGTTTAACTCTTTTTAATAAATATTGTTGTGAAATCAAAAAAACCCCCGAAGTTATAAGTGCTCACTACGATTTATATTCAACAAAGTAAGCATTAGCTTTTAAAGCTAACTAAAAGAAGATTTAGCTAAATCCCATGTGTAGATCAGAGGCTATCAGAGTTTTTCAACTGAGATTTGGGCTGAGGAGAGTCTGCGAGGCACAGATTTATAGAAAGGCTATTCAGAGGCAGCAAATGTTGTTGCACACCAACAGTACCATGATTGTGAGAAGGGACAGAAAAGATGCCAATGCTAGATATGCAGAGGGAACAGGGACAGAAGTAAAGAGAAACTATGTTTGTAGAAGAGGTTGGCACAAATCCATACAGGGTTTTAGAAAATACTTTTTGCCAGAACTACAGGGAAAACTTTGTTCAAATCACCCACTTTACTCAGAAGTGTTTTCAGCTATCAGGTCTCTTTTAGGCTGAAACATGGCTCTTGCTATCTACTAATTTTGGTCTTTTAATGCTGCTTCAGGAGGATGATCATCTTAATAAGGAAACAGCATCCAGCATTTCTGGTCATCAGCAGGGGGTGAAGAGGAAGGCTGATATGCCACTCGGGTCTCCATTGGAGCCAGGGCAAATACTAGAGAAGAATGAAGACAGTAAAGTCAAACTCAAAATCAGAGTAAGAAATGGAAATTCAACTTGCACAATATGTAGTGTATTCAGAATAACAGCAGTGACTTCTGCTGACTTCCCTTAAAGCTGTGCTCGAACAAAAGACATGTTGTGTATATGTGTACAGTAGTTGTTACACTTACTTTGGCAAAATCATTTCCCATCAGATTCTTTATTGGCTGGCAAGAACTGAAGTTGATGGTTAATGCTCTTGTTCACGCAGCTTCACAGTAAATTAGAAAGAAGAAAAAGACACTGACCCTTTTTAATTTTATTGAATTTTTATTCCTTTGCAGTGGTAGATATCGCTTCCTTTTCCTCTCACCCCCAGTTTACCTCAAAAATAAAATATTTTAAGTTCTATTTAGTGATATTCCTGTGAATTATTAGCATCTGCTATTTTTTTCCCTGATATCTTAGTTCTCAAACTCTCAAGAAGAGGAGGAAATTGATATGGACACAGTTCATGACAGTCAAGCCTTTATTTACCATCATTTGAATATGTTGGAGAGACCATCCACACCAGGTATGTGTAAATTTATTGGCAAAATGATAGTATGAATTTTTCAACTATTTCAGTTGTGGGGTTTTTTTTTTGCTACTGCTTATTCGCATACATACAGTGCTAACATTATGTACCCTTTACACACTTCCTTTATCTTCCAATATATTTATAAATAACTGTGTACATGTGTATTTTCATACATATCTAAGTAAGGTAAGTATGTATTGTGCTTATAAAAGTGAAAAGCTAAGGAATTAATAAAATAGCATAAAGCTGAAATAGGACCCTATAGGCAATTAGGTAAAACTTGTTTTGCCATAGATGTAATTTAAAAAATAATAATTGTGAAGATTAACTTTAAAAAAACCAGCAAGACTATTCAGGTTAAAAAAAAATCTCTAATCTTAATGATTTATAACTTAACATCAGTAGTTAAAAAAATATGCAAGCCTCAAAGATGCTTGGAAGGACTTTTCAAAAAAAATTGCATCTATGAGTAAAATGGTTTAATTTCAAGCACTTCTTCTACTACTTCTCTTAGTATCTTTTTCGTAAAATATTTGGCAAAATTACTTCTCAAAGAATAGTGTTTCTTAAAAACCTTAAGGCAGGCTGAACTTCATTGATGAACTTCCACCTTCTTTGCTTATCTGTCACTAGCAAAGAAATTCAATGGTTAGACTCATTTTCCCAAAATATTTTAATGACATTTCTTAAGTTTAGTTCCAGAATGTGCCAGTGGAGCTAAGCTGAGGTAGTGTGACTATGTAACAAGCATTTTGATATCTCTTCGATACACATCCAAAACAAGGTTTTAAGGTTGCAGTACCGCGGAGTGTAAAAGTGAAGTATTTGGCCTTAGAAGGAGGGTTCAAAGTAATTACCCTCTTGCTTGTTTTTCTGTTTTTATCCAGTGGTTGCCTAATGTAAAACAGAAGTAGATCTTAGCAGCAGGATCTGGAACATTGGTTCTGTCCTGAGTGCCCTAGGTCCTGAGCTATGCTGACAGGCGACCTCATCTGCTTTCCCCGTGACCTGGCAATTTAGTGGCCCTGTTTAAGAGAAGGGCTGGTGAATGTTCCTGCTCTAAGTATCCTGCTGAGGCTGGTGCCTTGGTGCTGGCCAGGGCTGTGGAAGCTGTAGGCTCATACTCCCTTAGGGCCTAGGACTTAAGTTTTTACTTCCTTGGCAGATGCTCTAGCCACTAAGGGGTTTTGTTTTTTTTTTTTTATAAAAGGTAAGTGCTGTCATTGCTCAGCTAACAAATTAAGTTCATATGGGGACATAAAACACAGGGAGGTCTAATTTCTGGATTCCAGATGGCCTTTGCTTAATGACTTGTGCCTGTACAGCCAGCTCCACCAGGATGGATTTGCTGTTAGATATGTAGAGTAGCAAAACTCCCAGCTTTTTGCCTAAAGCATAGGCATTTCAGCAGAGTAAAAGGGAAGGCTGCATATAGGTTGCTCTCATGAACTTAGGAGCCTAATTCCACACAACCTTTACTTTAAATCTCTCAGACCTGTTTTGAATTTTGTCCTCAGTGTTACGGTCAACCATTGCATTTTCTGTTACGGCAAAGAATGACACATCCAGGGCCCGAAGTGCAAAACTGATCCGCTGAGGATTAGTATTTATAACTCTTACATGATATTTTGCAACAAATTTTTTTACTAGGTTTACACACTCTATGGAATATAAAGTCATAAACAAAACTCTGCCAAATACTTCACAAATAGGGCTTACGGGACCCTCTGTACGCCAGCTCTGTGCTCCAGGACTGTTGCATATTAAGTTTGCACTAGAGTTCAGAAAGGGTAAGGTCTGGTCAGGAGCAGGGTAATGGCCAGTTGACTGCTGCTTTTGTAGACCTACAGCTGACAAAAGCTACTTCGAGTTTCACTTGTGTGCTGAATGACCTTCTCACCTCTGCCATTTAGGCATTCAGCACACTAGAATACATTTTCTTTTCCTAGGATGAGACAAATGCTGTTCTTTGCCACAGAATTCATTTTAAATAATAAGCCATTGAAAAGCATTATTTTGAAACACTTCAGATTAATTTCGTTTTCTTTGGTTTGTACAGTTCCACTTCAGATACTCTTTGCATCTAAAATTTCACCTGTTTCTTATTCATAGCATTTTTCTTAAAAGCAGAGATGTATGAATTTCAGACTGAGTAAATAAAGACAGTTCAATCTTTAGGAAATGGCATACTTCTGAGAAGAAATGCCAAACAGATGGGGAAAAATAAAAACATACGTAAATAAAATTGTTCACACATAGGAGTGTTCTGTTTTACAAAAGAATCGCAGACAGTATTTCCTGAGGGCCTTTGAGTTTTTGCAGCAGTGACGGAGGATGGGTGCACTTCAGTGAGTGGTTATTGTGAAATAGCTTGATAGCAGGTTCTGAAATGGTCTCAGTATCTTGTTAGTAAATTTGTAAGATTTTGTATTTGCCTCAGTTCTGTGACTCTTACTTGGAAGGCAGCGAGCTCTTAATCCATACTCAGTTTTCCTCTCACAGCTGTGGGTCCCCACATGTCACATGAAGTGTTAGGTCATCAGCCAAACACAGCCTGTGAACAGCAGCTGCCAGGAGGAAGTTCATGTTGGGTCTAAATCCTGCCGTATCTGTGTGTTCTTTTTTTTTACGCTCCCCACACCACCCCGAATGATAATTTGTATTTGTTCAAGTTGATGTAACCCCCATAAAGCCAGGAAAATACTATTTTCCTTTAAGAGCTTTTTTCCTATGTGTTTCTGCTCATGGATATGAAAGGTTAGGGTTGAGACACTCTGCAAGGGCAATAAAAGAAGTCTTGTACTACAACTCTTGCAGGATTACAGGTTTCAGTACTATATAATTACAGCACCTTTAGTAGTTGTTCATAGAGAAAAAGTTTCAATCCTATTAAAGCATCCTGTCTGCGATGATAGAACTGTGGACTCTGGGCAGGGATTCTGAGCATTTTTCAAGAAGTTATTAAAACAAACGGAACATCAGTTATGAACTGTCTGAAGAACGCTGTTGTGTTGATTATTCATCTGCCCTAAGGACTACAAACATGGTAGCCTCCTTTGACCCTCTAAAGCTGTGCAAGGTCATGTTTCTAATGCGAGAACAGATTTTTATTTGCTACTAAATCATCAAGAATAGTAGTAATGCTCCCTACTCTTATCTTAAGATCAAAAGAATTTCAAGATCAGATTTTCTATAAGTAGTGGATTTAAACTCTCATTTCAGACTGTAAGGTGACTTGCCATGCGTTGCTGACTTCAGTGAAATCAGATTAAGATACCCTTCTCCATTTACTTTAGTATTTCACTCATCTGAAAGTACAATACTTCAAAATTAACCTTGGAAAAGTTCTGCTCTATGGATATCGATTGGCGTGTTCTTTTCTGCTTCCAAAGTAAATGCCTGGCTGTAGCCTGCGTGATCTACCAGTAAAGTTACATATCATTATGGCTCAACAAGACATCACTGATAAACATTTAATTAGAATTTTCCCAACTATTTTGGTAGTTTGATGGTTGATACAAGGCAGCATCAAATTCTTTCTTGTCTTTAATTCTACAAAATAAAAAATAAATAAATACAGCGATGTTCTCTTTGTGCACTGGCAGTTCTTTTTCTGATCACATTCAGGAGCAGCGGGCTTTGAGGACATGTCCTGAGCATTTGAACTCAGATCAGAAAAATCCTTTGGCCATTCTATTAATCCATTTGCTCTTTTCCAGGATAATCAAACTGGAAATTTCTGCTGCTGACCTTGTAGGTCACGCTGTTTACCATGTAGATGTACATGAAACTTTGAAGGTCTAGGCCAGACTCACACATGCTGATTTGATTGTGGTCTTGTTTCTCACAGTTACTGTCTGCAGTTTCAGGGAATAATGATTTAGCTGGATTGAATTGTTTCTGGAGCGATTTGAAACTGGGTACAGCACATACTGCCGTAAAGTGTAAAGGGAAACTACTGTAGTCATTGTGTTTAAACAGTACGTTTACAACAGTAGATTTGAGCCTGTGGTGCAAATCACCACATTTCAAGTGTGGATACAGTAGTTAATAGGAATTCAGTCTGAACTATATAAAAAGCCCAGTCCTCTGCAGCTCATCGGAGTTACCAGAGTTACCTATAAGAGCCCCAATACCTCAAAAGTTTAGCCATTAGGTAGTGGCTCCCTGCCAGGAAGGGTTGCCGAAACATCAGCACGCAGACAAATATTTAAATGAACACCTCTTGGAGAAGAGGGCACCACTGACAATGATGAATTTTTGCTTTACTTCTAAAGGAGGGAAAAGCCGTTACAACTGTTCTGTTAGACTACCCTTTAATAACATAGAATGTTAATATAGTATCTGTTTGATAGTATCCGTTACACGTATGTTGACTTTATTACCTAAAAAATAACTGCTTCCAAACTGGTAACTCACAGGCCTTGAGGTTCTGTAGATAATTTGGCCTCACTGAAATAGTATGTGGTTAATTATACGCTTCACAAGCAAGGGTGTCTTCAAGTGCTTTATCCTAAAGTACATGAAAGCAGCTTAAATAGAAACATAAGCCCTGAAGAAAAAGTGACAACATAAATGAGAATTGCATCAGTGTGTGGCTGCAGTGTGTGAACGACATGATTTAAGAAAAATAACATAATATTGCAGCTGTGACTGTCTCTGAGAAAAGAACTGATCATTCTCAAACCTAGAAGATGGATAAGACTAGCAACTAAATTTTCAAGTGAACTACCTGAAACTGTTAGAGGCACAAAGTACTCTGAGTTGACTTACTGATTGAAATGTTCTTTTTCTCTAGAGTAGGGAATATTCTAGAATTTTCTACAATATTAAAGTAAATGTAAAAATAACACCACAGTTAAGCTATTATTTTAATGTAAAGACAAAGCAATATAGTTGATGAATGAAAGTCAAATGAGGAAATTAATAAAACAGTTACCAGTTAAAAGTATATTTTAGTTAAATCACCAGCTGATCTTTACAATACTTTAGCAGAGGCTATCCTTTGGTGTAGGTATAAGGAATTATCTGTCTGGATATAAATCCCACTAAAAAATATGAAGTCAAATGAATCTGTAAACTGGAAATAGTTAAAATTTTTTATGTTGGAGCCAAATTAACTGATTTGTTTAGCACATCCTCAGAAAACTTTTGGGTGGTTTGTTTTTTTGTTTTTTGTTTTTGTTTTTTTTTATTTAGATCTTTACTTCTCACTCTCAAACTTCACATTTTTTCATACGATTCTTAACACTCTATTAGACAGAAAATTGATAACTCTTTTTTTCAGGAATATATAATTTGAAAGTTCTGCTGCTTAACAGAAATGGCAAGGCACTTGCATTCTGGAAGCTTGGAATCGTTTACGCTTGGTGACTTTTTTGTGTGTACTTTGGTGGTTCAACAGATGCATAAACACAGCATTAAATTAAGAAATAGTGTATCTTGGATGTTTCCAGGATAATACTAAAAGAGAAAAGCAGAAATAAGGAAAAACAAGGTAATTGTCAAAACAGTTTTCAAGATCTTTTCAGCTTTTTTAGTGTTCCTCTTTAGAGAAAATGCTAGCTAGAGCTGCAGTTCAACTGCTAGGCAAAGAGAGGGCATTATTTTTCTCATTAGCAAGCTTTCTTTGGGTTCTGGGAGAAAAGTATTAAGTGCTCAGATGCTTGTGTTGGTGTTCCCTTCTTCCGAGAGGTGGTTGGTGTCAGGTTCTGGAGCACCCACCTGTCCTCAGCTGAAACACTGGACCTATGGGCCTTACTCTTTGCTGTGATTTGTGAAGATGGTTTCTTCCTCTCTGACATTTAATAAATCAGGGTGCAAAAGGGGTCACTTTTAACAAGTGTCAATTTGGAAAAGTCCTACATAAGCCAGCTATTTTAAATAGATTATACATGCAAAGAAACAGAAACTCTAAGTCTGTGGTGTCCCACCCTCTTCACACAAAATCAGAAATACAGGAGAGACCATATGGAAGATCTTATGAAAGCTTGTTGGCCTGTTAAAGTCTCAGGTTACACGTTTCCAAATTGTAAAGGTTCAATACAAAATAAGAGTAAAATAGGTAAAACACTGTACCCAGCAACATTGTTGAGTGTTCATGCACCAATGATTCTTAAAACCAAAAAAACTTACCCTAGACAATTGATGAACAGGATGTTATAATTATCTGACAGCGATTTTTATTATGACAGAAAACGTTACTTTAAAGCTTATCAAGATCTAAACCCCTGTCATTCTAAAACTAAACTACAAGATCTGTGTTTTCATATTTTATTCTCTCTCATGATATCTGCAGCATTTGTGTCAGTCCCTGTGACAAGGTGTGCGCACAGTTTTTGATCTTTCTCCCATGGGATAGTAATCCTGTCTAATTTTAAACACCTACCCAGCTAGCTGGAACACTGCGAAGCCAATAATTACATTGGAATCTCCACATCCCAAACAAAAGGAGGTCCAAGTGGATAGACACATGTATGTGTGTTTTCTTCCAAGGAATGCTACTAACCACTTCAGAAGCGAGCTCCTGAGCTCGCCCTCCACTTACTGTGTGTTTCTGTGATTTCAGAAACCCGGGTTCCAGTCTTGCTCTCTCTGCCAGGAGGAAGTGGGTTCCCTGCAGGAACAGGGAGTGCTCCGTGCCTCCTTGCAGCAGTCCTGCTACCCTTGTTGATATGAGGATGATATTAATGCCCTGTAAAGTAATTCCTATATAGCCTTGCTTTCCTAGTTTGGCAAGGTCCTGGCAGGGCTTTAAGTAGATATTAATTAAAAAGAATTCAATGAAGAAAAAGTGTTGTTCAAGTTTAATGGTGAATTTTACAGTTACAAATGTGTAAAATTTTCTTATAGAGCTTTTACAGGTCTGTCTATTTTACAGACAACTGAGTTCAGTAGTCTGCATACCTCCTTTCTGAGCTGTCGTCCAGGATCAGTATATTTGATTCCTGATTTCAAAGCACTCTTTAACAGCATGAGGAAATTTTCTGGATAGTTGTTATTTTTGCATTTAAAAAACCAAGAGACTATAGCTGTTATTGACCTCTATGAAGAAAATGCATGTGCACTCTTACTACTGGCTCAGTAAAACTAGATTTTTGTAATGAAATTCTTTCATCTCTTATTGACATTTGTGCCAGATTACCAATGTTGACTGTCTCCTTAAGCATCAGTAGCCTTTGAGTTGCGGTTGGATCCCATTTTTCCCTTTCCTGAAGATCTTCCTGCCTTTTTCAGTTTCTAGGTGCTCATCACCACCCCTTCAGTCCTGTTGGTTTAAGCTACTGTTGTATTTGCTCCTGAGCTTGCTCCAGTCAATGGTGTTTAACTGCTTTAAATAGTAGATTTTTTTAATAACCTACCTGAAATAAGTGAAGAAGTGATAACGCAGACTGTTGCCTTAGCAGAGCTGGTAGTTCAGTAAAGAGCAGGAAATTTGCACAAGTGGCAGGTAGTGCAACAGAGTCAAGAAAGTCTGTTTGATTGCATCCTTGGTCTTAACTGGCACTTGGCACTACTGCTACATCATCCCTGCAGACTTAAGCCCATGTCCTTATACCAATTATACTGGGTTAAAATTCTTAAAGCTCGGAGGCATAGCTTTGGTTTGAGGTTGTTACAAATGTAGTGTCTAGACTTGCAGGTTCAGTTTCCATATAAAAATAACTTCACAATTGGGATCTATTGGAGCTGTGAAGTTTTAAGGGTTTGTGTGATGTGTGGGGTTTTTTTGTTTTCTTTCAAGTTGACCTTAGTTTGCCCTGTATATTTTAATGTACCATGTGCCTGTAGCTTGAGAACATGTGAGAATGTGTTCCATACCTTGGATAATCTTTTGTACATCTTTTGTGGATGAACACTGATTGGTCGTCTTCAGGCTTTTTGCCACGACCTGTGTTACTAGATGCTGTGTTTGTGTCACTGCCACAGTTTACCTTTGACTGGTGTAGCCTAGTTTAATGGTGTCAAATACTGTGTGCTTTAGTTTTCTGAGGTACAGCCTCCTTTTCTAATGGCCCAAGTCAGATATGCTCCTTTTTCCACCGTTCTGTCTTCTGTTTCATGGCTGGTTTTGCATCCTTGCAGCTGCTAAAGAAAATTTTCTTACTTGTCTAAAAGCTATACGCTCTAGGGGAATGAACTCAGGTTATGGGGATAGATTTAAGTACAGGTGGGAGTTCCTTAAGAAAAATATAGTTAGAAATTGTTAAATTGCGAAGCGATCCTGTATCTTTTTGCATCAAATACAGTATACTTGCATCCTGTCTGCATTGTTGAGAACTGCTCCAGGTAACAATGTAAAAAAGTTGTAGTAACTGTGCATGGAAGTCAGAAAGTGGAAGTTTGAATTTGTGTGCTTATCTTCTATTTGCCGTAATATACATAAAGTCATTGTGAGTTCTAACAATAAATCTTTGTATTGATAACATGAACTTACTACTGCATAGTTCTGATGAAATAAAAATTAAAGTTTTTTAAATACTTCCATACTAGAGATTTTAAGTCCGTAGGAAACTATTGTAGTCTAGTCTAGCCTCCTTTGTAACATCAGCAAAATTTTATATTGCACCATATTCACATCTTGTGGTCAAGCCCAAACATATTTCTAGAAGACATCGCTTTTGCTGTTTAAGACTTTAAGCAATAGAGATTCCACCATGTCCCATAGTAAGTCATTGATTATCCTCACTGTAAAAATGTTTTGTATTTCTATTTTGACTTCTAAACACTGCTTACAGATGTAGATTTTGTTATTTCCAGCCATATTTAAAAACAAACAAAAGCCAGAACAGCTGTACTGTCTAGAAACTTTCCTATATATGTGCTTGATTGAATCAGTTCTTAATCTTTTGGATACGGGTAGGAAGATTGCATGGAAATCTTTCTCAATGCCTGTTTGTCATACTACAGGGAGCTGGCTTTTCAGATTTCCAGGAATCATTACCATAGACAAATCATTCTTGCCTTTAAAGATACAAAACCAACCAACCAGCCAAAAAGATGTACTGGAAAAAACCACCATTTTCAAATATACAGAAAAAAATAATTACAAAGTATATAACGTAATTCCTTGTGATTTAACAGGGATATTTTCGCAAAAACTGGAGCAAAAAAAAAACCCACAAAACATGTAAAGCAACTGTGAAGAAAATCCATTCTAAGTAAAACTTAAAGGAGTAGTTGCCTTCAAAAATCCGATGGTGCTTTTCCACATTTGTCTAGTAGTTAAAGCACATTCTTGCAATGTGAGTGATTTGATTCAATATCTGCCTAGAGGAATTCGAGTCTTCCTACCTTCCAAGTGTTTCCGCTCGTTAACAACGTTATTCTTAGAGTATTGTCCTTTAATCCCTGCTATTGAAGCTATTGCATTTTTGCGTGAAATAATGAAATATTAAATGAGCCAAAGAGAGAATGAGGTGGTGGTTCAGGAGTTGAGAGGTCATGGGTCAGATTTTCTCTCCTCAGATTCAGAGACCAGGCTTACTCAATATGTAAGTAGTTCTAGTGTATTTGTGAAATATATACTAATAAAAATGGTGTAATTGTCTTTATTGGAATTAGTTTTTTGTTTAGGAACAAAACTTTGTATAAACTTTCAAATAGGCTTAATTGGTTGTAAGATACAATTTTTGGAAAAAGCAACTTAATTCTTTTTTTCAGTATCAAGAGGTTTGTATGTTCTTGCAGAGAGCTTTAGCTCCTGACTAAAAGGAGTTCACGTCCCAAAACTGCACTTTAATGTATGCCAGTCCTGCACTTTATACGATACTTTTCATACGCAGTTGTATTTTCATTATTCATTGCATAGTGGCCTTCTTACTCTGTTTAATAATGAATTTCTGGAAGCTAGTATAACTTGCAGTTTGTTAGCTCTTTATAATTCCTAATTGCCTGGGATACATGGATACTTTTGAGGGAGGAAGGAGTTCCTCTGTAAAAATTGCCAGTAGTATGGGAATGCTAGTGGCATGTTCAGAACCTTTTCTGAAAAAAACAGAAAGCTGACGGTACAAGTGTAGTAACAGATTCTGTGTTTGCATGTTTCAATGATAATGTAGATTTGATCTAATACCTCAGAATTTCTTAAGTTTGAAAACTATACAAGTTAAACATTTATGAATCTCATTATATCAATTTCTTCTAGGTAAGGAACAATCTTTGGGTGAGATGAACATGCACCCTGTCTCAGCAGCTCCACTCTCTGTGTTTAGTAAAGAACCCAACTCCTCAAAACATAGTGATCATCATCACCATCACCACCATGAGCACAAGAAAAAGAAGAAGAAACACAAGCATAAGCATAAACATAAACATAAACATGATAATAAAGAAAAGGAAAAGGATCCCTTTGCTTTCTCCAACAGTCCAGCCAGTGCACGATCAATCCGTTCCCCGTCACTTTCAGACTGATACTGATGGCTTCTCTGGAGTTCAACTTGCAATATTCTCTGAATACTTAGAAGGATGTATATAACTATAGCCTCTATCTTTTTTATGGAAATAAGAATATGTGAATTGCCTTAGCAATTCAGAAGCTCTGCCACCGTCCTCGTTTGAAGCCTTCTATTTGCATATGCGGTTGTTGAAATAATCTGATTCAAAAAATATGTTTTATGATTCTGAGTCATTTTGTATTTCACTGTTCTCCACACCTCCCACTCTTTTTTCCATTTTAAACAAAGAAAACAGCCCTTTATGTAAGGGCCCCATGTCCACTGGCAACCCCCTGCACATCATGCTGACCATGTGTACTGCCAGAATCAATTATGTTTTAATCCTTTGAAGAATGTTACGAGGCAGAGTATGTTTTAAACAGAAGTCAATTGCCAGAGCTTTGGTGAAGTGCTGTTTCCAGAGCAGTATTGTATAACCAAGTGTAGACCTCCTGAGAAGACAGGGATTTTCTGTAGTTTTCAACTGAGCTGTTTCTTGCTTTAACCATTGCAATGTAATGTTAGAATTTTAAGAACAGTATATGGAACATTTGCCTTTTTCAGATAGATACTAAAACTCTTAAAAAATTCCAAGCTGCTTTTAAGCTGCAGGTATTTATTATGGACATGACCCTTTGAAGAATATAATGACATGCTGCAATTATGTTTTTGGAATTTTAGCAAAATGCTTAATGCATGTTTTGTCCTGTAATCAGGCTTTTAAAAATCCAATAAAGTTTGCAAATTATTTTGACAGAGGCAGAATTTTTTCTTCAAGCTTGACATTGGAATATGCTTTTAAAAGATGGCTTTGCTAAAATTAAAAAAATATTTTTGAAAAGCTTAGAAATTAAAAGATTGAAAAATACATGTTTCCTCCTGCTGAAGGGTGGTTTTTTTGGAAGCATTCTGTACGACCAGCTCATGAATCCACAGGAGAAATGCAGTAGTAGATTAAGCTAGGTCTGGGACTTTAGATGATGGATACATTTCAATTTCTTCAGCTGTGTTTTATGCAGTGTACTATTTACACACAGCAAATGTTTTATTTAAAAACTTAAGGTTTTAGAAGTTTTGATAATAGAGATAAATAATCTCTGCCACTTTTTATTTTCTTTATTTGTATGTAGAGGCAGAGGGGTTATTTCCATGTACTGGTTGACTTCTGTTGCCCGAAGCTCACTTCACATTTGGCTTTCTAGAAGATGGTTGTATTTGGGTTAAATATTTTCTTAAAAAATTTTCCCAAATTCCTGTGAGAGACTGATTCTCCTTCTTAGGACAAAGAGAGAAAGTTCAACAGGGACCCAAGAAGATTCTTTTTAAGCCATATTCTGTTTCATGAAAGTTAATAAATACTTTTATATTATATACCTGCTGTTGAATCCTGTAGTTTTTCTAATACCAAATTATCTGTAGAATGGAAAGATGATAGACTCAGGTATTTTGTAATACACATATACTTATTTTATTATTCAAACACCATATCCCTTTAATACTGCATGGATAGTTGTGCTAATTGTTGTACTCAGAACACATGTTAAGAAATGTTTGGGCTGAATTCGGATGTGATGGACCTGGGAAGCATCGCAGCCTCTCTCCTTGTGGGATGTGGTTCCCATCTGCTACCACGCCAGCAGCTCTTTGCACTGGGTGAAGCCCACCTTGGTGTGATTCATTTCCTCTCTAACAACAACTGCAAGCTCTTACAGCTTAGATGAGCTAAAGGTGCAACAGGAACAGGAAAACACCTAAGTGTGGGTAGAATGAAGTACGGGGCATGTGTTGGGTAGACCAGCCGTGTGCACAGCTCAGCTTGCCACCTCTCTTGAGCCAGCAAGCTGTTACGTTAGCATCATGAACTGTGAATCACAGGGAGAGGTTGGAAAGCTATAATAATACCTTGATGGAAATATTTATAGGTGTTTTTTCCCTTGGCTAAGGAGTGAGGTAACTGTGCCAAAGGTGTTTGTGGGAGACCTGGGCTAATAAGCAATGAAAGCTGGCATTGTTTGGGAGAGCGAAGGCAGATGCATTTATGTTTTAAAAATGAGGTCATGGATAATTTAGGCTGGTGTAGTTTCTACTTTTGGAGACATGGATTTACACTCTTACGCTGAGGGGAAACGAATTGTTCAGTGATACGGGCACAGAACTGAGGGAGAGCTGTAACATGGTAATTCTAGCGTCGTATTTGGCTGTATGACTTTAAGTGTCTGTATGCTAAGGAAATATGGTAAAGACACCATTACTAGAAAATTGGAGGGAAAAAAATCTAAAAAATACTTTTCCGGTGCAATTTCTGAGGTTATGTCATGGCCCTGGTTCAGAATATCCATTAACGTGTTTGATGGAATACAAAGTAAGTTTGGGGTCTGCAGGGGTTACTTCATGGACGGGCAGTGCTCACAGACTGGTAGGTGTGCTCAGAAGCCAGAATAATTAGGCAGATTGCACAGGTGATCCAAAAGCAGCAAGCTAAAATTCAGTAGGAATGAATGTGAAATACTGAACTTGAGGGGAAAATGAAGTGCATGAAAGCAAGCCGCTCCCCCCATCTTGCAAGATACAGTGAGGAAAAAAGGAAAGCATCGGGTTGCACAGAGTTGAGCAATGTGATACGATTGCTAAAAGGAAAACTCACTTAAGGATTAGCAGGAATTTTTTATATACAATGTGAAAGGAGTTATTCTATCAAGTGCCAGTGATTTTGGGGAACACATTTGAAGAAATAGGTGGGCAAATTCCCCTAAATGGAAACAATAGATAACATCACATATAAAAAAAAAAAGTAAAGGGAACTGAGTATTCCCAGCCTACAATAAAAGAAGTCTGAGGTAGCAACTCTCCCTTCTAATACCTAAAATATTGCTATGACAATGTTTATCAGTTGTTCTTGATATTTCCTGTGGGAAGGAAAGGATTAGCTTTATTTGCAAGAAAAAATATTTTTTTTGAACGTTAAGATGGAAAATAGTCTAACAGGCACCTAATGATGACGTGAAAGCTTTTTTCTTGTAGGTTGTAAGCAGCAGATTGGCAAACATCTGCAGGGGATGTTTATGGGATGCTTTGCCCTGCCTCAGTGCGTGGACCTTGTTGCTGTAGTTCGTTTTCATGGATTCTTTGATCTTCCTTTTTTGTCGGTGAAATTACCGCGATGGCTCCCTGGATGTGATGGCCACTTGTGGGCGTCTTAGGAAACAGAGGTCCTTGCCTGCCGAAGATCTTACCGATTGCAGTTTAACTTGGGTTTTTCTTGTACTGAAAAATCGATGACTGTTTCAAAATTATAACCTGACATCAATTCAAGTTAAAACTCTGTATTTGCATGGTGGACTAAGCTCTTTATCCTTGCCACCTTCAAACCTCGTAGGCTGGCTGTAACCTATGCAGTTGATTTTGGTTTGGGTTCTCATTTTGGTTAAAACTTGAGTTTATAGTGCACTCTCCTTGAAACAAAAGGAGAAATATTTGATTTAGGTGGGGTAGTATCCAAATACTGGAAGAATACACACTACGCATATAAATTAGAAATGTATATGTTCCTGAAAATGTGCAAAGAGGTCAAAGTCTGGAGAATTTATTTTGACATCTCAGTTTTTAACATGAATTCCTTTGTTTTGTTCATTATAAACATTATAATGCACATAAGCGTAGGGAAAGTATGTAATATTAAAAGACCTATATGCATTTTTAATGCAGACTTTTCCTTTATCTTGTTTCTTTTCTTTATTTTTCAGCATAATTATAAAGTGTCCACGAAGTAACTTCTGCATCTCTTAGATTTGTAGGCAGGCTGAAGTCTCTAATTAGGTTATAGCTTCTTTCCTTAGGTGTCCAAGTAAGCACACCTTTCAGCTTTGATTGGTTCGCTACCAGGCCCTGTCGGTCTGTCCTGGTGCTGTGGAGGAAGGACAGCAGGATGCAACTTCTTTGAGTTCTTGGGTGAGCAGATACCATCTTTCTACCATAAACTGCGCAGTCCCCTGAAGCACTCCAGCTGGCGTTAGGGTTTGTATCAATGGTCACAAGGTATCCTTACACTGCTTAGCTTTTAAGGATATAAAAACTGTTAGTTTTAGTTGGTTTCATATTCACAGAAACCTGATAATTTATGTAAATTTTAATACAAGGAATTTTTAGTCATGTCAATATTTTTAGTTCCTTAAGACACTTATGCCACAGAAAATTAGGAACCTGATTTTTAATGCAGCATCAGTATTGCACTAGGGCCCTTAAAATACGGTAAATATAATTAAATCTCATGCAAAACTTTTATATATTTATATACATGTATAAAAGTATGTATTATTCATAAGATATATATTTGTTTCCTGCTTTTATAATTTAAATGGCAATAATAATATATGAGTGTTTGCACACACATTAAGCCATGGCAGCTAATATATAAAGTCTGTGTTATTCCATAGTCACCTGATAGCCTAAATATAGTTTTGCTAAACGCATTTCCAAGGTTTTCTTTTATTATCATTTTTGTCCAGCTAAATCTGCAATGTCCATAGTCACCTGACATCCTAAATATAGTTTTGCTAAACGCATTTCAAAGGTTTTCTCTTATTACCATTTTTGTCCAGATAGATAAATCTGCAATGTTCATGACCTTTCTTGATGTAGGTAAGTCATGATTTCATTAGAAAGACTTTGTATTTGATTGAAGCATACTTCACCTAGTATGGTGCGTAGGAAGAAAAGCATGAATATTTTTGTGGTAAACATCATAAAGTAACAGCAAAATTTGAAAGCCTATTTAGCTAATTTTTTTCATTTCTGAGTAAAAGTGAAACCGCAGAGCTATGCTTTGGGCTGATCTAGCAGCTTGCCACCACTGCAGCAAGGAGCTATTTCTCCCGCTAGCTCCTGACCCCACAGTCCCACGTTGGACTTTCTGGGTGCTAACCAGGCTCTTCTGG
Organism: Gavia stellata; assembly: GCF_030936135.1. Taxonomy (NCBI): domain Eukaryota; kingdom Metazoa; phylum Chordata; class Aves; order Gaviiformes; family Gaviidae; genus Gavia; species Gavia stellata. Next base: position 15,154,628 of record NC_082596.1, read on the forward strand.
GGCCCGATACAACGCTCTAACCTGCGAACGAAATCGGGCTCATTCTTGCTGCATTAGCGAGCTGAAACCTTTGGGCAGAGGCTGAGCAGGCAGCGAGGCTGATGCACGGCTTGTGGAGCCGAGGGTGGAGTGGGGAGAGGGAGGGAGGGAGGTGCGAGTAGGAGCAAAACCCTCGTTGGGAGCAGCAGCTGGTTCGTTTGGCTCCACAGCTCCTTGTGACTTCACTCGGAGAAAACAATACGATAGGGTGAATTCAAGTTTTTACATCTGCGGCTCTTTGGGAGTCTTAATTTTGTTGCAAATTGGTTGAGTGAATGTTTTGCATCAGGTTCATTTTGGAAATTTTGGAAGGCTGGAGTGAGATGAGCTTACGTGACTGGCAGTTATTTTTTTCTTTACTGTGTTAAAAAGGGAATGGTCTCAACAATAAAGGGCAAATGAAACGCTCTTTAACAATTACTCCAAAGGTCATTTCAGGTCAAATAGGGGGTTTTTAATTATTTTTATTCTTTTTTTATTTTAGTCTATTTTATTTCATTCTATTTTGCTTTTATCCACAGAACTGAATTTCAGAAGAGTGTTAATATGAAGCATTTCATTCTGAAAATGCACTTTTCATTTTCTAAATGTTCCTATAAATAAATCATACTGTAAAATGTAAGTAACTGATAAAACTTCTAAATGAAAATATGCCCTAAAAAGAAGGAAAAAGTTTGAAAGCACATTAGGAATGAAAGAACATTTCAAGACCTGATTGACTCTTCCCCTTTTCAAAAACTTATTTCAGGAAAAAAAGTCTCTTCTGGAAGTTACCTGTTCCTCACCTTTCCAGGAAAAGGAGGGATGAGTCAAACTCGCTCACGATTTAAAAGCTGTTTGAATTTGTGTGAGTAACCCTCTGTTTCTCGTGGGTGCCGGAACGGCTTGTGCCAAGCCTTGCTGTGTCTGCCTGGGTATGGGTTTCAGCGTGGGACCCCAGGGGACGCTGTGAGAGCAATGGAAAGGTGGCCACAGTCTTCAGCACCCAGCTACAGCACCTGTAGAAGCAGTCCTGGACCTGTTTTACCTTACACTACTGGCTCTGCTGAGCTTCTAGTCACTTATTTTGCTAAATCTTTCAAGATTTTTAATGCCTTAAACTTCGGCACTATAGAAAAGACATTGGTCTTTTCATAGCTCATCTCCCATCCAGGAGTGGAATTGAAGCATATGGGGGACAAAGGCTTTTTCGAAGTTTTGGAAATACTTGAGTACAGCTTTTCAAGTTGATATGGTGGTCATGAAAGTTGTTGACAGTGTGTTATTGTTTTGCTATTTTTAGTCTCTTAATTGGTAGTTTTTCTGTACGGTGCAAAACTGGAGGCAGGGAGGAAGGAAGAGGAGGGAGTGAGATGGTCTGTCACCACAGCGAAGAGAGACTTGGAGAGATTAAAGGTCTCACATCAGTTCTATCACTCACCTTCCTAAGGCAGTCTCTGCTGCTTTTAGGTATTACGGGTTCACCCATGGAGCTGCTGCCATCTTCACTTGTTTTCCTCTACTATTTCTTTACCTTCAAGTCTTCTTCCAGTTTATTGTTCTAATAGTCATCTGAGAGATGTCCAAGCTTCAAGAAAGACAGCTCACTCAAAGACATCCACCAAAACAGAGGGTTTAAGCTGCTTTGGAGCAGGATGATGCCCTGCACGTGGGGGTTTGAGTCTCTTGTGGTTTTTCATGGTCTGTTCCCAGCTCTGTGGCCACCAGGCTACTACAGCTTATTTCTTCTCTTTGAGGACCAGGCATAGATGTTCCTTGTCCCTTACGGACATCTTACAGTTCCAGAGTCTGTGCAAGCATCTTTCTGATGTTTGGAGCAGTATGTATAAAAAACGTTTCTCTATCTCAAATGCTTTTATCAAAGGATGCAGTCATTTTTAAATGTTGGAATTCATATGTTTGCTCTTGAGTACTTGACTAATTTCAAAATACTGAACACTTTCAGTTGCTTTAATTTTAAGACTCAGGTTTTTAAAAATAGATGTTTGTTTTTACAGCACTGAAAATCTTCCAGGTGCTTAATAAAATACTCAGCACTTACAAGCTAGGACAAGACACAGAGGAGGAGAGAGAACAAAGCTTTTTTGTACATCTCTTCATGGAAGAGAGAAATGCAATTAGGTTGTAGGAGAATTGATAAAGGACTTCAAGGAACTGGTTGTTGACTACTGCTATGATGGAGGAAATACGAAAACCTCGAAATAAAATAGTGTGGAGAGGGCAGTTGAAAACAGTACTCTTTTTTTCAATAAAAGTTCAACAATTTAATTGGAAACAAATGCATTTATAAAATGAAAACAAGACACTGATAATGTGTATAACATGTAACAGCTGCTTAATCTTTGACCGTTGTCCTTGAGTGCTGTATTCCTTGGTGTTAATTGAGAACCTAGCACGAGTTCCATTTCTTTTCCAGAGTCAAGTAATGTATCATGACTGAATATGGGTCATCTAACTGAAACTAAATGCTTGGATTTTGTCTTCTAATTTTCCTTTAATGTTTTATGCTATCAAGAATAGAGAAAGCTTCTAAATATGTGGTTTACAGTTGTCTTACAAAAATCAAATATACTTTGAACCCGATTTACCCGTTCTATAATTACGTATGTAATGTGTACTTGGGCTGCACAGAAATACAGTCAGGAATTGGCCTTTGTGCACAGAGGAGCTATATTTTTATCAACATGTATTGCTGGTTGTGGTTCTGAGTTGAGGCAATGACTTGTACCTGCCCCTAGAGTCTGGGCCAATTTCAGGCAATCAGTGTCACCATTTGCAGCAGATATTACAAGGCCATTGAGAGCCCCTTCCAGGTTCCCAAGTTTGAGTGCTGTTTTTTCTTATTTACCTTTCTTGTATTTAAATATGATGGAGGCTTCACCTGGGGATGACGGGAAGATTCAGTCTGGGAGGATTTTCAGACTGGGATGATCCTGCTCCACATGCTGGGCTCCTGAAGCAACTCCTGACAGTTACCCGTCTGCTGCAACAAAACAGGGAAGCCATAAATCTTAGGGCATTTTTTTGAAACTCTTATTTAAACTAAAGATGAATTAGTATAAGGCATCCATAGTGTTATTACTGTTAAAAGAAGCTCCAGGTGGTGAGTTGTTGCATGTCTAATACCTAATATTCTTCGGGCTTTGACATTCATCTGAGGGAGATGACTGTACCAGCTTTTTGGATACTGGTATCATTAAGGCTTTTCTGAGGTTTTTTTGCATCTGCAGAGTTCCTCTCTGTGAAGGCAACATCTCTCTCTTTCTTCAAATTACTGCTCAAGTCCTCTATTTGCATGCAAATCACTTCTCTGCCCTTTCGGGGTGGCAGGATAAAATAGACAAGAAATACTTGAGCTCACCCGAGCTGCAGTCATAATCGCCAGGACTTTTTCTCCAACCCCTCCTCCTGCATGATGACCAATTTGTTCATCGGCCACATCTGCTGTTTTAGGTGAGTTGTTTAGGACATTTCGTGCAGCTGCTCATGCTGTAGCCAGGCTGGGGAAGGGGGAGAGACTGGAAGGTGAACCGTTGTGTAGCTCTCACAAGGTGAACACACTGCACAAAAAAGGGTCACCTCACACTCCATCAGCTCTCAGGGTCCTTTTCTTCTCCCTGGCCTCCTCCGCTTGCTCTTGTGTCTCTGTTCTTCCTTCTCTCCATTTTCTTTTTCTCTACTATTTTTTTTCCTTTTCTACAGCCTCAGACATGAGCTGCTCAGGGTGTCAAGGTTTCAAAACCCATTGGGATGAGGAGCAGAACAAGGAGATGGAAATATTTTTATGCAGAAGGCATCCATACATGCCACCAAATAGTCTTTCATGCCCTTGAGACAATTACAGAGATGGTTAATACTGTATGTGCATGTGTGTGGGTGAGGGCAGTCTGCTAATTAGCCACTGTCTACTCCTATAGCTTGTTGTTTTACTTTTTCAGAGGTTTTTGACTTTCTTCAGTGTGTTTTCTACTGCCTGGATGGATAGCGTTCTGCCCTTGGCTGCCTGGCACAGCTCTGGTATGGTGGAGCCGACTGGGGAGAGGGGCAGTGCTGCTGCCTGGCATGGCTCTGACTGCTGGGCTGAGGGTCACACTGGCACTCCAGCGGCAATAACCCGCTTGTTTCATCAAAACGTAAGCAGCGATTTACCTCCACACACAGCTCGCATCCAGCACCATGTTTACAGGCCAGCCTGTAAACAGGCAGCTGAGCAGCATTTTCAACTTAGAGGAAAATAGGTAGTTTTGTTTAGGATTGGGTATTTTTTTCTTTTTCTTTTTAAAAGGCTAGCCTTCTGTTAAACACATTAAGCATGTGAAGTTGACCTAATCATGTACGATGTCCTTTCCATTCAGAGACTGTAGATTTTTTTTTTATATAAAATTTGTTTTGAATGATTGCAGGATTTTTATATAAATTGACTTTATATGGCATCGATCATGTTCTTTGGAGTTAATAATGTACATATTAAGGCTTGATTCTGAAATATAGCAAAACCTCAGTAGGGCATATGGAAATGAGAGGCCCCGTTGTGAGCTAATGACCTCTGTGAATGAACGAACATGTCAGCACCGTAAAATGAGATACACTTAATAGCTTTTTACAATGGATGCTTGTACACGATACACATCAGCGTACTGTGAAGTGGCTTGTTATGATAAGACCATAATATAGAACTTTTCTGTTGAAATGGTTCTCTCTCCCTACTTCTTGGGAAATATTTGTTCAAATAAATATGTGGGTTAGTGAGGCAACAGATAGTTATTTGTCTCTCAAGTGTGAGTAATGTAATACGAACAAGCATTAATGACCTAACTCCTTAATTCAACAGGAGATCCTTATTTTTCTTACACGCTAGCTTATTTCTTAATATTTTGGAATCCATTGCTCAGTGTGTGTTGTGTGTTCCCAGGGGAGCTGAGTGCAAGCTACAAGTTTTGGATAACTCTCAGTTCTGCTCAACTTTATCATCTTTTGGACTCTCTCTTGGACTTCTTCAGCTCAGTGGCTGGCAACTATGTGTATCTTCTCCCTCAATCATCCACTAACATCTGCCCGAAATACTGAAAACTGCAAGTCTTTTCATTAGACATGAGAGGTAGAATTGGCCAAACCATCCACGTGATTTAGAAGTCTTTGCCTGATTTCCAGAAGAGACTCCAGCATGGTGAAATCGAAGCCCTGTGAATTTTTGTGAGACTTACCATTTTGATACACAGCTGAAGCAGTTCACAAAATTGCTGCCCCCAGGGCAGAGGCAGCAGCAGGGTATGGGTGCTTCAGGCTCAGCCATTCCAGAGTGAAGTCTGGTGGTTTAGACTGAACCCTGATGAAGGTGAGTCAAATGTGAAATAGAAAGTTAAGTTAGCCCAGGGAGTGAGGGAGCTAAGTGAATGGATCAAGAACTGGAACAAGGAACCAGTGACAGAGAATAAAGTCAAAGGAAGATCTGAGAGGGAACAGCAACAGGGACGAGAAGCTGAGCGTCAAGGGACAATGGGCAAAAATGACAAGACAAAATCCCCTCCAGAAGCTGGGTTGTAACCAGAGGTTCAGGAGTCTCAGTGCTCCTGGGCAACAGGTTTCATAGCCGTTTGCTAAAATGCATGCCTTATTCCTCTGTAGGTATTAGTTACCAAAAGGATGGCGATCTACACATCTACAACAGCCCTTAGTTGCTAGTCTCTTCCCTTGTGCGAACCTGATGTTTTCCAGTGCTGCTGTTGAACCCCAGAAGAGTCAACATGCATCACATCATCAACACACTAGAAATTGCTCTTCTTCAAATTCAATCTTTAAAAAAAAAAAACCCACAAAGTATTCTCTTTGGAGAATATGATTACGGTTACAATTCAAGTGGGCATAAGAGCACCTGGGCAACTTTACGCAGCTTCTTGGCATCAATGTATGATGAGATGATCTCAAAGCAGTGTCTTTGGGGACAATGAGGCTGCAGGAGGAACCAGGTTATGCTCAGATCAGCTCAATCTTGTTCTGGAGGTCTGAATCCTGTTTCTGTGTCTCCATAGGCAGAATTATTATAGGATGTTGCCAGGCCATTTCAATTATAATTTTCAGAAAAGGTCATTTATAACTTCTCTGTTCAGCACTCAGCTTGAGATGCCCAGCTCTGATTAGGAGAACTGCTGAGTCTTGATGGCTTCAGCTTGAGATAACAGGGGTCTGTGCTGCACACATCCAGTACAGCAAGTCTCTGGTAGTGCCTATTATAGACTGTAGTAGTAGTGCTAGATAATGCTATGAATTCTAGAAACTGGGATTCTTGAAGTCTTAAGGCAGGCTCTTAAAATTAGTGGAAGTAGTTTTTTAATGTCTCTGTGCTTCATCTGAAAATGGTGATAATGCTGCCTTTACTTCAAAAGAGTGTTGTCACAATGTTTTGGAAACTGCTTGGACACTACTGCAAGGACATCTCTTGATCATCTTGTCCAGAGAACAGTTTTGAATGGTGGTCCATAAATAAAAAGTCAGGAATTAGTATGCAGTGACCATGCTGGGCTGCTCTGTGTTGCTGTTGGTATCACTGGCAGCACCTGGAAGATTCAGCTGGTCCTGCAGCCCCAACGTGCAGCTATGCAGCATATGAACAGCAAGGGTGTGGTACTGTGCCCCTTTCTTCTCGTCAGCATTTAGCATTGCAAAATAGATCTGACTGAGAGCAAGCTGGCTCAAAATTCTGGTCTGGAACAGCTCCCTGACTTGGTTTGCAGTGTGGTGTTGATGTAGGGAAGCAGATGGAGCAAGGGTGCCGTAAGACCATCTGCTTGTTGCTGTGGGTGATGCAGTCTGAAACAAGGGTCTACAGCACCAGGACCTGTGCAGAAAGCACCTGAATAAACAGGACACACTGGAGTCAGAGCGGCAGAGCCATGAATCAGTGTCTTGCCAGAGGACAAGCACCAGTGGGAGTGGGAATCTACCCTGGCTTGAGTGACTTGGAGTACATTTTCGGTGATGTATTTTGCGTTTAGGTGACTGTGCTGATACCTCTAAGAGTATGCTAAAGCTGGTTGTTGCAGAGATATGGAATACACTAAAAAGTGCAGGAGAAATGTTGGTCTATGTTGGTGTCTTCTGCCACAGAGAATTGGTCACTGTCTTGATCAGGTCCCCAGCAGCAGAGAAACACACAACCAGCTGGGAGCTCCTTCTGTAGCAGGCAGGAAGCTGTCCCTCAGCCATACTGCAAGCTCCCTTCCGCCTTGTGCTGCATGTTGAACACCATGTGTCTTCTCAGTATTTGATCGCTATTTGTATTTGACAAGTGACCTTGGAGCTGGGATGAAACACAGTTCACGTCAGTGGCTACTTGCCATCCCTTGTTATATCTGCCTGCTTTAAGGTCATTGCAAAACATTAGATGGACTTCTGGTGAAAATAATTGGTTTTCTCTTTGGACAATGTTCCAAATTTAGCACATCCTCTCTGAAGCTTAGCAAAGCACTTTCCTGGAGCTGCATCAAACCCCAGTGTTCAGTGTTTAAAGCTTAGTGTTAATGCCTGTTGGAGATGATGTTGTAACAGTTAGAAGCCCCTGTCACACTTTGAGTGATAGTCTTGTTTTCTGGAAAGCTCTCTAGCATCTTGGAGATGTCAAATTTTGGAATCAAACACTGACTTTAATGCAGGAATGTTCCTCGTGGGCCCTGACGTTTTATCCAAAAATCCAAACCTTTGTATACAATCGTTGCTGTTGATTTCCAGTCTAGGGGATTGTCTCAAATTGACCCCCAAGTTTGATGTCACCAAAAAGCTGACATCTCTTTGCAGCTAATCAGTGAGAAAGGCTAGGCATTAGGAGATCATCTGAGTTTGAAGATGTTGAAGGAACCCTGGATTAGTAGCTCCGGAGCTGAAGATTTATAAAGTGATGTTATGTATTATATTCCTTTTCCTGGAGGGACTGAATCCCTCTCTTGACAAAACAAGGCATCTCTCTTCTGCTTCTCTCCATTCTGCACAGTTCACAGTTCCCAGGGATGGGAGTAGTTTCTTCAATGAAATATAAACAAAAAAATCAAGATTCAGTTGCTACATGGAGAATAGCAATTAGCATTTTCACTGCGGATGTTTAAAACCCTTTACATGTTTTAACCCTCTTATTCCTGTTTTCCAGGTGAGGAAGTCGATTTGGCTTAAAACTCCCCAGAAAGGCCTGGGTAATCCCGTCACTGAAACACAGAATTTCTCTGTGTAGTGGATAGAGCATGAGTTTGGGAGCCAGAAAGTGCCAGCTCCCGGATTGTTTCCTCAAACATTCATAATGGATATGGATTCATTCAGGCAACCTCTCGGTTTTGTCATGAAATGTGAACTCCGCCACTACATTGTTGCACCTCCAGCTCAAAAGTATTTTGATGGAAGTGAACCCCACATAAAGTTTATATCCAAGTTGCTTTGTGGTATCATGCAGAGGGTAAGATTTAGTGTCAGGTAGAGGAAGGAACCCCTTTTCTGAATGAACGGCCCAGCTGTGCATTACTGCTGTGCCTGTTGCTGTTACTTCTGATGAGGCGTGTTTACTTACTTTCACCATGACTGTCTGGAAATCCCATGGCAAGGAGCGTCAGAACATTTGCCAAATCACTACTTCACCCGTCAAGCTGATTGTTTCATGTTATTCAGTCTGGTTCACATTAAGGTTTTGCTCCATTGCTGCCTTTACTCTTTTGGGGTATATTGATTACTTGTGGTGGGTTTTATAACAAACAGCCCTTTTTGAGGGATTACTCCCCACTTCTCTCACTGAGCCTGTAAATATAGTACTAATCTCTTCTACTTCAGACACAGTCTCTCTAAGGCAATTCATCCAAAGAAATCCATAGCAAACTCTTTCCACTGGTTGATTATTATAATGTCTTTTGCAAAGCAAATGAGAAAGAAACAGCATACCTATAAAATGGAAGGAATGTAATAATACTGAAAAAGGCTTAATTTCTTCTCCTGACAGGTATCTTATTTTTCCATACACCAAAACTGGTGTAAGAAAGAGAAGTCCTGCAAGCAGAGGGAGGCCGGTGCTGCTTGAGAGCCAACTGGCTGGATGAAGGGAAAGTCTGGCAGCCTGGCGGTCCGGCTGGCTGGGGGCACGCACCGCTGAGCCCCCAAGTGCCAGCACCACCGGGGGGGCTGAAGCCTCTCCAGGGGGCTCCTCTGGAGCGCAAGAGGAGATTGATAAAGACAGGCCTGAAAGGCTCTCTCAGATCTGCTGTCTGCAGTCCCCGTAAAACTCTGCAGTGGACAGAGGGGGCCTTTCACAGCCCGGGCTTGGAAGCCTGGCGTACTCCCCAGCCTCTGATTTAACAATTTCGTCTTACTTCCAACCGTAGATGAATGGCGAAAGCATAAGGGATCAGAGACAGAAGACTGTTGCTTTGGAAGAGAGAGGCAACACCTTCTTGGAACCCTTTGCAAGTTATATTATTGCTGCTCTTATTTATTTGCACAGTTCCACATTGATCCTGCTGTTTTTACCTATTGATGAAGAATGAGCTGAATTAATAGAGGGGCAAAACACTGCTGGGGAGTATGTGCTCCAATAATAAGTTTTCAAAATGGATTACTTGTTTTATTTGTGCTATGCATGTTTATACGTAAGTTGGCTTTTTATTGTGCTTCAAGAATTCCTGAGTGTTTTGCAGGTAACTTGAGAAGGAAACAAGATAGGATTGTGCTCTCAAATCCTTTAAGATGTAGGAAGGCACCTTGAAAAGTTGTCTTTTAAAATATATTTTTGGTTTCATTTTACTTCTGAAATTCATATGGGTCCCTTGGAAGACCTGTGAGGACTGGTAGTTCAAACAGCAAAATTCTACTTCCATACTAATTAAATGTTTTCTGAAGGTGATGGGAGCACTTTGTAAAAGGTAAAATGTGATTTTTGCACCAAGGTGTTTATATGCTAAACATTACAATGCTAACGGAAATTACTGTTAGTGGGGCAAGAGGAGAAAGTGGAAGAAGGACTGGTGCTGTCACCTGTTAATTTGGGTCAGGCTTCCCTAGGCTTGTTCTATTAAATGCTTCTCTCTCTGAAGTGATGAATTTACAGGTGGGATGATAATGAGGCACAGCTGGCTGAGCCTGGAGGTGTTTTCACCCTTTCAGCCAAAAGGAGTGATAAGAATATTAACACTTGTGCTAAGAATAACAGACCTGGAGGAATGGAGTTACTGAATCTTAGAGATGAACCAAAGAAATCTAACCTGAAATTAGGCTGTGATGGAGAGTTTTTTGAGTTTTCTGAGTCAGCTCAACAACTCTTAATTAATCAAGTCTGACATACGCTTATTTCAATATAGTGATCCATAACAGCAAACTCCAAATGGAAGTGAGAAACTTGCCTGAATACAACTTGGTAAGTTGCTGTGGTGTCTGAGGTGTATGTGCTTTTTTGGCTTATGTGGATATGTTGCAGAAGAGGTTACAACAATTTACAACTGGAAATGCTCAAAGCCCTGATGAAAGCTTTGATATTTGAAACATGGAGGAATATTATGCTCTGGGCACATGCCAGAAAAGGAGAGGGAGGAGCTGACACCACCTTACATGGATTTGAACTTTCATTGGCTGAGAAGAAATCAGCTGGGAGAAGACCTGAGGAAAAAATCCATCTCTGGTCATAGGCAATTGTATATTGCTTAGACCTTCCACAAGGACTCCTTGCCATGCTGTCCCATTCCCCAGCATGCCTGTCATGGAAGTGGCTAAGACCTGTCAAGAAACACAGTGCCAAGAGACATCATATAAGGAAAATATGGGTGTTCAGCTCTCACCTGCCCCAGGTCTCTTCCTTGGCATCTTCTCACAAGCCCACTGCCTCTCTCTGTTCCAGCCTTACAGAGCCCCGTCCTGTGTATGTGGACTGAAGAAAAAAAAAAAAGAAAAGCCTGGAGAAATGGCTTTCAAACCCTTTGTTTAGTAAAAGGTGTCTAAACAAGTCAACATGATCACCAGCTTAAATTCACTCTATAGGTCCTTGTCTCTGCTGGGAAGTTTGGGAGTCTGGTTGAAAACGAATTGACAGAAGTAGCATTGATGGTAAGAGATCCTGCAAGAACTAAAGCAAAACCTCAGGACATGCAAATAAATATCAATTTCTTGCTATTCCTATACACTTAATTGCTGCTGCTTGTGAGCAGCATGGCACAGTTAAGAAATCTAATCTCATTCCTCAGGTCCTGCTTACTCTTCGCCCTCGTAGGAAGGGATACGGTGCCATTGACTTGCCTCCTTCGTTTAGACCATGGTTCTGTAGTATTTCATCTCATCATACAGTTAATTAAATATGCAAGCACTTATTATAAATTATGGCCTATCAGTGGGAAAATTCTGTCACAGATAAGTCTCCAAATTTGCTGCTGTAAATCTTGAATGGCTCATTGATGGGCAGTTATAACACAGCTGTAAATCTCTTTGTGAGACATGCGGTGAGGAAGGAAACACACGGGGATTTTTCATGACAGCAGTTACAAGGAAAAGGCTCAGAGCTCCTCATTGCTGCCAATCTGACTCCATTGGTGTCTGAAGTAATTAACAGATTCCTGTTTTTGTACCATGGCTGGAAAGTGATAAAAAGAAACAATCAAGTCGCTTTTACCTTGATTCCTGTCACTGAGAAATACAAACACCCATAAAAGCCTTCAGATGTTTTTACTTGAGTTCAAGTCAAACATTGCGAAGTTTACAGTTCCCAGCCCTCACTTTTTGATCTGGAGTATGATGTAATCAAATCTTTAACTTAAAAGTAGGTGTATAGCTAACATATACCAGCTTTGAAATATGCTTAGATGCTGCTGAAAATCTGTCCAGGTGCAAAAATTGCCATTGTTTTCAGGAAATCTACACTAAAATATTTTCTCATATTTTTGTATTGTAAAACGCAGACACAAAGGAGAAGGTGCGTGGAGATAGACTGCAGGAAGGATACATGGAGCTGCCGCTGTCTCTTTCCCAATTAGGGTATGATTCTACAATTAGTTAATCTAGTACTGCTGAACGTGGTGGTCCTGCCTTCCTGTCCTCGTCCCACTCCACTTCTGGGGATTCCCATGCATCAGCCCAGAGGCTCGCCTTGATGCGATGAGTCAGCTTGCTAAATCACCAGAAACCAAATCCAATGAAAATCAGGAGGAAAAAAGTGTTTTGTGCCTTTTGGGGACCTAAATTAAATCCCCTGGGGGCCAAGTAAGGGCCAGAGGCAGTACAAGGAGGGGCAGCGGTGCCAGCTGGGGGCTGCCAGCCCCCAGCCCTGCTGGGCTGCGGATGAGACCCTGCTCTTGGGACCCAGTGGGGACTGAAGCCCATGGGAGTTGCTTGGTGGTGTTGAGCACTCAATGGTACTTAGCAAAAGGTGGCTCTGTTGTGTAAAGGACAATGGCGCAAAGCTGTGAGCTGGAGGCAGCCGGGACACAGTGGATTTTGCGAGCAGGTTTGGAAGAGAAAGCCAGCGTGTTTGGGAACTACAAGTGGGAGGCTGTTCCCTGCATATAGTGCGGGGATGCAGCTATATGAAAGGACGCATTAATCGGGAGTGCGGCTGCAGCGCCAGTTCAGGAAAGCCATTCGGTTCTCGCTTACATCCCTTCCATTCCATCAAAGCTCGAGCACTTCGCTGAATAAAGGCATATGGGACCAATAAAGCAGATTTAAGGAGATGGAGTCCAGGTGGCAAAAGGCTATAATGGGAATTGACTTATGGGAAAATGTTGCATTCAAAACTCTTCTGTTGGTTTAGGTGACCCTGTAAATCCAGGCCCTGCTTTTAGTCAATGGGACTACTCATGAGAGCTAAATTGCTTATGTTGCAGGATTGAGCCTACTGAAAGGAAGACTTTTCAAGGAGGTCCAAATAAATGTTGTAACTCATGCTTATAGTGCTCTTGTTTTTTAGCACTAACCCAGTTGTGAACACAGCCAACCAATTTGCCATAATTTGTATATTTGGTTGGCATGTGTTTACAGAGGGGAGATCTGGATTTATTTTAAAGAACTACTTTGCCCCTGGTTTCCGTATCCTTACCTTAATCCCGCTCCACAAAAGAAGCTCAAACAAAACCTCCAAAACCTCCCTCCCCCCCAGTTAACTGAAAACTTGAAAGCAAACCCTGCACAGTGTACCTTTCATATGCACATAGGTACCTTGCAGCAAAATGAGAAACAGCAGAAGATCTTTGCAATAACCATGACAGAGTGGGCAAGGAAAAAACAAAAATTCTTCAGTAAAATACTGCTTTGTTAGATCTTAATAACAGAAAAAGTCCCCCTAGAAATAAATCCTCAACATGATTCTCATATGAAAGAGAATCCTTCCACGCTGAAACCAAATGTTCAAAAGCTCTGTGCTTTGTTTTATTAATGCCCATAATTTATTCTTCTTAGAAAACACCCCTTGCAGGCTGCCAGAGCACTCAGTGTGGTGTACATCATAATAAAAACAACTCAGAAAGCAAAAATGTTAGAACAAAAACAAAACTCTGAAAGCTTTAGTGAATAAAACCATGCAGGGGGGTCTGGAAAAAGGACACAGATGTTGTGAGGAATCAAAAGCAGAAGATAAATTATAAGCAGGAATATAAACCAAGCTTTGCGAACCAACTGGAGTAATTTTAGAAGTCTCAAGTAGTTATATGTAAAATTAAAGTCAGGGATCATTTGTGTAGCCCCAAAACCTTCACCGTACAACGGCTCCTCTCTGTAGCGTCCAAAACCTAACAGGACAGTTTGGTCTCAGTTTTTTCCCCAAAACTGAGTGCATTTCGTTGCAGGAACAGCTGTCACCATGATTGATACCCACTCAGTCTAGCACTCAGAAGGCCCTAATCCACATTGCAGTTGGGCTTGTAGCTTCCTTTCACAATGGGTTATCTATGGGCTTCTCTCAAAATGCTTGGGAATGCAAGGATGAGTCAGTCGTTCATTCAATTGAAGTATCTTTTATACCCCAATCGTAGGCAATAAGAAGTAAATTATTATTCAAAAAAAATCAACCAATTTCTCCAACCCCTGAAAGACTGAAATGTTTATGTTCTCTCCAGATTATAACTTTCTTTTCAGGAAGACGAAAATCCAGGCACTATAGTAATGGCGGCCAACCTGCTGGTCTTGAAATACAAATGATGCATGAACAACCCAAGTCATGCTACGGCTGTTAACCAACAGCTTCTTGCTGGCTCAGCAGCTGCTGGGTGGTCAAAATTCCTCACTGTGCTTCAAAAGCTGGTCTTGTATGACCTGCACATCCATCTGTGTGTCCAAACCCTGTCCTGCAGTGGGACCCCTTGGAAGTCGTCACCCCTTCCTCTGTAAGCCTTTTCTGGAGTTTCCTGTCTTCTCAGTTCTCTAGGCTATGTTGGCTGTATTTGTGGCTGTGTTTGTTGGCTATCTTCACCTATGGATCAGTGTTACCTGGTGCATTGCTCTTTGATGAAAAGGGTACAGTTTGTGGGGTGTTTGTAGCTATGCCACTGGTTCATCCATTTTTTTAGATTTTATGTACGTATTCCTTATTCCTAGTGAAATATCTCTTTGCAAACCTTTACAGCCAGCTTTCAACACTGGATTTTCTGTAGCAGGTAAGAGCAGCCTTGAAATTTGTGGTGTTCCCTTTTGGGGCATATGTATGTCAAATTTCTTGAAAGATTTTATTAACTTGGTCCCTAGTTAGAATTTTTTAGTTACTGTTTCACTTAAGAAATTTCTACATCTTGTTCAGAATGTGGAATTTGGCATAAATTGTATATATTGTACAAGACCAGGAACTTTCAAATAAGGTGGAGCTGTATCTGCATGAAATTACAGAGACGTTGTTTGGGATAGGGCATAAGGATTGGCTTAGGGCAAGAAAACCAGTAGGATAAGAGAAGGATAGGAGGTGTAGGAAGCAATGTTTTAGTGACATGCAAAGTAGATAAAGGAGTCGTGGTGTCAGCCCTCAAGCCAAGGAGCAGGATCTTGTGTGATGCTGGTAATACTCTGCTCTCCCCTATGGCCCTTTTCTGGCCTTATCCAGGATCTGGAGTGCGATGTGTGATGGCCCAGGTCATAAAGCTTTAAGCTATCTTAGCAAGTTCATGCTCTGTCAGTGGAAACCTTCAGCTCATGCAGTGCCTTTTCATGCTAGTCAGGGAGAACTGAACTTTAGTTAAGATCTTTACAATTCTTCATGTATCCATGCTTTGCCTCCCCACACACGTTTACCCACAACTCCAGTTTATGGCCATTTCTCTTCCATCCCAAGCTCCCTGTGGCAGATACCCTCAAAGAGGTGGATCCTGCTGGTGCAGGTTTGTAAAGCTGTGCTATGCTATAGCTGCTCATAGCCTGGTACACTGTGGTTAGCAGCGCTCAAGAGACGAGGAGGAGGATTAATTTTTTGACTGAGGGTCTTTAGAAGTTCTGGATTTGATGGCTTTTCAAAGTGAAGATATGTTTTCGCATAAACTAAGGATAAAGGATACCATAACATCCCCGCTGGTGGTCAAAGTCTCTTGGAAATAAAACATTTCATAGCAGGAAAAATGTTGAACAGGAGAAGTGGTAAACCTTTGGAGTTTGAGCAAAACTGTTATCCAACCTAAATACTGTAAACTAAGGGTTAAGAAAAGGAAAATATGTCAAAGCAAAACCAGAGATACAAGACCACATCATCCGTCCGGACTGCAGAAGTGGTAACTTCAGCCATGCCTAGAAGGTAGCCGGACAAAGTATGTTTTTTCCATTAGCTCAGCTCGTGCAATTATGGTTGTACAGAATTACATATTTCTGCACAGTTCTGGCCACAGAAGCCATTTCTTCATGCTCAGACCTGTTTGCAGGAGGTGAAACTGAGCTGGGACATTGGAGCTGCGGAGAAACTCCTAATGAAGCAAAACCGCATGAGGTTGTACTTTGCAGGGGGTGGATGGTTGGATTAGGCGGTATATTAAGTAATCCCCCGGGATATTTTTCAACTGTAATTCACGTTCAGTCATCAAATATGAAACAGATTAACAGGAGGAGGGGTTGTATATTTCTTGTAAGTCATAATATTCTTTTATTCATGACTATCTACAGTGGGATTTTTTTTGAAGGACTGTTTTTTATGGTTGATTTTAGTGCTGTACTACCCATGGCGTACTTAACTGCCAGTATAATTTTCCGATGAATTTATTTGCAACAATACTGTTTAAAAATGAATGCAGAAAATGAAGGGATTAAAAGAAGTAATGTTCAAAAGGTCTTTATTTCTAGCAGGCTGAGGCATCTGTAAACACAGCTTTTAAAAATAGGATCTTAATGTTAGCTCCGGAAATCCATATATAGGTGCTTAATGTGTGGCCTGCTTTAAGTACATAGCTACTCCCTCTGATTGCACAAGATCAAGAGATGTTCAGATTTCTGATTCTGATGAGGAGAACAGCTGCTTTAAAGCTGAGCCTGTATAATCTTTTTTCCTATGTGTCTACAGAGGTTCACTCTTACCCACTATCATCTCCTTAAATTCTGAATATTGAAAAAGAAATAATATTTTTTATTGTTTTAACCTTCCAGTAGTACAGCCTGTCCTGTGCTACATATGAAAGCATGAAACTATACCCCTCAGTAAGTCTTCGTCTTGGTGCATTTGTTGTAAAATCAAATTTCTGAATACTAATTTCTGAACGTAGCTTATCTGGAAACTTGCCATTTTGGTTTTCATTAAACTGGATGTTTTGCATGATTGAAATAGGACTTTGGTGGATTTTTAATTCCTTATCCAAGACTTGCAATCCGCTGTCTGTTCAGCTGAGCTGCTCCTTCAAATGGGAAGTAGCTGCTTGCCACACCTCGCAATTTCCTAACTGCAGCAGCTATATTCCTGTGCATGTCCAGCCCTGTCCTGGTCTGAGCAGCCTATGCCTTGCTGCTGCCTGAAGCCAAGTCCAGAAAGCAGATCTGACAGCTCCAGCCATAGCTTGCAGGGAGAGGATGTTTGATAAAATGCAGTGATGGCCACAGTTTGTAAGAGTGGTGGTGGCACTGCACAGACCTACTCTTAGGGGTCTTAACTGACTATTTAGATGCATACCTATAAAAATGATGTGCTTATGGGTAGCAATCCATCCCTAAAGCCCTTCCTATGCCGTTTGGGCCCTTACAGATGGGCACGGGCACAACACTGGCCCCTTGCAGTGCTGTGTGCTCCTCTGATAGTGCCCTGCCCCGGGCCGCTGCCCCTGCTTGAACTGTGCGAGACCCACTGCTCCCCATGACATCTAGCAGCATCTGTTTTGCTAAAGAGCTTGAGTTTGTTTATACAGAATGAGAGAGTTGACTAAGATTTATTTTAACTGAGTATGACTTGAAGAAATCGATAGCGGTATGACAAAGAATGCTGTGGTGTTAAACAGGGGTAAATATCTACCAAAATATTTTTAGATTGCAGTGAATATATTGGGAAATACTAGATCATGCTAGTTCCTGCTAACTGTGCTGAAGGGAGACTAAGTGGGGAAGCTTCTGCTTGCGTCCATATATAGGTAATATATAAACTCTGTAAACATGGAGAAATCGTTGAGTTTGTTATGTAAACATGTCTTTATTCAGCAGAGCACTTGTGAAGATGAGTTTAAGCCCCTCTGCTCCAGAACTGGTGTATTTTTCTGGGGCAACAAATAATTAGAAGTGATAAGCTGAAATTAAAAAAATGAGAAATTATATTAAAGTCAGATGGGGACCAAAGGATAAAAAAATTGTCAACAGCACAGCAGCCTGCACATTTGCTTCTAAGGGAAGTAAGAGGCATCTTCTTTTAAATGGAACTCAAACAAGTATTAGGGAGCACAATGCTAGGAACAGCCTGCTGTGAGGTGGGGACATCTTCTGTGAATTTGCTAATTTGTTTCTTCTTTGGTGCTTTTTTTGCTCCCTTGTGTTAAGATGCTCAGATATTTTACTTCTAGTTATTGCAGAATATTTATTTTTAAAAAAAAAATGCTTGCATTTAATACTTCTATAACTCTTGACTGGGTTTGTGTCTAAAAGTTATTTGACCTGACATGCAAAAATCCTGGCATCATATTTTAGGATTTCTAAAACAAACACTTGAAATCTGTCTGCTTCTATGGTCTCTGTGCATTATCACATACTTCGTGCTGTCTTTCCAACAGCAGCCCTGTTTCATTTACAATACAGGACCCCCCACCTATTCAGCATCTCCTCAAATTTGATTTTATCCTCCTTTTCAACGTTCCTTCTCTTGAAGGACTGATGGTGAGGGAGAGGGCTGGAGGGAGCAGGGGAGTCAATGGGGAGATTTCTCAGTGGGGTTTGCTTTTGTCTGGGGGATGGGGCAGGATTTATTTCAGGACAAGGAATCCCCTTCCCCAGCATACACAAGCACACACATTTTACAGGCGAGATGTGGGCTCTGCGTGCAGCTGTGCTGGTGTGCAGGGGTGTGTGTATGATGGACAGACGGAAACGACCCCACTCCTGGATCCTGTTGTGACTGTGAGCACCTTTTAAAACTCCTTTCCCCTGAAATAAACCAACAGTGTGACCCATGGTCTGTAAAAGGCTCAAAGATACCCGGGGAAGATGATGTTCAGAGAGTTCAGCTGTTAAGTGTGAGCAAGTAGCACATGGTGCTCAGTATACACAAAGATGTCTTAAAGATTTATAACCTGACCAGATCTGGA
The DNA here is from genome assembly GCF_030936135.1 of Gavia stellata. NCBI lineage: Eukaryota > Metazoa > Chordata > Aves > Gaviiformes > Gaviidae > Gavia > Gavia stellata. The sequence continues at coordinate 15,173,347 of NC_082596.1, forward strand.
TGGAATTTGGTAGGCATGGATGAACATATTCACTTAACAAAGGCCATTCTTTCCTGGCCCCCAAAATCCAATCTGTTGCTCTAGGGTACGTAAGCCTGAGATCTGTTTATAGAAAACAGAGAATTTTGTTTAACATCAGTATAGCAAAGTACACATCCTTTGTTTTAATCTCAAAAATGTTTGGCATATTTTGCCTTAAATCAAAAATAGGTTAAAAAACCCCACTCCTTCCAGCACAAAAATGGTCAGTGCAAATGTTAGTTTATCACAGCAAAAATCAAGATCTTACGAAGGAAAATGTTGGCTAACCTTAAAAAGGCACACTGCTATTACCCTTCCCCCTGGGGGGGGCCGCTCTAAGGAACCTTCCTTTCGCCTGCCACAGTTGCAGCCTTCACTATGGTATCCCAACGTAAGGATGATAAACTCCGTCTTTACTCCCCCAGCCTAGCTATTGCGATATTTAGATTTCATGTGTGCTATGTATTGAGAGCTTCTATTTTATATCCAGTCAAGTAGGAAGCCTTCAAAATACTTAAAAATCACAGTTACAATAAATGAATTTATAATAAATAAATAAGACACACTCCAATCCATTAAAAATCCAAAGGTTCTGCTGTTCTTATCTGGATGCATAAATTTAAACCTATATGCACTCTAGCAAAGGTGGTCTGTGCTTGGAAGTGGCTTGTAGGCTGGCTCAGGACACAGGATTAGAAGTTAGGGTACTCTGGTTTTGTAGTTAAATTGCTAAAAGCAGATAAAAGCACTGCAGTTAGTAGACTCTGGTGAAAGACCTTGAAAAGTGAAGAAAATAATCCAATCCATTACTGATGAGCTCTATTAAATCATCAGAAAGGGCTTGGCACCACCTTGTTATCTGCACATGACCTCTCCTGAGGCATCTGTGGCCAAAAATAAAAAAAGAAAAGAAAAAAAAGGACAGATTAAGCAGCGCCTCAGAGTGCTGCATTTGAAAGCAGATCTTCAGGACAGGGACGCTTTCCATAGAGTCACTTCAGGCAAAGGTCACATGTGTGCATATAAAATCATTCCCGAAAGCAGCGCCTTTGTCCCCCAGCTATCTCCCAATGGAGCCATTGTCCCACCAGGGCAGCTGGCACCCTGACTTCAGCTGCGCAGCATCGGGATCCCAGGCCCAGGGTGGCCAGGAAGGCCCTCCGGAGGCGGCCCAGGGCCAAGGCAGCCTGCGACCTTCCCGGGCAAGTGCATCTGCTGGGAGCCGCTGCTGGGGCCAGAGCGAAGCAAAGTTTCCCCATCAAACTTCAGTCATGGAGAAAAAAGACCTGCTGGTACGGTAGGAGCATCTTCCCTCCACTTCCGTGCCCTGTGTTTTTCTGGCTTGTTAAAGGAGTCTTAAATAAATATAATCACAAGCAAAGTCAGACTATGAAGTAGCATGAGTATGTTTCTGCCAAGTGCAACTTAGATTGGTATTTGGCAAGTTGGAAGCCCTTTCAATGTGTGTTCGGGGTGCTATTGGAAGTGCTCTGATTCGTAAGTAAAGTAGAAAGTATTATTTAATGCACAGAGAAGAAAAAGTATTTTAAAAATCATAGTAGATCTCTTACAGCTTGTTTTGCCTTCTGAAGATGTCTTCTCTCTTAACTTTTTTAATATAAACTGCCTTTCATATATATTGTTACCTTATAGCAATGTTAAAATTGGCATCAAGCACAGACACAAGCAAAGTATCTTGTGTTTTGTTTGTATTTACCTTCTACAACATTAATATTATGCAAGTACATAATCATGAGTTTAAAACTCCCACATCACTTGGCTTTTGATTTATATTAAAATTTCCAGTGTCTGGAGCTTCACTGGTAAAGTCCTGGCCTTAAAGGCAATCTGTCTAAATAAGGTTCCTATTACAGGCACCTCTACCTAAGCCTTTTCCTCCAGAGAAAATATATGGATGTCTTTAATCAGGGCAGTAATATCTCAAGGATCTGTTAATTTTTTTCATAACTCCCTATGCCACAAATGTAAAGTGCTGATTAGAGAGGCAAGTTGATAAGGAGTTAATAAAACAGTGCACTCCTTGTAGTTCCCCTCCGTATGGTTGGACTCATAATGGTTTTGATTACTCTGATTTTGAAGTATTAATCATTGGGTCCCTCTTTTGTATCTCTTTGGCTTCTGATTTGCTTAGATTTTAATTGCGATTTGCTTCTAATTACTACTGATCTACGCAAGCTTCCTGTCAGCATGCATTAGAGCTGTGCAGGCTGCTCCTTATTGCCACCACATCTGTGATGGAAACGCTGAGCTCTGCAAGTCGAAGCAGAGCACTGACTTGGATTCAAAAATAGAGCATTTCTGTTGCAAAGCAGGTATTGCTGCCTTTGTTTGAAAGACTGAGTTACCAGAGCAGTGTCAAGTCTCTGTCTGCAGCTTACATGAGTGCCCTGGCCCTCCCCACCAGAGGTGTGGTGTGGAGGTGTGCTGAGGGCCCGCAGAGTAAGGCCTGGTAGGTAGGGAGAGGTAGCAGGGGGCTGCCTGTACCTGAAAGAAAGAAGAGGCTGACTCTGCCCCTAACAGTGGCTGCCCACAGGTGACCTGCTGAACTGTTCAGGGATGGCTACAGACATTTTTAGATTAAGAAAAGGCTTCTCACGAAGTCCAAGGCTGCAGAAATATTTCCTCCGAGCAGGCCTGTATAGCATGTTAAGAAAACAAAACAGTGCTCCATTTGTGTAGCAATATTTGTTCTAGAAAATCTTGCCTTATTTCAGAGGATGTAATATGATGGTTAAACTATGACTTTAAAGTCATTTCAGTGGGGAGGTTTCCAATGATTCATCAAGGATGCTGGCTGAGTTTGAATGCCAGATAGCTAAAGATATGTTAGCATCATTCTTGAAAGCTGTAGCTGTTAATAACAGCACTCGCATAGCAGCCTTTACTGAAGGACGCCAAATGTAATCATTTGACATTAGTTGAACTGGAAGTAGAGGTAATGAATATTTCTGAAAGATGAATGAAAGGTGGTGGCATGAGACTGCTCCTGGCAGCGCTGGGGCTAGCACCACCTTGTCCAAATTCCCATGCGCTATTGTAAGTGCTCATTTATGGCGCTTCACCAAATTAATGGGTGACTTATGGAAATGGAGCAAAACCTGTTATTGCTGACACACCAGTAACACAAACTGGTTTTCATGTGCTTGCAAATTTGGAGGAATCTTTGACCTCTGCCACACCTTGCTGGAGGGGGGCTTTTGAACCTCCCAGCACTGCTCTCCCCATGCTGCCCGCGCCAGCCCAGTTGGGATGCACCCTCCCTTGAGCTCATCACTGGGTGAAATGATGACTATGTCTGCAGGGTATTAGACCAAATGATCTCACAGGCTTTCTTTGTCTCAAAACCCATGAAACTGTGTGTGCTCTCCACCCATTTAGAGTAAAGGAGAACAGGGTCACTGTCACTTCAATACACAAAGAAATGTAAATATATAAATAAATACCTGTGGGCTCTATTGGAATTGGAGAACTATTTTGCTGTTGTGTCCTGTTTAAATTCCATTGCTTAGAAGTTCCAGTTGCTAGTGCTGTACATGAAAAATTACATGAAAAGAGATTAAAAATACAAATACCAGGTATGTTCAGCTCCTCTCTTCTCACCCTGAGCCAGACAGAGCTTTTCTGCTATTGCAGGTGGACCTTCCTTACATCTGTGACTGGGAGATAAATGTTGTCCTTGGATGCCTCCCCTTCTAATACAGTTCCTGTCCAGCCACTCTCTTTTCATTTCTGTGGAAGACATCATGCTCTCCTTCCACTCTTTTTGTTGTGAAGTACCTCAAAAGTTTCATCTATAAGATTTCTCCTTTGTTTATCTAATTTCATAATATCTTGTAGAGATTTTTAATAGGAAGCTGTGGTGGGTTGACCTTGACCGGCTGCCGGATGCTCACCCTGTCGCTCTCTCACTCCCCTTCCTCAACAGGACAGGGAGAGAAAATAAGATGGAAAAGCTTGTGGGTTGAGATGAAGACAGGAGGATCACTTAGCAATTACCATCATGGGCAAAACAGACTCAACTTGGGGAAAATTAATTTAATTTATTGCCAATTAAAATAGATTTAGATAGTGAGAAGTAAAGACAAAAATTAAAACAGCACTTTTCCCCTGCCCCCACCCCCCTTTTCCGGGGCTCAACTTCACTCCTTCATTCCTGACTCCTCCACCTCCTCCCCACCACCCTGGGCAGCATGGGGGGTTGTGATCAGTCCATAACAGCCCCTCTCTGCTGCTCCTTCCTCCTCACAGGTCTCCCTGCCCCAGTGTCGGCCCTTCCCACGAGCTGCAGTCCTTCAGGATAAATCCAGTCTGCTGAGGTCTCTTCCACGGCCTGCAGGGGAATCTCTGCTCCGGCACCTGGAGCACCTCCTCCCCGCCTTCTTCATGACCATGGTGTCTGCAGGGCTGTTTCTCATAATTTTTCCGTCATTCCTCACTACCTGCACAGCGTTTTTACCCTTTCTTCAATATATTTTCCCAGAGGCGCCACCATCTTGGCTGAGAGGCTCAGCTGTGCCCTGCGGTGTGTCCCTCGGAGCCGGCTGGAACCGGCTGTGTCCGGCACGGGGCAGCCCCGGCCTCTCCTCACAGAGGCCATCCTGCAGCCCCCGCTGCCAGCCCCTGGGCACAGACACCCAATACAGAAGCCTTAAAGCTTGACCTCATACCTACAAAAATAATGCACAATTTTACATGTTTCTGGACTCACACCCTCTGGTCTTCTGTTGCCGTGTATTTTTTGGCTATTTCAAGATTTTAACCTGAAAACCTTCTCATTTTGGAAGTCATCTCTGGCTTTGCTATCACTTGCCTCTTCATTGGCTGTCACTTTTTTTTTCTGAGGCATTCTTGGGAACTCATTCTTGAACATAACTTTATTTTTTCCTCCCAGGTCATCTAGTGTGGAAACCTGCACATAATTTGTGAACGTGGCCAGAGTTGTTCTTCTCCCGCTCCCACAGCAGCTACCTCCCATCCCCATCACTGCAATTCCCCCTTTTATTCCCTTCACACCTCTTTATTTCTTGCTGCTTGTTGTTAAATAGCATGTTCAGCCGAGGTCCTTCCTCTCATCCCTGTGGTGCTCAAAGTACTTGGGATATATTAACCATCCCGGGTACCACCGCTTTGTTCATACATGCTTTTTGATCTAATGCCAAATTTCAAGCTTCTGGCTCTGCATTGACATCTGTCAAAACGCAGGTAGCTGTAGGCAGAAGGCAGGGCCTGCTTCCTAGGCTGCTGGGCCACACGTGCGCTTAGCCAGGACTAACCCATGAGGAGATGCTCCCAGACAGATCCACACAAACTAACCCACCAGGTCAATCTTTTGCCAGACATGGACGATTTGCAAGAGGGAAATGTATGGACCTGAAGAAAGGATAATTTTACTGCTGTGTCCATGCTGTAGCAAAAGTTGTCTGAGTCAGTGCAGGCAGGAAATCTCCAAATGGGCTCCACAGGGAATCGCTCCAGGTTTTACGGAGAGCCCTGTGCAAACCTGGGACAGGATTTGAATACTTCCCTCAGCACTTTGCAAACAGCATAACAAAGCAGAGGGGAGGAATACAGCCTAGGGACACTCCATCCCACACCCTGTGTTTTCAATGACTTGCAGAATTGCTTCAAACTGCCCTATTTAAGTGCAAGTCCTTGAGGCACGATGAGATTTTGGTGCAGCAGGAAGCACCAGCACTTTTGACAAACAGCGGTAAAAAGGGCAAAGAGAATAAAGTGAATTTCAAGGTAGAAGTTACTACTTGCAGAGTATTTGCTGTATATTTCCCCTTGGAGAAAACCCTTTTCAGTCATATTAGCTGTATGTGCCTGGTGCTGTTGATGAATGTGATAGTTTGAAAAAGTTTTCTGGCCATGGCAGGAGAATGGGGAACGGGCCAAGGGTTGGTGGGGATTACTGGGACAGGATGGTGGTGAGGAACCGGTGTTGTGGCAGCAGCAGAGGGACTGGGGGATCAGCCCTGCACCAAATTCAGTGTCAGGGCTACCAAAGCTGGGACAGAGAAACTCTGATTGCAACTGCAGGGACTGTAACAAATTGCAACCCCTCCGGTTGCTTCAGTCTGCAGTTCAGTATGTCAGCATGGCCTCAGACATGAGTGGGGTGGTGGGAAAAGGCCGAAGGCAGCCTCGTCTTCATCTACATCAGGATCAGTGACGAATGTTGGGTGCAATACTTTAATTTCAAAGATTTCATAGGTTGTATAAAGATAAAATATGGCTTGTTTCAGCCATGGAGAAAGAAGAGTATGAGCTTGTGGCTGGAGTGTGGTACCAGCAGCAGGTGACCGTGGTGGGATCTGGAAGATGGGGATGATGGCTGCTCTGTGCAGCCTGAGTGCGTGGCTCAGGCCAGGAGAGTTGTGGCTTCCTCGGTCATTTTGGCATTCCTCAAAGGCTCTCTTTGCACCTCCAAAAGGAATTTCGGCTGGGACAATCCAAAACATCCCGTGGATGAAAATATGGCACTACAGGGGTGTGAGGAGAAAATGTCCTCATGAAACAACACTTCATAAATAATTATGTTGCTATCACCTGTAAATGCCTGCTTTCCTTTCTTTCCATGAGGCTGCACAGCTAAGGTGGCAGTGAAGACAACAGGCAAACCCCAAGACAAGGTCACCCCTTCAGGGTGGGATAGAGGGAAGGGATCACTGCTGTAAAATTGGGTGAAATTCCCTTGGACCTGATGGCCTTTCATTCAGGATAAATGTAAGAAGCCCCTAAGTGCCTCTTGGATATCCAACACAATAGGATTCCTTTCCCTGCTCGGGGAAACAGCATTTTTTTGTACATTCTTTGTAAACGACAAGATCGTACCAAAGAATCACTTCATGCCACAATCAAAGTCCTCTCTTAAAGGAAACAACCTGAAGGGTCTCAATCTCAGCTGGCTGCCAAGTCCAAAAAGATTCATTACTTTGGTCATTTGTGCTTGACCACATAAATTCAATGCATCTAAATAGGGTCTAATTTTTTAATGTCCCTTAATGTATGTTGGACTTGTGCGGTACAACTGAAACAGAACATTAACAACAGACTAGAGACCACAAGGTTGGTTTACTCCCCCCAAGCCCCACAACAACGAGAACAAGAAGGAAAGATTCCCTTTTGGAATCTCCAAAGCTCTGTTCTCCTAATATATTTTGTCACTTTTTTCACCCCCAACACTACGATGCCTTTTTCTGCCTTTCCATTGCTCTGCCCAGCAGCCCAGCATTTCCCCACGATTGGTAGGAAATGGCTATGACAGTCGTGGGATATTGGGTGCTCTTCATCTACCATGCTGTCCTGGCAGTTGCTGCTGGCAGTGTCAGGCCTGGTATATATGCTGAAGCTGACGCCTCTCCAATAGCCTCCCAAGCCTCTGCCCTGTCCCCTCTGTCCCGTGGTCTGACTGCACTTCCACCTGCCCCTATACAATGGGGCTTTGGGGTTGGCTTATTTGTTTTATTTATAATGCATCAGAGTAGGAAGCAACGAAAGCAGAAGCTTTCCTACTGTTGCTTTTTTAATCCAATACCTTCCAAAAACTTGCTGAATTATCTGCAGAATCAAGCAGATGCTTCAGCAGGCTTAGGCTGCCTACAAGCAGGGGTATGAATATGAGGTTATAGTCCGATACTAATTTTCAAAACAGCTGTCATGGCTTAAGCTACCACAGGGGAAGTTGTATGTGTTCCTGCTCCCTCTCAGTGCAAAGTGAACCTGGTTTGCCCCAGGGATAGGGGTGCTCCTCCTCTGCTGACTTCAGCTGTCACGTAAAGATATTGCTGATCCTTGCCTGTTTCCATCATCCGTCCTATTTTCTTTACCCAGTGTGTTGTGGTTTGTGTTTTTTTTTTTTTAAAGGTGATTTGTTCATAGTGTTCCTCCGCACCAGGCTGGAGGAAGATCACCCAAGCAGTGAAACTCCCATGGTCAGTGTGGTGCAGGGGAGGGGAAGAAGCAGCTGGGCTGGGAAACTCCTCACCCAAAAGGATGAAACATTGAGTTCGCACACCTGAGCAGCAACAGCAGGCACTGGAGGCCTTTCCTTCAGCTGGTAAAGCTATTGCTGGAAAAGGAGGTCTCTCCACCAGAGCGGTAGTTTACTCAAGTCCTTTTTACGTGGGTTGGATCAGATGTTGCCTTCAAAGGTGTTTGGTTGGAGTGTCTTGGAGAAGGGGTAGCAATGGACAGTGAAAGGACGCTAAATTAAATAGCCCCAGCTGTTTTACAGGCTCTCTGTGGATGCCCAGGAACATCTGTCTCTGCCCTGAGAAACTTCAACAAATATAATTTCAAGCTGACTTTAGTTTTGTCTGCTGTGAAAAAGAGATTGACTGTGGTGGGGAGCCTTCTGTGAAGGCTAAGCAAAGCAGAGCTGCTTTTGTTTTACAGCAACCAGCAATCATTAAACCGAAGAACTGATTCTTTCTGAAAATCTTGTATTGCTAGATGAAAAAAAAGGTGAGTTAAACAAAACTTAACTCAGTGAGATTATTTGCTTTAAAGTATTGAAGAAATCTTTTCATATTTAAGTAGGCAGCATTTCCCTGCTTGTTTAATCCATTAAAAAAATTATTCTTTATTCCTTTCCAAAGTTTTATGCTGAAAAGGTGAAAAAAGTATTTACATCAAAAAAATCTTATGCAAACCCATGCTAGCACAGAGTTGCATATTCTTGATTTCTAGCACTTTCCTCCATTTTTTTTACATTGCTTTCCTGCAGAGCTTGAAATTTATTCAGTTACACATTATGATATGGGTTTAAAAAAGAATTTCTAGCAATGGATCACATTGTTTTGTTGTTGAAATGTTGCTTATACTTTTCTCACCCGGAGAAAACAGGGAGTACTCTTCCAACAGGATGTTTTTCCCTTCGTACTTACATTTGTCATCTTTGCACTCGGCTGTAATCAGAAAAAAAAAGCTGGCGTTGGACTAAAGTGGTGGTGACACAGTTCAACTTAGGAAAATTTGTGATGCTTGGAAAGTAGCCCATCTGTCTGAAATGACCTAAAAAGTTATACGCAATTGTTTTACGCTTTTGTGCTTTGCCATTAAAACAGGCAGCAGCAGATGCATGTTAAGAAATGTGGAGAGCCGAGTGTATGCTGCGGTGACACTGCTCCCCTGGGAGCAGCAGCGGGCGGGGGGGGAAGAGAAGAGCTTCTCTGTGCTCTGCCTTCCACTCCTCCGGCCATGGGGTGCTGCATATTTACAGTACCTGGCTTGGGGTTCAGAAGCAGTAGCAGCTCGCAGCTCACTGTATCTCACAGGCACGCTACTTCCAGGGCTGAGGACCAGAGCAGGGAACTCATCCAACTGCAAAACCTGTCAAAGGAAGGGAATTTTTTAACCTGTTTTGACTCACAGTGTGGGCCTAGGAATGGTTGTTTGGGGTGAGAGGGATGGAAGTGATGGCAAGGACTAGCCAGTCTGCCAGGGCTGCTGGTAGAGGCTTGGTATCTGGACTCTACCTGCTGGTTTTATTTCTGTTCTGAAGGAAGAAGGCAGAAAATCCAGTTATTTCCACGTTAATCAAATGCCTCAGCCCTCTCAAAAGCTGGGGATAGCTTAAGCTTGTGTAAGTTATAAAGAAGTGTCTTTCAACTAATGAGATAAATCAGTACCCCCAAAAAGGGGTTGCAGATGGGACTAAGTCTGTGACAGTGTTAGCTGTGTCCTCATTTTATGCATTTTTTTTGAGCAAAAGCCTGTGCAGTTCCTATTGTACCCTCCTCCACAAAAGCGTTCATGGCGTCACTCAGTGAATCAGATCAGGCAGTTTAGCCAGCTTTTACTAACTGTTTTTTTTTCTTTTTCAGGGGACACCTGAGAAAGATGTCCTGATTTATTCAGGATTTTTTGTTAATAGAGGATCTCCTTCTCTTTATGCTGGACTGATTGTATTTAGTGGTGCAGTCTTGCAGTCCCTATGCAAATAAAATAGCTCCATGCTTGAATTGGACTTGTGTTCATGTGAAGTAGGTTGAAGCCCCAGAAGGCTCACAGCCTTTTTTTTTTCTTAACTGCAACACTGTTACAGCCTGTCCTGTGCTCATGCATTCATTTACAGTGCCAAAAAGGCTTTCATAGGTACAGACGTCTATAGGTCACCATAACAGCAACCAGTTCTTTAGTCTTGAGATGCCTCCTTGTGCATAGAAATAGGAGGAAAATGTGCCCACGTGAGGGCATGTCCCTGTTTGTTGTGGGGAAATCCACTGTTTCCAGCCTGATCCCACTTTGCTTTTTCCCCAGAAGAAGTATCGGTGCTGCAGAGCATGGATGTCCAAAGCCTCAATTGCAAGGCACGTTGAGAGCAATATTCCTAGTGACATATCTCTTTAAACTGAAATCAAATAAGGTTTTGCTATTTAGAAAATACCCATGGGTTTTTTAGATTAATGAGAAGAAAAATATTAATTAAAATACTTCTTTTTTTGATCCAAGTGCCAAAAACATTAAAAAAAGAGAGATTGAAAACAAACAAACAGAAACCCTTGTTCGGCAAAGAAAACAAACTCAAAGTAAACAAAACAGTATTAATTATATCCACATTTTACTTGTAGGGAAGAGATTAGCACTTGGAAATTTTTTAATCATAACCAAGCCTTGAGCTTGAAAAGTGTGCCAAAATAGAGTTTGGGCCAAGGGTAAATATGATTAAGTAGGAGAGATATGTTACAGGATTATTGTGGAAGTCCCCACAAGAAGTTTTATATACCCAGGAAATTCAAAGCTAATATTCTACTGAGAAATGTTCAAACATGGTAAAGGATGTACATACAAGTTACACAAAGAAACGAGGAACATGATTTGATGTCTAGAAAACCTGCTTTATTGCATCTTTAAGTATCTTTCCCATCTTTGTTCTGATTTTTGTTGTTATTTTTTCTTTTGGCTTGAACTCATTATTTCTAAAGGGCTATGGGTTTTGTGGGGCAGAATAGGTTGTACCGCTTGTAAAATCCAGATAAATTAACAGTGATTGTGTGTGGCACATACAAGGTAGCATGCAAGGCCCTTGAGACATCCAGACTACTGTCAGGGGGTAGGTGGGTGATTTTCACACTGCTGAAGCCTACAGCTCTTTTAAAAAGATGGATGTAAAGCCATTGATGGGCATCTGTGATACCTGTCACCATCTCAAGCAGTGGGAAGCAAGAATGGGGACCTGAAGACATACTTAGCCTCGCATGGGCTGCATTAAAAACACATATGGGCTCTTTGGCTTCATGTTTCACTCATTCATCCCCTCCATGAAGAATTTATTTTTTATCATGGAACAGTTTTCATTATGCAGCATGCTAGATTTTTTATATATGATTATCTTAAGAAATACAGTTCTGAACTCAGTGCATTTTAGTGAAGTACTTGTGCTGCTTCATAATAATAAAATTGTCCAGAAACTGAACTGGGAAAATGTTAGTTTCTCTAAAGATGATGAAGGTATATATGTTGGATTAGTATTAATGCTGTTGCTGTCATGCATGCAGTTCACAGGGAGAGGTGTAATACTCTGTACTGGAGCGGTTGGTCTATTCTCTGTAGTACTGCTGGGAGGAGAGACAGTCATTCAGGCACGCAGAGCTTTCTTCAGATCACTGAAAACTTGTCTTCTTTTTTCAGCTAACCTAGCTGCTCTGATAAAAGACATGACCTTGCTTATAAACCTTGCTTTGCTTGTGTGTGGGCACAAATGGTGATTGTGTGTGTAGGATGCACTTGAGCTAAGGCCCCTCCACAGGTGTCAGAGGCAGCTTCAGGAGCTGCAGTGCTTTTGCCAAATCCACAGCCCTCATTTAGCCACCAAAGCTGCTGCATCTGATGTGGGGTGTGTGACTATTTATTCCTGTACTGCACTATGCCCTCCTTTTTTCACCAGGCTACCCACTGGGGTTTCAGTCCTTGTCCCAGTGAGTATATAAGTGTTTTATATGAGTAAAGCAGAGAGACTGGGACTCAGGTCCTCCCTTGGCTGGCGGTTCCTCTTCTCGCTCTGGGTAGGCAGAGCATGTAGGCTCAGTTTCGGACAGGTGTGCACCCAATACACCTGTGTTTTGTGCAGGATGTGGTTTGGTAGCTGTTCTGGGAGGGCACTTACGGGAGGGCAACATGAGGAGGAATGCAACGAGGAATGCGACGTGCTTTGCTGGTTGTTCTCAGTGAGATTCAGGCCCGATTCAGATACTCATTTCCCAGCCCTGTGAACCCTGCAGGCGTTATGTAGGCTGCTCAGAAATGTTGATGGGCCTATAGGTGCCTAAGGCACTTGGTGCCTTAGGGGTTAGGCTGTAGCAAACTGCAGTTTTAAAGACTTTAATTTGTCCAAGAACATCCCTGAGGGTCTGGCACCCCTTTATGGATCTTTCTGGTCGGTTGAGAAAGTTGTCCTCAGCACGCTTCTCTAGTGCACCAGTCACTATGGTTTGCATACCTTTCCCCTCAGGGTCGTGATGAGCAGACAGATAATTGGTGACTGTACCAAGCTGCAAGGTGCTGTCAGGTGGTGCTCTGAGGTACTGTGGTGAGGAGGGTATACTTTCATCAGCACAGCTTGGTCTGTGGGTCTTCTCAGTCTCATGGGGTAGCAGTGAGCATGGTGGTGCAGCTCCTTGGCAGTCAGTCCTGTGCCCTCTACCAGCGAAATCACATCCTTGACAAAAAGCAGCTTTTACATGTGTAAGAAAAAAAGATACTTGCAGAAGCTTCTGCAACTCCCACAACATGTCCCAAAGCCCAAGAAAGGGACAGTCTGACCCTTGTCTCTGCTAATAACTTCTTTTCCTCTATACCCTGTCTGCCCCCTTAATAAATCCATGTGAACTTCTATGTCCTTTATGGTCAGATTATAATTTTTTGTTTCCAAGCCAGCTTGCCAGCCATTTGAAATCTGTCACCTGCCGGAGTGTTTCGCCTCCATCAGGTAAAGAGGACTTCTCAGTGACCCTAGTACTCTTAAAAGCTGAGCAGATACAGGTCCCTCGTCCTTCAGCAGTTCTTGTGTATTTTTTCCTGTGTACCCAGGCTGTGCAATCACGTTTCTGGGCTCCTGTATGTGGCTGTAGCCTGGATCCTGGGCTGATCTCAGCTGAGGGACTGCTCATCATAGGTCATCACCCTCCTGCACTGACTCTTACTCTTCTTGCTTCTCCTTTTGTCATCAGACTGCTGACCCTGGCTGGCTTTGCTGTCCTTTTGCTGTCCCCGCCCTCACACGCTTGCCTTCCCTTCCCTCTCCGTCTTGTTTATCAGTCTCTGCGCTGGCTAAGTGCCGAAGATATTTGGTTTTGATCTATAAAGTCCTATAAAAATATAGTTTAAAGTCCTTTATACACAGGAATCAGCTCTTGTTAAGTTGTGTCTCTTTGGTTTTGCTAAAAAGCCTCAGGGTGTTTTCAGTGATGTACCCACATCTTCCCATGTTCACTTCAGCTGCTGGAAGCTTATTTGGTTTCACAGTGCTTGTATCTGAGGAGACTCAGTGTGGACACTGCTTGAATTTCTATAGTTTATCAAAAGGTTTTGTTCTTTGAAATTGCTATTTCATGTACCTGACTAACTGTTTTTCTTGGCCACAACTATATGTGGAAGCTGTGTTTGGGGGAAAATTTGGAGAAGTCCTTCACCTTTCTGCCTTTCATGCTGCTGTCAAGCATACGGGAAGCTTTCACCCTGGCCCCCCTTTCACCTGATGTGGCGGCACCCAGCAGTGCAAAGTGGAGATGAGTAGCTAAAAAGGCTCATTTCTCTAGAGCCCACTCCATCCCCAACATCTGACTCAGCCAAAATACTTGATTTCCCTGCATTTTCTTTTCTCATTAAAAAAACTGCTCAAGAAAAGTCGGTTTTATATAAGACTGTAGATACTGCCTTTCTTACATTAACTCTGTGCAATAGCAGAACAGGAATGCTTGTAACTGTGGAAATGTTGCAATATGAACTTCTCATTTAAAGTGTCACCTAGTGGCTGGTTGGAAGTTTTGCATCCGGAGTTAAATAATAATCAGTATGATCATATAAGCCATAAAAGCCTAAGCCAATTCTTATGCACAATAATTGATGAAGAAGCATTTGATATTCTGTTGATGTTGTTAGAATTCCTTTTTAACGTATTTCATTTAAACCCTAAAACTTGCACTGAACCACTGCATTCTTGGGCCAGGAATACATTATATCAGCTTTAGTCTTCCATATTCTGATGAGTAAAATGGCAATTAATTGCTAAAAAAGTTAATTGCCAGGGATCCCAGCAGTGAAATTTTGCCTGAACAAAATCATTAGACCTTGTTTACGTTAGTAAGTTCCTTGTGCATCTGTGGTGTGGCTTCAGGCAGAATCCTTGTGACAAAAAGATGATTGTGCATCTGAGTATGCGGTCGGTTCAGAGCTACTGGGAAATGTGTCTTACATAACACATACGAAAAAGATTAGCAGTTTCAGAGTCATCATCATCTATAGTTCTAAAGGATATTACAAAGGAGGTTAATTAATACAATATACTTGTACCATGGACCAGGAAACATAAAATGAACTCCTCCATTTATGTGAAATTGTGCAGCATACAAGCTCCAGAGAGGTTGCATGAACGGAAAAATGAAATACGTATTTTCAATCAGTAGAAGACATCAATGATGCTGTATTTTTTTGGATATACCAGAGGCTAAGGGTGAAGAATTTTATAGGAACAGCTAGTAAAAATTTTGGTGATTACTGGGCACAGTTTTTTTGCTAGAAAAAGATTGCCTATTGCAACCTATTTAATTTTCAACCCAGCTAGCGATGAAGTGAACATTAGAAGATGGGTCTTGATTTCACAGTCCCGGTCTGTGCAAGGGAGAGGAATACGATGTCCTGGTGCAGCTAAGACGTAGGTCTTCTCAGGCTAATTACATTTCCCTAAGGCTTGCAGTGCAAAGATGTAGCTGCACAATGGAGCCACTTTTGGTTAAGAAACTGCAAAAAAACAGGATCAGGTCCAAGCAAAGGCTGGCAGGCTGGTAAGATGTGGGTAGCAAAGAGGAGGGCTTTTTAGCCACTGCCCTGTAAAGCTACATCGTGGGGAAGGACGGATGTTGCAGCAGGTAAAAGGTACATCTAAACAAAGCTCATAATTGTACGTGTTTAATATTGCAAGATAGTTTAAAGAAAACTGTACTGTTTCTTAACGCCAGTGTAGAATATGGGACAGGTCCCAAGGGAAGCTCAGTCCATCCAAGGGCTTATGAACCTTGACTATGTCCCTTTAAATGTAATTGTTAGTAAACACTTCAATGAAAGAAGCTTTCATCAAAGAAAAAAGTGGCAAACTACACTGGTAAATAATTTGCCTTGGCAAATAATATTTAAGTCACCGATTTGAACTGTAATTCTGCTCAGCATTATCATTTGCTTTGTAAATAGAAGTGCTTATCCAAACAGCTGAACTTTCTGTTGTTGTTGATGAAAATGGGAAAATGTGGGGCAGAGGGAACGTGTCGCTTCCCTTCCTTTCTGGAAGTCTGTGGTTTCCAGCTATTCAGATAAAACTGCTTGCGTTTCCATTGATCCGAGCCTTGCAACGCCACAGCAGCGTGGGAGAACAGTGTTGAAAAATAACCCCCCGCTCTGAAGGTGTCCCCGGTTTGGGGGGTCTCTGCTCCGTAACCCAGTTAGAAACTTCAGGAACACCCCTGGAGAATGAGATGGGTGCCTGAGCTCCCAAAACCCACCCGGCCATCACAAGGTCAGCAGCTGCGGCTGCGTGCTCGCCCTGTGCGCAGAGCCCACTGTGAGCAATGCCTGCAACGTGGGGTGATATTTGAGGGTGGCATTAGGATATTTTCATTTCGCAGCCCCGAGTGAGCTCCCCCCTTCTTCTCTGAGCCAGATGGAGATGCATTTGGTTTCTCTTTTAACCATGTTACTTTTGCGAGGAGAATAAAATGAGCAGGAACAGCTATTGGCCACAGCAACATAAGAAAGCCCTACTCTGCCAGAGGAAACCACATAAAAGCGTGTGTGTGTTTGGGGGGAGGGCACAGCGAGGGATGATGCCTGGAGCTTCTTGCACTCGGAGCTGCGATTTGTGAGTGAAACATGATGAAATCACCCCCTGGACAAATCACACGAGCCTGTCAACCTCACCAGGTGGGATTACTTGTAGCTAATAGCCCGAACTCCCAGAGCAAACAGAGCTCTGCGCTCACTATAAAGAAAAGGCGACGGTGCCGCGCAGGCTTTTCAAGAATTCTCTAGTATGGCTAAGACGGGCTGCGTCCGCTTACACCAGGTAGGGGAGGAGAGGAGCGTGTTTGCTTTTAGAGGAGGAGTAGCCCGTCTCTCCTGAATAAGTTCCTACAAAAAGGAGCATTTCAGCTTCGGAAAGAGATGTTTTATTCATAAACCCCTTCTGGTTTGTGTTACTCTCCAACGGTGACGCTGTCAGCTGCTGCTCCAGTGATGGGAACTGCAGTGCTGGGGAGCTTGAATGTACAGAGGACCATCTCTGCCCCTTTAATCGTAATGCTCTTAGCTCCAAAGTCCTGCTTTTTGCACAGTTTGCTCACTTTGCTGTTTTACTTTTGCAGGTTATATCTTTATTTGCTTTTGCCTTTGGAGTAAATGTCTGCATGGGATTTACAGCAAATCGATTTAGGAGATCTGAAGAATGGGATGAGGGCCCGGTCTCAGGTACAGTAATGGACATAAATTGTACATCGCAATACCCTTATGTTATATACTGTGATTAGAAACCACTCCTGCTCTGAAACAGTAGTTTGCTTGTTCCTTTTCCCTCTAGGATATAGAGAAGAATAAATAACTTGCTGAGCCCAAGTCAGTTGACCTTTGGGACTCACCTATAGGTCTCCTATTTACTTAAACTTTTGCTCTGTGTGCATGTGACTATGGAAAATCTAGCTTATTTTAGGACTGAGCACTGTCAGTCTCACAGAGACTGGTCTCATCAGCTCCTACATAGCATTTGCCATGCTTTGTGCTCCACACGGTTTCCCTCTAGAGCTAAGAGAAACTCCCCGACGGGTTTAAGGGTACTGGTTTTATTTTGGTAGCTATTGAAGCGGTTTCTAGAAACTTGATTAATTCTTTCAAGAGGCGCTGGTGAGAAAAGCTTTTGGGATTTCTGTGGCTCCTGAGGTCATGCTGGTTTGTGAACAGTAGACGGCAGACATCTGACGGCGGAGAGGGCCGGGGAGAGGAGAGCAGGTGTTTGTGCAGATGTGCTGTCACCGAGTTGCCTGGTTTTCTTTCGTCTCCTAGTTTTTTCTTTGGAGGAAAGCAAGAACATGCCACAGAAGGGACTGTTGTTTGTGCTCTGGGGCAGTACAGGGTTTTGTGAGCTCAGGCATAGTCCAAGTGGAAAAATATATAAAATGGAAAACTAAACTTTTTTCTTTTAAAAAAAGAAGTAGGCTTGACTTGTGTCTCTGTTCCTCCCTTTGGCAGGAGAAAGGAAACCTGTGGTCACTGACTTAGAGCTAGTTAATATAACTGAAGTGAAAGGGTTTCTTTTGCAATGCCCGTCTGTAATGATAGCTTGTGAATTTTAATTATAAAATTGTTTACCGTGGCCAGAGTTTGTTGTGTTCCTGGTGTAATGTATCCGTGTCCTTCTCTCCCTGTCTCACAGGAATTGGTGTCTAATCACAGCCACAATCAGAGCTGCTGATCACTGAGCACAGGCATTTTAGGTAATCAAAAAGACAGTGGCTCTTGCTTTTGATCTTTATATAACAGCAAAAAAATTTGCTTGAAAACCAGATATATTTTTATTTTTATCTTCTAGTACGCTAACTATAGAGCAGTTGCATAGTGGGTGTAATAGTGATGTGAAGGATTTGCATTTCATGTCTTCAACACCTGACTGCCAGTTGCTTTTCTTTCACTGGTGACCATCTAGGCTTTAGGGCAGGGCTGCTCAGTTGATTTTTACTGAAGTCCCAAAGGTCTGATATCGCGGACCCATCACAGCTCATCAGTGCCCACTCTGCTGAGCCAACCAGCACTGTTCAACACCTCCAGGGCTGGGATCAGTAGCTGCCGGCTGTTTCCAATAGCAGGAGGCTTAGCTCAGCATTCCAGGAAAATAGGAAGAAATACAGGATCTCTTGCAAGAGGGCAGGAGATGGGGTACTTTTGGCACTCTGTTGAGAATTTGCTTACAGGTGGGATTGACCAGCACCTGGCATTGAAGTAGTCCCCTCCCGGGTGCAACAATGAGAGACAGAAAAGTAAAGGAGGGTTTTGTCCCTTCTGTGTTTTCACAGCTTTGTTACTTTTATTGCAGTAAAATGAAAGGATGTGATAACAAAGAATAAAGTATTATAGTCACATTTGTTTAAAGGAGAATATAAAAAGTTACACTGGAGAGGTGCTTTTCTTTACAAAGTAAAAGCACTGTGATCAAAGAACCTTTTTCGGCTTTCCTAATTGCATGACTTCCAGTTGTACTTCATCAGAAGTCCAATGCAATGAAATGTCCAGAATAAAAGATTAATATAAATTCTTTTTCAACTTCACTCTGCCTTGGCTTATTTAATTCCGAGTTTCTTGGTGTTTAGACTTAATTATTTTGGATTGACAAAACACACACTCTTTACCAACCATTGCTGTGTAGACTGATTTGTTATTTCTCCAGACGTATGCCGTGATTGTAAGCAAATTTCAGTTTTCATCTAGCATAGAACTCCTTGTGAGTCAAAGCCAACATGTTTATTTTTCCTAGTCCCTTATAAATGCATGTCAAAGAAGTATCATAATGCCTAAAGACCCCTCTTGTTCTCTTTTTGCAGTGTACAGATATATATGCTTTTATATATTTGAGATGTTTAATATTTGTACCCAACAAATTATTTCATTGAAATAATTTTTTGACTCAAAATTTCTAAAAGACATTAGAGAACAAAGGCTCCCATTTTTTCATAACTTTGCCTGTGTAAGTTATT
The DNA here is from genome assembly GCF_030936135.1 of Gavia stellata. Classification (NCBI taxonomy): domain Eukaryota; kingdom Metazoa; phylum Chordata; class Aves; order Gaviiformes; family Gaviidae; genus Gavia; species Gavia stellata. The sequence continues at coordinate 15,192,342 of NC_082596.1, forward strand.
TGCTTTATGAGCTTTCTAGACATCTTTGTAAGCATTTTCAGGGAAAATGGCCTTAGTAGTCTCTTGAAGCATGTTCCTTGGTCACGATAGGATGATAGCTTAAATTTTGGAAGAAGAAACACTGAAGTTTTTCTATCCCTTCTCACTGGATTTTTAAGCATGTCATTAAAAATGGAGTCATATCTATCTTGTATTGGAACAGTTAGGATGTATTTTTTACTTTATGTGACTTTTCATTCAAGTTTTACTCATTGGAATGGCATTCTGCAAAAAAGAAATGCAAGTTCATAATATGAGTATTATCTAGCAGAACTGGTGTTTCAGATGTTTTGGTTGATCCATATAGGCTCCATATAGGATCCATAGGATCCCAAATGGCAAATTCTTACCAGGTAGTCTCCTTCCTGTAATGACTGTGTAAGCATGTCTATATTGTGTAGTCCTGTGATTGAAATACTACTGGAAGTAAATGGATTTGATTTTTTTAAAAAATACTGTAATCAGACAGAATCAGAGCAAGTAGTTTGATATGGCACTTTCCAAGGTAAATATAACACATTTACAATGGAAATGTAATAACCTCCATGGACTGAATCAGGAAGGCACTATTAACCTATGTAACTTCTCTCTCTAACCTATGATGTAAGAGACAATCCTTAGATGCTTGTTTTGGGCTTGGTCAGCCAAAAAATAAATGCATGGAAAAAGATGTGAAAAGCTTTATGTATTAAATAAGGATGGGAGATCTTCATGCTGAGGTCCCTCTGCGTGCTGCATGGTCTGATTGCAGGAGCTGTGGGGGGATACGGGAATTTTGAAAAGGATTTTGTAAGTTTGTTCTGTACCGGGGCTTCTGTTAATTTGAAAATGTTCACCAGGGATGGAGCTCCTGATGATATATCTTCAAACTATTCTGCATGCACCAGTACCCATGCCATGGCATTGTGCACGACCTGAAAATCATGGTCTGGCTGCAAAGGCAAGGTCAAGCATGATAAACAAAGGAACGATCTTAATGTATTCAGAGATCAGAGGAATTAAACCAGTTCCTCTTTTGTGTTGCTATATGGAAAGTGTCCTACATTGACTCAGGAGGTGTGACTTGAATTTGCTAAGTAATTTGGGATAATTTGTTGCATCAGTAATAAAGCGATTGTCAACCGATATGAAAAAATAACAGACAAGGTAGCTGGGCTAAACCTTTAGTATGTGAAACAGAAACCCTACTTGCAGTTATAGAACATGGAGCTAGAGGGGACATTGAACAGCTATGTAGACCTTCTCTATATCCCAAGACGTGGTCAGTTATTACTGAAGTGCTCCTGACAGATCTTGGTCTAACCTGTTCTTCAAAATCTCCAAGATCAGAGATTGCACAGCCTCTGTGGGCAATTTGTTCCAGTGGTTGCCTGATAAATGAGCTGCTCTTTACAACAGCTAGACATTCCTTCAGCTGCAGTTGACTCTGTCCCTTATGTAATCTGCACTCAGATTTACACCTTCTCTTTCCTAAACGCATGTTGACACGTGTTTTTTGACCCTCTGAAATGATCTCCCTCTCATCCCTTTGAAATGAGAAGGGCAATGCCAGTGTAAAGGATATATAGTGTACACTAGTATGTAATACCTTTGAGTCCATAATACCTTTGATTTGCAGCTTACTGGATCTGTGATTATATATTATCTAGCTTCCAAAAAGGAAAGTAGTAGAAGTAGTTAAATAACATGGAAATACTCTTTAGTAACAGATTTTCAGAAGCATTTGGCAGGACGCAGCTGTCATTAAGAATAATGAAAAGACTTCGTATCTCTGAAAATCTGCACGTTAGCATGTGATTAATTTCTAACATAGCTTTGTTATTTATGTGAGCAAAGAAAATACTGATCTGTGTGTTGCCAGCATAGATACATGACCTTTAGCTCCTTGGAACTCCAGATAGCCAAGATATTGATGGCTCATTACAAGCATGATTGCAGCGTATGTACCTATAGAATGAAACTTCACTGTCTGTATGATGTTACTTGCTCTGATCATTACTGACCTGATTGAAAAAAATGCAAACACAGAGAGACACATAGTGGTCTACTACTACCTTTTCCAGCAGTCATATGAATATGCCTTGCCATTGCTGTGATGCATGACATGCAAACATGGTTTTCTTACCCATTATCTTGCTGTAGGGTTGATTTGCTGCCAGGTTTGTTCCCAGAAGTGGTTTATGCTGGTGTCCAACCAATGCCAGTGTCACTCCAAGGGAAGCTGTGGAGAACTAGTGCTGGGGATGGGAGCTGGTGGGACATCAGCTACTACAATGTCACCTCCAAATTCCCCCTTCATCTTCTTTTCCATTCATTTTCACAGTGTTGGGATAATGCCATCTTGTTTGGGAAGAGATTTTTCCCTCAGTTTATGTGGAGACTAAACTTTCAGCTATGTAAAAGAGTAGGGGAAAAATCTATAAGAAAAGATCAGAGCAACTGTTTCCCAAAAGTGCCATTGCATCAGTCCTCTTAAAATCATACCGGTAATCATGGTGAGGTTTGCCAAAACCAAACCGTGGCCTAAAAGAAAACAAACCCCAAGACAATTTCAAAGACTTAATTTTAATAGGTCTATCAAGCAACAAAAGGTATTGTGAAATTTTCCTTGGAACACCTCTGTTTTTAAAGAATAACATGCATTTGTTATTTTATTTCGTAAAATACGACTAACCCTGGAGAGTAGCATATAATTTTCCTGCTTTATATAAGCTGCTATGTAGGATTCTCTTATAGGAAAATTGTATAAAATATATCAAGTGTAAAAAATACTAAGTTTTGAGAAAAAGGCAGAGAAGTATACATCAGCTTTGACAGTAAGGGTCCTTACTAATAAATAGATTATTGAAGTATGATACATTACCCATGGTTTTCAGACTGTCAGTCCTGCATTTAGTTATACACATCAAATATATTGAGTTCTTACATCCTTTTGTATTTTATTAAGTTTTAATAATTTCATGCTCTGCAGAAGCTCACGAAAAAGCCTTGTTTTGTCTCTCCATTAATGTATAGAGCATCTTACAGTTTTCTTTCATGCTTGACATCGATTTGGTGCCTTCCATTATAGCAAACCAAGTCCTGCTGACTGCGTGTAGATTAATTGCAGTCCTTTCCTATGCAAACTGCCCAGCCAGCCATGAAAATGTCACTTGGTTTCTGAAAACAAAGGCCTGCTTCTGAGGAATAGCTGCAGCTCCTGGAATGGGGCCTTGGAGACTTCAATATATTTCTGCTAATGATCTCTTGATTGTTACAGAGGTAAAGCCAGGGCTGTTTCTTTGAAGGACGTTATTGCAGCACGCTGCTTCCTCCTTTTTTTTTTTTCCTTTTTATTTTTTATTTTTCTCCCCAGAAAGAGCAACCTTTTTGGAATTTGTTCTTTTATTTTTTTGTTTGTTTGGTTTTGTTTCTTCAAGCAACCCTTGTCTCCCTGCTGCCTTCCCCATAGCAGGCAGCCGAGGTTTTGCTCATCTGAGTGGCTCAGGGCTGAGCCGCCCGTCACACCGCTGCCGGCCTGACAGATGTTGCCCTGTTTCTTGTTCCACACAGTCCTGTCAGATTCCCCCTGGATCAGTACCTCTGGCTCCTGCAAAAACAGATGCTTTGAACTTCAAGAGGCAGAGCCTCCTGGCTGCCGCTGTGACAACCTGTGCAAGAGCTACAACAGCTGCTGCTTCGACTTTGATGAGCTGTGCTTAAAGACAGGTACGATGGGTCTCCTGTCCTGCACTGCCAGGCACTGCTGATGCTTGGCTTATGCCAGTGGTCGGAACCTGCCACGATAAACCAATGCTCCCTTCCATAACCTGCATCTCCTCTGCACTTCACCTTGCCTTGCCAGGCAGGCTTGGCTCAGTCTAAAATGCAGCCCATGTTTCCTTGCAAGGAGCAGTAGGGATGCGCACCTACCGCTCCTCACTGCTGGGCTTTGGCCATGGTTTCCAGGGCAGAAAAAGCAGGGTACTATTCATACTATATGAAAAGTAGATCTTCTGATACTCAATTAAAAGCAATAATCAGTGTTCAGGCACCAGTTTGACCTCCAGTTACAATGAAAAGAGTCATGGTAAAGGCTGGAGGTTGGTCACTGCGTGTCAGCCATCCTTTTTTCTCCCAAGTGATAACTTAATATTGGAGCAATTCATGCTCACTGTGGACTGTGCATTGCGGTTACTTGTGAAGGCGCCTCTGAAGCTGGGAGCGTTGAAGCGGCGCGGGTCCTCAGAGCGAGCTGCAGGTGACAGGCTGGGCTTGTTACCCTTGCCCCAGACTCCGATTTCCAGATGTCAGGATGCATATAACACACTGGTAGAAATGTTTGGCTTCAATTCATTGGACCCCGGGGAATGGAAATACAGCACTGGGTTAATTTTCTTTTTTTTTCCTTTTTTTTTTTTCCTCCTTATGAGTCATAGCCAAGGAAAACTTCAAAGAGGGCCATGAGTTATGTTTTACTTCTTAGCATAGTGCATTTAAATTATTAGTTGTACCTATCTCCTTGAGTGTTTGCACAGTGGTCACAGTTGACACAGGTGCCTTCTACTTTTGCCATCAAACATTTTCTTGCTTTATCAAAGAATTACGCTTACTAAGCAGCCAGAAGAGAAGTCTAATGAGTCAAAATATCATTGCCCATGGATGTGCCATGCTTGAGAGTCTGACTTCCTCAGTTCTGTTTATAATGATATCATTTCAATAGCCTGGTACCAAAAAATGATGAGCTAATCTATTATGAAAAACTACTTTGGTTCCAGGCCAAAACCATCTGGATTTTAGGCTGACACTGGTTTGCCCATGGTGTAAATGACTGTAGAATGAGAGGCTCTTTTTGAAGACTTTCAGCACAATACAAGATATTTGATACCAAAGGGCAGATTTTCAGTTCTTCATCCTCCTGTTCACAGTGCGCCATGTCCACATATGGGTATGGATACCTGCATAGCCCTTGGGACTGTTGTGTGAATTGTCATATACTCCCATAGACATTTATTAAGGCATTTATCACATGTACAATCTGTAAATATTACATATTTATAGAAAAAAGACCCAAATGAAGGAAAAAAGGGGGTAAAAGACATTGCTCTGATATGGTGTGGTTTTTACTGGGTGCATGTTGTCGAAAGTGATTTTTAAAGTTTTTTGTTTGTTGGGCCAGGATATGTGGAAAACCATATGCTTACATCCTCAGGCTCTATTCCAAAGTGTAGCAATGTACTGCCCTTGAGAGAGTGCCCTAATTTAGGCAGACCCTTAGATCCTAACTTCATTTTCAAGACGAGAAGAGCTGGAGTGTTTTATAGCAGCCATGCCATGCTTTTGTTTGAAGAGCAGCTCTTGTTCTCATAACTTTGCAGTTGGTGCTGAATCTCACGCTGTGGGTGAGGAACTGATGAGAGTAAAGCATCATTTGGTATCTACACAGTCTCTTTTCAACGTTCTCTTATTTCCTGTGCATTGAACTGGGGACTCGGATAGTTGGGAGAAAAAGAATGGATTACCCAAGAAGCATCAGAATTCTTAGTTTGTGCTCCAGGCCTCACACCGTTTCTCTTTCAAGATCCTTTCTTGTCTTCTCCTTTCCACACTTTTTCCAGCATTCAGGTTGTACAAAGCCTGGAGTACAACACCTGAGGGTAACAGAAGCACTTCTGTGTGGGTGGAGGAGGCCTCCTGCACTTGAAGGACACAAGGGTCCTTTTTGTTTCTGGTTGACATGCCTACTTCAAGAGGTTTTGAAATCACTAAAATGGGGCCATAAACTTTACATCCAACTTTAACGACTAGAGTGTTGTCATTATGGCTTGAGTGAGTACTTTTTGTTTTGATTATAATCTCTCATTCTTGCTTACCTCCTGAATATTTTAGCTCGGGGCTGGGAATGTACCAAAGACCGCTGTGGAGAAACCAGGAATGATGACAATGCTTGTCACTGCTCTGAAGACTGCTTAAGTAGAGGAGATTGTTGTACTAATTACCAAGTCGTTTGCAAAGGTACATCTTCGGTCTTTCTACCTCTTATCTTTCTAAACCCGATAGATGGCAGCCCTGTGGGTAAAGAGTTTTCTTCTGAAGGAGGAACCCTCTCCTTGTTTTGTTCTGATTTTTTGGAGGAGGGGGAAGAATGGGGAATTGGATTTGTAATTTTTTGGGCACTAGCAGAGGTGAATACCTCTAATTTGTTGATGGTAGAAGGTCATTGTCTTTGTCTGTAGAGATACTGATAGGAAGAGAAGAGGCATAGGTGGATGAAGAAGAGTTTAAAGCAAAACACAGAAGTGTTCAGACACATTTGTCTGCATCACAGGGAAAGCAGGGATATTTGATGGTCTCAGAAGGAATGGAGCATTCCTAGATATGTTATCTCTGTCTCAGAGACCTCTCCTCACCCCCATCACAAAAGCTCCTGCTCAAACTACTTGGCCTAACACCTGCAGGCTTTGTTTCTTGTGCGAGAGGAGTTGTGAGAATACAAGGGCTGTAATTCGCAGATGAGTGGCATGGGCTTCAGACAACCATACCACCTTCTAGACAGACCGTGGCTGCAGTACAGCCTGCACTGGTTGGTGGGTGAATGGACTGTGAAGGCTTAATTTTCATTCTCTACCCCGACCTTTTGGAGCATGTCCTACCTTGTGTAATGTGTCTCCCATTCAGAGCAGGTCTTCTGATCTTTGGTAATGAGCTCTACAGGTTCTCACTTTTGTATCTCACCTAGTTCTTAGTTTTTTCATTCACTAACTTTACCTGGTAGAAGGGTTACAGTTTGAAATTTTTTCTTCCACACCATTTTGGCCAACTGCATATCTTCAGAAAATGATAACAGTCCAGATCCATACATTGAAAATGGGCTTTTCTTCTTGACTTGAGTCTTGCTGTTGGGAATCCAAATGAAATATGTATCTTCCAGCAAGTCCCTATAGATTACATTCTTCCCCTTCCCCAAGAAACACAAGGCTGAGACTGCTTAAATACTGGTATAGTTTTCAGTTCCTGCCTTTTTTGTGAACTCCCTCTTACAAGGATCAAGACAGAGGAATTTACATGTCTCCAGCTTTAATGTACATAATCTGTGTTTAATTGGCTAATAACAAATTATCTCAATGACCCTGGCACTCTGACAGGAGTAAGCCTTATGTGAGAACAGTGTTTCCTCTTTATTCATGCCTTTGCCTATCTGAGGAGAGTGTGTTGTTGTTGTTTTTTTTTTTCTTGGAAATTGTCCCTCCACCTCCTGTCATGGTCAGTTGGAATTGCTGCAGGACACATTTCCTGCAGATCTTTTCTGTGGTGCTTTTTGTTTTGTTCTTTTAATTGAACTGCAGTTCCTTTTCTAGTGCCAGGTTCAGGAAGTTAGCCTCATTAGTAATAATTTGTTTTTCAATTGACCTGTGAAAGTGCAAGTCATGAGCCACTCTATAGTCAGCATTCAGCAGTGAAAACCTTAAGAAAACAGTTGATTACATGCAGTAATTTTAACTAATCTAGCTCTGAAAGAGTATTAATGCTTTTTTTAGCTGTGTCTGAGTCTCACCTGATCCATGAGCCTATCAGCTCTCTAAACCAGATGGAAACTATTTAGGGTTGTTTTTCTTCCCCAGAATGAATTTTGTTTTGTGTCTTTAGCCAGCTGAATCAGCTCATGGAGACATCAGAGCTGGTGGGGAGGAGGGTGGGAATTCACAGTCAGAAGCAGCACTACCTGTTTTTGACAGATCGAAAATAAAAAAATGAAAATTGATGAGCACTGTGCCTAAAGCGTTACCACTGTCTCCTGCGGTCAAAAAGACACTTTTAACTCCAGTTTTAACAGCTACTTCTAGGTGTGCTGGTTTGGATATTCTTGTTGAATAGAATATAACCAGATCATTTGTTCAGCTTTGTGAAAAGACCTGCTCATTATTCATGGGAAGTATGACAAGACAGTCCATTAACTACAGCTATTTGACATTTTCTGTGAAACCTGTAGCTGTGTCCACAGATTTTTTTTTTTTTTTTTTTGAAACTCCTATGTGGCTTTTCTGGTAGGAGAAACCCACTGGGTGGATGATGACTGTGAAGAGATAAAGGCTCCTGAATGCCCAGCAGGGTAAGTGTTTTGCACGCAACTGCAAAGTCAAATGCAGCAAGGCCAATGGTCCCTGGCTCTACCCTGGACCTCTGAACACCACATTTCTGCACTGGCCCTGTCATGCAGGCTGAATGGCTGTGGGTTGGATGCTTTCCTGTGCTTCACCATTTGTACAATTAGGCTGATAATGTAACGCATTTACCTTTGAACTCTTGATGAGTAGTGGTGTATGACATGTGGGCTTGAACTCTTGATCTTTTGTCACCTGCTGATGGGTTTGCCTGCTTCACTTACCCACATAGGGAAGGTAACCAAACTCCCTTGAAGTCAGTGGAAAGGTTTAGGATTTTCTGATTTCAATAAAATTCAGGTTGAGCCATACGTGAACTCAGTTCAGGCCATTTTTTTTTAAATTTGATATTGTACTTTTAGTGTTATCTTCCTAAATGAAAGTATTTCTAAATTGCAATGGGATACAGGCTTGACTTAGTGAGGTATTTGAGCACATGAATAACATCGAGAAAGTAAGCACTTTGGAAAACAGTTGGCTCACTATTATCCTTGAAGGTAAGTGTCCACTTGGGTGCTGCATTGGGTTGCAGCTCGGTCTGTGCTGTAGGAGGATAGTTTGGAGGAGATAGGAGTCCCTGCTTCTCCTGGTGACAGTGATGGCTGCTTACTCCTTCAGCAGGTGACTAACATTAAAAGCCAGGTGTGTCTGTCCAGGACACACCTCTGCCTGCTTAGGGTCAACTCCTAGTAGCAGTAGTAAATAAAAATGTAATAAAATAACAAAAAATACTGTCATCATTAGTATGCGAGAATGAGCTTTGCTTCACAAAGCTCACTCAAAATGCCACATGGACTTTTGTTTGTGAAAAGACCAGCTGCCATGAGACATGTGGTTTTTAACTACAGATTGTATGCTAGGGTGGGTACTCATGCATACTATTTTTTTTTCCGCCTCCTTCTATAAGCACTTGCCTTTTTGGGCTATATGCTTTTAGCTGCTCAGGGAAGATGTTTTTAATGTTGGAGCTCAGCTATTTCATTGACTGTGAGTGAACACTAGATATTACTAAGCGTGAAGATTATCAGTTTGTGCTGATCCATTAAGTAAGCAAAAAAAGTAATTTTGAAATGCTGCCTTACACTCCCACTGCTTTTGCTTTTAGCTTTGTTCGTCCTCCTTTGATCATCTTCTCTGTTGATGGTTTCCGTGCATCATATATGAAGAAAGGGAACAAGGTCATGCCCAATATTGAAAAACTGAGTGAGTACATCTGCTTTCTTACAATAAAGGAAAAACAATCTCTTGCAGCCCAGTTGTTTTCATTGTTCACTGAGCAACAGAAGTCAGCGTGGAGCTGGCGGGTAGAAGGGCTGTGCCAAATGCAGGGCTCCTCTGACTGAAAGGGCTGACAAAGATTAAGTCTTTTTTTCCACAAAAGTGAAATGGCAGAAGTCCCCTTTGGTTCAGATGGTATCAACTGGTGGCTTGAAAGCACCCTGGCTAAAGCAGTGCACAGCAATCAGAGGCTGGGGAGAGAGCTGCTGCTTTGGGGAATGCTGCTCAGAATTGATGACCTTCATATGGTTTTGTCAGCAAAGAAATGCATCTTCAGTACATGATATGTATCACGCACTCTTATAGGCTAGTTGGGAGGTGCTCACAAAATTGTCCACTTGATTCAGAAATGTTAAAGATACGGGTAAGTGGGTGCAGGAGCTGCAGTGAATGTGTGATAACTGCCTGGGGACATGCCCCAGCGATAAGCAGCCCTCCACTCACCTCTGGGGGAGCAGGCACCCAATCTGGGTTTGTGGAGTACTGGACACAACGCATATTTGAGCTTCTCAGTATAGCATGGTAGTTTGTGTGTGTACCCATACCCATAAAAGGTGGTTTTGTTTATTCGGGTTTTTTTACCCTGTGTGTGTGCTGGCCCTCGTATTTGTGTAGCTATCTGGGGAGCTGTGGCCAAAGCCCATTGTGAGACTGCAGCTTTAGTATATTTGTCACTTAAAATTAGCCTGCGTTTTCTCATGTTGTTTTACTTAGCAAGATACTTCCAATGACTCTGGACTCTGGAAGGAGGCTAGCTCAGAAAGGACAACAGTCTGTGGAAATGTAGCTGGTTCTGTAGTCCTCTGGCTGCATTATTTCAGTTGTTTATCGTGAAATACAAAAAGCGTGTGAGTGTATTTCACAGAATCACTAAGATTGGAAAAGACCTGTAAGATCATCAAGTCCAACCAGACTTGCCAATGTTAAGCTGCAGAATGTTCATTTAAATTAGTTAAAATTTAACCAGTTTCTGCAGCATTTTGAGTCACAGCAAATGACTTCCTCTGTTTTAGTTTTCCATGTCTGAGAGCTTCACTTCCTAATATTTGCATTCCCTATTGATTTTTCAGGATCTTGTGGAACACATTCTCCTTACATGAGACCTGTCTACCCTACAAAAACCTTCCCCAATTTGTACACCCTTGCTACTGTAAGTCCCTGGGAAGGACTTTTTGATCATAAAATGTTGCATTGCAGTAGAAATGTGGGATGTGGGAAGCAAGATGTTTTTTTAAAATAAAACTGCTTTGCTGTACATCTTTTTCAGCCTTCAGTTATGTTAAGTATTTTCTTCAGTATTTTGAAGTTCTGAGATACACTTTATCTCACCATTTTACACTGTGTTACAGCTTTCCTGTGATTTCTTACGCCTGCTTTTGCAGTTATTTGTACTGCTGTGTAATTACAGGTCACAGTTTTTCTAGGGGGGAAAAAAACACCTCTGAAATCCTACCCAGAATACAACCAGCAGTTGCTCCTTTATTGGAGTAGCTAAAGTCAGCGGGGCTGACTTAGTACCTGAATTACCATTTACAGCTGCTGAGCGTGCCTGGATGCTGTGTTGGCTCTGCAGCAAAACGAACCATCGCTTTGGCATGCCGGTTGCATGGCTGGTGGCCACACTGTCCCCACCCTGGGATGCAAACACTGCTGCATGACAGTGACAGTGCTCCTAAAGCTGGTCTAAAGGCCTTCCTACCTGCAACTGCATTTTTTTCCCCTTCCTTTTTTCCTGTAGCCTCTGCACAAATGTTAAATGGAAGAGACAGGAGGGGATGGAGAAATGAATAGCTGGGGGTGGGAGAGGGCCAAAAGAAAGGCAGAAGAGCAGAAATGTCTTAAATTGCATTTACTGCTGGACAAATTGTGATATAAAGCCATGGTTTTGGGTGACTTGCCTCATTTTTTTTCTTGGAAATAACTAACTCTTATCTCACAGAGGCTCTGGTGAAGATAAAACATTATAAAATGGAAATGCTAAATGTTACTCTTGCAACCAGAGAATGAATTACTGTTTCCAGAAAGGGAATTCATGAAGAGGAACTGAAAGTCCAAATCAATCTTCTTTTCATAAATTTTTGCTTACTTTAGATGGCCTCAAACTAACTTTTAACCAGTGTGAAAATACTTTGAAGTATCAAGTAACAGGAGTTTTGGTGCTTTTTAGCACAATTCAGTCATCTCCTACTGCTTTCATTACTACAGTCAGTTTTAAATGTGCTTGTCTTAAAGTTACAAACTTTTCTGGTGTGTAGTTACAAAGATACCTATTTTAAAATAATTTAGTAGTATTTGCAGATAGCTATGAAGAACTGGATTTGTGTGCATTAGGGTTTTACTAATTAATCTACTTCTGCACAAAGGGACTCTATCCTGAATCACATGGAATCGTTGGCAATTCGATGTATGACCCAGTGTTTGATGCCAGCTTCAGTCTTCGAGGGCGAGAGAAATTCAATCACAGATGGTGGGGAGGTCAACCAGTAAGTTTCAGATTCCCTCCTCCTCTTTCCCTCCTCCTTCTCTTCCCCTCCCTCTGTGCTGTGGAACATAGCCAATAATAATAATTAAAAAAATACAGCTGTGAACAATTTGTACCTAATCTCCCCCTGCTCCGTCCCCCTCCCCGGCTAGCCCTGTGTCTATCAATTTAATGTAACATTTTGAATTGGCTTTTGCTTTTCAGAATAATAAAGGCATTGATTATGGAAAGGTGGTTACATTGATAAGTATAAATTAGATGTGGCTAGGGAAAAAAACAGCAGTTTAACATGCATTACTGTATTTTCGTCACCGTGGCATAATGTTTCCTTTTCATTATGGGTTTCTCAGGTTTTCATCCTAGTAATGTTCTCGTGGCAATCTTAGTATTAATGTTCCATCAGCATAGCATGGTGCAACTTCATAATTATTATTTGTTAAGTCCACAAGCGATTGCTGTTACCTGACCTGCTGCAGAGGCCGTAGAAGTTTGTGAATTAATTTCTGCCTTGAGCACAGCAGCAGTGGCTGAACTAGGCCTTCTCTCTTAGATTAGTGTTGGACTTGATGGTTTCTCTAGCTCTGAATCCTTATTCTGGGCAAGGAAATAGCCTCCTTCAAAGTATTCTGCTTTACTACAGCTAAGAAGGTCCCCTTGCTTCTGCTGCACTTTCCCCTATTAGTGTATGCTGTGGTGGCTTGCTTTGCCAACGGAAGTGGGTTTAACTTAAACTAATAAGTTTTATGTGCAAGAAGCCAACGTGCATGCACATTTCATTGCTCTGATTGCTTAGGGAAGTATCGTTTAACAGCTCCCTCACCAGTTAACCCCACAAAACAGTGGGATGATAGAGGTGGAGAAATTGGAAAGGGTTTGGGAACACCATAATCTGTCATTGCTGTTTGCTAAAGTGATCAGTGTCATCCCCCAAATCTCTTAGGACAGAAATATCCCAAGATACTAAAGGAGGTTATTCAGATGGTTTTAGGCTTAACAAGTGTGTGTGTTATTTGTCTGCGTGTGGTTTTAGTCAGCAACAAATGCTAGACAAGACAATTTAGAGCTGCAGGCAGATGTGTGACAGGCAGATGCGTCTGGCTGTAGCTGAACCAGAATGAGGTATTTGTGCTCTTGTAAAATCTGTCAGCATAATAGCGAGTGTAGTCACTCCCTCACCCAGCTATGACCCAGGTTAGCTTTTAGCACGGGTTGTGTGGAGAGGAGAGGGTGAGGAACATGCCTGGCTATTATGCCCCTAGATGTAAGCAAAGAAACAGGATCAAAACTAGGAGCAGTGAAAGGGCAGCAGTGGGTAGCCTCTTCCTCCATCTCAGCTATAGCCAGAGACACACGGCTAAAAAATTGTGCCTGCTGTGGTCAGGTATCAAGTTCATAGACAATATTGGGGTTCAGTTGCTGTATGACAACTCGTTAAGCAGCTGTAATTTAATTATGCATTGTAAATTTGATTGTGCATCTTACCTTAATCACAATTAGGTAGGAGTAGTGGGAAACTAACTTTTGGGGACTGTCCAAATGTCTCTCTTTTTAAACTGCAATATTTTTGAAGTAAAATGTAAGTCTGTAAATACTTCATCACCTGCTGTGTTGAGTGGGGAATACTGGTAATTCCCACATCTATCCACTAGAAACACCTATGCTGCTCCAGAGAATAAAAGTCACTCTGGATTGTAAACAAGGGTCATGAAAAATATCAGTTGAGAAGAGTTCAAGAAAGTTACACAACAGTGGATGACCGTACACTGGATGAAATCCTCAGAGGATGGGGGGAGTGTTGCATACACAAGTAAGGATGTTAAAGTAAACCAGCTGATTTGAAGAAGTGTTGAAAAGGAAAAACACACAAATAATGTAATAAACTGGAAATGTCTTTGGAGAATTGGAAACAAATGCATAGAGGAAGGGCTATAATTCAATCCCCACACACTTAATATGAGGGAAACCTGTAAGTTTGGCAAACCTGATAGAGTGGCCACAGTGGTTGGGTAAGGAGGTGGTAGATCTCTTGCAGAAATATGATATAAATGATACTCTCTCTGCACTTGGAAGAATCGCACATTTCATAGAATCATTAGGTTGGAAAAGACCTTTAAGAAAGGTCTTGATAAGAGAATTGCAGATTTTGATCACAGAAAAAATTATATTCATCTATATTTTGATTAGGTAAAGTTCTTTTCTAACCTCTTTTTATAATTTTCTCTAAATATCACATTGACATAGACTGCCAAAAGTAGCTGGGTATTGAAAGACAAGACAGTAGAATTAAGGGGGGAGGAAAGGAAATCTGGTCTGCATATCACAGAAATCTTGTCTGTCATATCACATGTTTATCTGGTTCTTTTTAGGTCTTGGGTCTCAAACTGGACTACTTAAATAACTGCAGGGTGGTACTTGGTTTGCACAGAATTGGGAATTAATATTTTTCCGCCCAGGAAGGCAGGAAAAGTGTCTGGGACCCCCAGCCTTGTATTATGGCTATAAAACTGCCCAGAAGAGAATGTCATTTAATGTTGATAATTTCTGAAATCTTTTCGTGCTCCTGGAAACTGGCCTATTGTATATAGCTTAATTAAAATGTGGGGGTTTTGGTGGTGGTTTTTTTTTAATTACTTGTTCTAATACTCAGCATCTTGCTGGGAAACAGCCAGATTACCATGGACATCAGTGGGATTTGGCAGATGAGTAGCTGAACATTTCTACACAAGGAATTATGATAAATTAATTTTAAGAGCATTAGGAAAAGGAGAAGGATAGAGAAGGTAGCTTGGAAGTGTTTTGAGGTGCTCTAGCTGGTTGTGAGACTTTCTGAAATCCAGTCTTCTGATTTATATAAGCTTTAAAACCACCCTGTTTTCAAAACAAAACTGTTTGACAGGAAACAGCTGTAAAACTACTCCTCGTATTGCTACAGCATCTCCCAGAAATGGTGAGCGTCAGGGCTCTTCTTCCTAAGGGGAAAACTAAGTTTACTGATAATTTTTCGTGACACTGAGACTCTGCTTTCATCCCCAGTAACTTGAAGCACTAAATTAGCCCCCAGCTGCCTTTGGCTTCTGTTAAGCAGTAGTTTTCCATGTCTTGATTTGATGTAGTGAGCTTAAGCTTACACTACAGACAATACATTGTTTTTTTAGTGATCTTTCATGATCTTTAGAAATAATCCATTGGCCTCCCCAAGGTCAGAAGATGACAGGTATAAAACTGCCTGATTGTGGTTAATGGAGACAGAGAGGCTCCTTCAGAAGGTAACCCAGCTTGGATCTGAGTTTGGCTCCGGAGATGCCTCCCTCTTCAGAAATATCTTAATTATAAAAGTATTGAAGGTTGTTTAGGGCACCTTGTATGAAGCTTTATTTTCACTATTAACCTTTTAAAGGGAATACAAGCCTCAGAAAGGGCCCGGGTTGAGATTCTGAGATAATCCTTTAAATGGGCCATGATATTCCTCGATAAGTGACAGCATGTCATGAAGTTGTCTTTACAGTCTTGAAGGTATATCTGTAGACACTAGGAATCATCACCACAAATCTTAACTGGATATATGATTTTATTTAATTTGCACATCCTATATCAATCTTTGGGATAAAACCATTTTACCCTCCTGTTTATTGGAATTTTGTTGGTTTTGACTATTTAATGATTACAGAAGGAACTTATTTTCATTTTCTTGCCTAGCCAGCCTGAACATTGGCAGGATGGTTACATCTGAGGAGCCCAGGTTCTTCAGAAAGCTGTTTTCTGCCTTTTTGTCCTGAACACATTTTGCAATCACTTTGTTGATAAGTGGGTGAAGCAGAAGGAGGCATGTCTTTAATTGCCTTTTTGTAAGTACATCTTTTTGTCTAGCTTGAGCCATGAACAAGCAACAGGGTTCTTTGAGTCTGTCTAATTATTTAACAGGCTTCTTGTACCAAAATCTTCTGTCTGGGCAAGAAGGCAATGCTTAGTTGTCAAGGTTGTGAGATCATTTGTGTCCTGTTAAAGAGTAAGGAGTGTGGAATTGGCTACTCCATGTTTTACCTTGTTGGCAAGACAAATTGCAAATGGTACAAGAGTATAACATTTGGCACCAGTCTGGTATTAATTCTGCATGTTTGCACCAATCTTGTACATGTTTCTTTACCTGGAAAATGCTGTGATTTCCACCTTCCCACCTTTGCCTGCATGCGGAAGGGATTTCCCATTCGTGCATTACCAACTCTTTGCTGCAGTGGGTGTACGTGCTTCCTCTGCTCCTGACACCATCTCCTTCCCTGGTTGGCGAGAGGGAGCGTGTTTGTGTAACTTGGCCCAAGGGCCAGACTTTAGAGCTGTCCCTCCCATCAGCCCTGACCTGAGATGTGCTGCTGCTGGCCCTTTCATACTGCAACAAATACGCGGCAGCCTTTGCAAAGTTATGGGCTCTTATTTATTCATGGAAGATTAAAAGTAGGGAGGTGTCCCATTTTCTGTGCAGGTTTTCAAAGACAATTCAACACCTATCTTGAATAACTCTGTGTAGTATGTAGTATCTGTGTGCAAACGTGTCTAGCAGCTAGAAGAAGGGACAACTTGGGGCTTCCATGTTCCATGTGGCATTGCCACCTAAGCTATTGCTTGGCCTGTCTATATTTATCCGTAAATAAAGGAGAAGAATTGTAGTCATTCAACACAGAGGATATAAAAATGACAGTAATTCAACTTACAGGGTATGTTTCATGTACATCTAGAAAAGCATGTATGTTATTTCTTGGACATTTGCCAGCATCCTACGGTTGAATCTGTGGGTCCATAATTTAACAGGTCTTTCTGCATTGGAAAAGTTAGATATTCTCTAATTCCTGTGGCATGGTATGAAGACAGAGTGGTTAATCTTTGATTTCTTTTTTTTTTAATATTTATTCCTCTCGTCTCTGCTTAAGCAAATCAATTCAGAAATATGGCCTTTATATAGCTTGCAATACAGTAAGGCTTGTCCCATATGCAAACTAGGGGTGCACATCTGACATAGCTAAACAGCTGACTATAAAATTCTAACATATTAACAGTTAAAACCAGTGTATTTACATATGGCAAATAAATTACATAAGCTCACAAATGGTACTGACCTTGCAACACCTAACACAGCAAACTTTATGATAAGTGACCTGAACAGATGTAACCAGCCATAGAGTGTATATAATGCATTGCATTTACATGCTCAGTAATGGAACATCTAGGATTAATTAACTTTAAGACTGTGACTCTAACCAACAGAGAGGAAATGGAACAATAAACCTTATTCCCTTCTTAATTTCAATTGTTTTGGATGGACGAGGTTGAAAGTGCATCAGCTAACTTTTTTTTCTATCCTACATTGACTGACAGTGTAGACTCATGTTAGCCTGGGAGAGGCATGACTTGTAGTGAAACTGGCAGGTTTAAACCAAACAAAAAGAAAAATACACTCATGCAGTGTGTGACTACATTGTGGAACTTGCTGCTACAAACTGATTTATAGCCAGAAAAATATATGGGATTTGAAGGATTGAAAAAAGGGTTTGAAAAAATCCATGGAGATTGTTTCTGTCATTTCCATCAATCATTTCGGGTGAGCTCAAAAACTTCCTCAACATCTATGGAGGAACGTGTCCCTTCCTCCTTTCTTTATACCCCCGCTCGCTCATCTGCACCCTTTTTTGGATACTCCTTCCTAATGCATTTTCTGTTGATGGCTACTGACAGTAGAATATGGGGAAAGAGGGACATCTATGCAGACACTGATTAGTGTTAAGCCATGTTCTTTCCTAACTGAGCATCCTCCAAAATTTGAACACTAAGAAGCTCGGGTGAATAATGGCTGGTTTTTGAAAATTAAATGGAATACTGGAGAAATTCCTGGCCATGAATCTTAATGCTTTGCATTAAAAGCAACACAGAGATTTAGGGGTGAAAGTCTACAGCACAGCGGCTGATCCACTGCTACAGAATTTGCATAGGTTTATCACTCCATGTGTTCAAATTAGGGATGGAGGCTAAAGACTGCAATTTTCACTTCTAGGCTCAGGTTACAAGAATGTGTCTTGAAAACGTTTTCTTTTGATTTCAGAGGGTCATTAAAGATCTGAACACATTCTAATCCTCTTGTATTTTCCTCATTAGATTTGGATTACTGCAGCCAAGCAAGGGGTGAAAGCTGGCACGTTCTTCTGGTCTGTGTAAGTGCCCTCTGTTTTCTGGAGATTTGTAACTAATAATTCAGGATTAATTTGATGCAAGTGTCGTTTTCCTTTCTCTAAGCATTTGGTAGCTTGGAGACTGTACTGGTAACCCTCCCTTGTTTCATTTGTACAATGTTTCTGATAACTAAAGCTAATGCTGCAGTTTGCTGCTTTAAGTCCATACACTGATTTTTTTTTTTTAGCAGTTGTCTGAAGAAAAGATGTGTGACTATGTAAAAAAAATTACTTTCTTTCATTTCATGGTATGTTGTTTTGCCTCTTTAGTATTGTTAGCAATGCTTCCTAGTCCTCTCAGTGTTTGTGGAAGACTCGTTTATTGTCCTCTTATGTCATTTGACATCAACAACCTAATTGACTCAAAAGCCTAACTAACTCATTTTACAATCCAGTCCGACCTTTGAATAAGAGATTCAATTTCCCTTTCCTAAAAGATAGCCTTGAGGATCTTTGATATTTATTCTTTTGTTTAATGGTTCCAAATTATTTCCCTTGTCCCAACGAAGATGTATCTTCCTAACAGAAAATGAATGAATTTTGATCATTTCTGAATTCTGAGGAAATCATGTGGATCAATCTCTCTATTTCGTTTCAGCAGCAGGATTGTAGGAGCAAAGAAAATGGGCAAACTGTCAAGAATGAAGTACTAATGGATTTTGTCTATTTTTTTGTGATTCCATTAGGAATAATGCTTTTTGCTATATAATATTTAGAGTAACATATGGAGGGAATAACAAAATGTACCACGTATAAAGTTGATGATACATTTAGGCTTGCAAGACAGTTATCTGACAGACCTCCAGTCTGGTCTCTACAAAACAAAGAAATTAATGTGATTCCTAAGCCCTACAGCTACAGAGTCACCATAAACACCCTGGTCAATGCATGCTTGGTGATATAAAATGTCATGTAAAGTAACCAAGGATATGTCATATGAATGGCCATAGTAAGGCAGTGAGACAGCCACTTTATGTATAAATGAAATATATAAGCCTTAAAACTGTATTACTTAATTTGGGACAGATAATGTTTTTGGGAGAATTCAGACAAACTCTTCTACGAAAACAGAAGTGTTAAAAACACCTTAGTCACAAATTACTTAATTGAAATAACAATTTTTTTTTTCATATTGCACAGTTAATAAAAATTTCAAAGCGGGGCAAGACTGCAAATTATTATTCCTCTTCATGATATTGCCTTGTTTGCAAATTTTAACATAAATTCTCATTTTTATAGTTGTTTTACAATTGAAAGTTCTCTGTGTGGTTGGAGACTGAGGACCACTGTTTTTCTACAAGGCACTAAAATCGAACTTATTTCAAAATGGCTGTTGGCATCTCTATTTTTCTGTCAGACATTTCCAAAGAATGCTGAATTAAATTCAGCATGGTTAATCCAAGATGGTTGTATTTGATTCCTGCCCTGGGATTCTGCTATTGATCTAATGGAATCTGGACTGACTATACTATTGTATTAAAATAACTGCATGGCCACTGACCTGCAGAGCTTTCCTAAGAAGAGATATTTGGAAGTTTAACAGCTGTCTATAAGGTTAGTCATTCTCATAGCATGAACTTGGCCTCAGCAGCCAAGTGAGAAGTCTCAGGATACAAACAGTGGAATAGGATGAGTCTGTTCTGCAGAGTGAGAAGCTGTCAAAGCTGTGTAAGTCACTGTGCTGATGGCCTGGTGTTTCAGATGGCTCTGTTTTGACTTACACCAGCCTAGCCCTTAGATTGGTTACTACTGAGTCAATGGGAACTTTTCCAGTGTCTTCAAGACTACTAGAGCAGGATGGTCATTTAAACCCATACTGATGTGAGCAATTTAATGGTTTTCACTCACATCAGCTATCCAGTGGCAGAACCATTGTGCATTAAAAAAGTTCTTCTGGGTTAAAGCTATCAGAATGGATCTTTCTTTACTCCTATTTAGAACAGTTAGATTTACTGCCTTGAGTTCTGACTCCAGTTACAAACTTTTAATCATCTTTCTTTTGGAGTATGTGGACATCCAGGAGATCTGAAGTGATTCTATTTGCAAAATAATCTGTATCAAGCAAGAAAAGAAGATATGGCATGCTAAAAGCAAATGATATTATTATGACTGACTTTAATCATGTTAGAATCAGTTCATAGCAAGGCTTTGTTGATGCTTTTTGTATTCTATGATAACAAGATATATTTTTGTATTTTGTGGTCCAGTGTCATCCCCCATGAGCGCAGAATATTAACAATACTGCAGTGGCTAACACTTCCAGACAATGAAAGGTAATTCACTTATTGTCATCTGCTGTTGGATAACTGCTAGCTTGTCTTGTCCCTGAAAGCAGCTGGAAGAGCAAGGGAAAATTTAATTCTAAAAATTATTTTTGTCTGTTACACACTACCATTGATTTAAGGATTTGTTGGGGGTTTGTGATTTGTTTTTTTGTTGTTGTTGTCTGAGGTTTTTTATCTCAGCTTTTAACCATCAGCATTTTGATTCTTCTCAATAAATGTATGGTATGAATTTCTTTCTTATCAAGAAGCATTTAGTTACATGGATTAACTTGGATTGTTCTTATCCTACCGAGTCTAATATGGTTTAACAACCTTAGAGGCAATGGCAGTTGCAGAATTGGACCCTGAGGACTGGGGAAAATGTTAAGATTTTAATTACAAGTATTTTTTAGTACACAAGTTCCCACATCCTGCTGGCTGCAAAACTCAGGTGAGCTGCTGTTGCGATCTCTCCTACAAGACTTAGAAAGAGCATGTGCCCTCAGATGGTACTCCATGTGCTTCCTGCATGTGTTCTTGGATTTAATAAAACTGTAGAAGAGAATTGCTTAATCATACTATAGAAACATATAACTGAGAAACAGTTCTTTTACCATAAGACCAACTCTCATTGGCAGGTTGACTTGATTTGACTTGACCTAACGGGTCTGGGGTTTGTTGTTGAAGGAAAGCTATCCTGAACAAGACCTTTCTTTCTTTCAGGCCTTATGTTTATGCTTTCTACTCTGAGCAACCAGATGCTGCTGGCCACAGATATGGTCCTTTCAACTCAGAGGTTAGTACAGATTTTCTTCTGTAGAAAAAGCATGTGTCTCAAATTTTTGGAATAATTGCCGCTCTCAGGAGTAACGTTTTTAGCAACTTCTTTTCACCTGTTTCTGCAGTATGCTTCCCCTATTCCAGAGAAAACAAAGTTACTGTCTAAAGGATTTATCATGCGAGATTCACTTCTGAGAGAAGGAACTGCCCGTGCCTTTCAGGAGGCTATTTCTCTGCGTGATATGATAATACAAATGGAAAAATAGATTTGGCAAAGACAGGAGTATATTTGGGTGCAACAGCGTAATTTAACTTTCCTCTAACAATTTATCCTTCTTAAAAGTAATAAAAATATAATACAGAAAATATTGAGGAAAAATGCAGAGAAGAAAAAGCTTTCTTTAAAGCTGACAGCCTGCAGTAGCCAAAGTAACATTTTCAGTCTGTCGTGAACTGTAAAAAGCTGCTATTTCCAGTTTCATACAGGCCCTACAGGGGTTCAGAAAGCTTTGCCAGTACTGTTCCCTCAGGACCAGACTGTTGAGTTTGGAAAAAGTTTTGAAGCACCGTAAGGTATTTTAATGAAAAATTATGTGCAAAACACTACAGTAGTTTAACCCCTTGTTTGGGCTTTCAGTAGCTGGCTGGGACTGATGAGTACCGCTTCCCTGTCAACACTGACGAGGTGACAAAAACTTAAAGACTGTGCACTTGTCTGGAATTTGTGGGGAGGGAAAGTAAATTCTGCACCCAAATATCCTGCTACTTCAGGTGGCTGGGATCTAGCATCTCTGATGATCTCTGACATCTGGCAAAGGTCCCCCAGTTTCAGTGCAAATCTATGCCTGCAGATTGCCATCACAAGACTTTAGGAGTTTTTATACCTGCTTTTTAAAGGGTAAACAAATGTTTGCAAATCTGCTGAAAACTGGGGAGTGTTTCAGATACCTACCCTTTGGAAGGTAATACAAATCTCCCCAAGCAGCCAGGTAACCAGCAGTAGTTTCTTACTTGTTTGGTATATATCTGATAGCTGTTCTCTACTGGAGAAAAGAGCAAAGAGAAGCAGCATTAATCTTTTTTTAATATGTGTGAGTTATTTGGGCTGTTTAAATAAGTTTGCAGCAGTTATGAACTTGCTGTGGGTAGCATCCCTGTTGGAGCAGTTTGAGCCATGGTCCCAGAGCAGCGGGTGTGAGGAATTATTCCAAACCAGCACTGAAACACCATACTGGTTAGGAAGTAGTCATTTCTTCTTTTTTTTGGATAAGCGGTGGTTAAAATCTGCCAACATTCTTGCTAAATTGACAGGCATTGATATGTCTTCATGTTGTCATCTGGCTCAAAACAGGAGAGATGTCTGACTTGGTCAAGCAAGGTATCAGTAATGAGAGCTCTCTGATTTACGGATATGTTACTCAATGATGCTTTATAGTTCCTCTTATTGAAGTGTTACAAATAGTATGTGTGGCTTATGAGTGACAACTGTAATTTCATTTATCTGTAGACAACCACTTCCTTCTGAACAGAGTTGTGAGGCTCTTTCCATGGACTTAAAGGAGAATATGAAGATGATGACATTGAATTTGTTCTTTAAACTGTAGTCTTTAACAAACCGGTTTAGCAACAGTGTGGTAATCTAGTTCCAGGTTAATGATAAATGTCTAAAAATTGAAGTGTAATTGTATCATCATAGGAAAAGTCATTGTAAAAGCAAAAAGCCCCCAAAGGCTCTTAAAGTTTGTGGGTTCTTCTGGATGGTTATCTGAAGGTTGACCTCTAATTGCAAGGCAAAGCTTAGGCTCTTAAAAAGTGTGAATTAACAGCTTATGAAACTTTAAAAAATACATTGATTTATACCATTTGTGTTAAACACAAGAAAAGCATGAAACTGATTTTTAGCAAATTGAGAACAGACCAGTTAGCAGATGAGCGTGCATGGGTTTGCAGTTCAAACAGTGGCCATAACTTTGTGAATGAAAATTTAAATAAATGAATACAGCTGTGTAAGTATACAGATGCTGAGATTTGCTAGTGGCCTGGTTTCAGGATAGAAAAGCTAGGAAGTGTTTTATATTGTTTCTCTTGACACTGTTTTCAATCTAATTTTTAGGAACTATGAAAAAAAAATCAGCTGAGAAGAAAGTCCTCAAAGGGATCCCTTTGAGCTGCTTCCTTGATACGGAGAGCATGACCTCCCTGTGAAATCATTCTTTTCTTGTATACAGCTGGCAGCAGTTAGGCAGCAGTTAGTTGGAGTAGTTCTGACCACTTCATTTTGTGTCATGCAGAGGCAAATCATCCAAACAATAATGTTTGAAAACAAGCTCTTAACAATTCTGTGTTACATTTAAGACGGGCTTCTTATTTATTCTTCTGAAGAGTGAAGATTTTAAGCTGAGTTTTTCTTGCTGCATTTTGTAGCTTGAGGAATATACCTTGAAAACCTCCAAATCCTACAAATGTCCATTAGAGTAAAGTGGGTCTTTACTAGAACTTCTTATGCCAAATAGTGTTCTAAATGTATTTTAAATGTATTCCCTTTAAGGTCTAATGGCGTCCATGACTGATCATTTTCAGCTTCTAGACTTCAGCGGATGGCACTCAGAGCTTCACAGGACATGCACAACAGCCTATGTGCAGAGTGTCTTAAAAACTAGAAATAAAGGGACTTAGATGCCCTTAAACTTTATTGGTGAATTGCCAGTGTTATCGATATAAATGGAATACAGATTACGGCCAGTGTCCACTAGTGTAACTTTGGATGTCCTTTAACATTATGAATTTCAGTGTAAATGAGTTGGTTGTCTAGGTTTGAGGGGTTTTTTTGGCTTTGGATTCGGGCTTTTTTTGGCTTTGGATTCGGGCTTTTTTTGTGGGACATGAATAAACTTCTTAGCAAGTATTTCAGTGGGTTCCACTACATTTCCAGGAGTAGTTATGGGAGTTATCAAATATGTGCTTGCTCTTGATTTACTTCTGCATATTTTTTTTTCTTTCCCTCTGTGCTTTTGCAGTTGAACTCTGGTAGGTTGGTCCGTCTGGGTCAAGAAGCAGAGCTTTGGCTGGCTAGTTACCCTTGTGATGTTACAGTTCCCTTCTGTAAGCAGGGAGGGATTAATTTCCCTCCTCCATAACTCTGTTCTGACTCTTCTCAAGCAAGACTAAGATTTGGCTGGTTAATAAGAACTTAGCTTTTTTTTTTTCCTCCAAGCTATCTTTTTTTTTTTTAAATAAATTCTAGAAATATGCTACCATAAGAGCTCTAAAACACATTGAAATCTGGCACTGCTAAGCCATTCCTGCTGCTCCTCTAACATGCTGTCTTGAGACGGCTGTTTTCAGTGTTCAGACCTGGGTCTTCCGCACTCGCGTGTTTTCTGGCATTGTGGAGCTCTGTCTGAGCGGATTCAGAGACAATAAAATGAGAATCCTTCCTTTCCCTGCTGCTCCTCTCATCAGGACTGCACAAAGCTTGAAGCGTTTTAAAAACAGAAAACTCTGGTGCTGCTTTATTAAGTGCCTTTCTGGAGAGAGACGAATGAGACTGGACTAGAATCTCCTTTCCAGCTGCTTGCCTTGGAAGCAATGAAACAGCATGGCAGATGGTAACATCCCCTTCCTTCCCTTCCCTGTTTACATAGCTCTGTAACTGAACAACTGTGAGAAGCTGCCTAACTACATAGAAGTTAAATATCATCATAAATCTCCAACTCTCTCAAGCCCACTCAGTGTGCTCCATTATACGCAGCATATCGTAGTTACTATCTCCCAGCAGGCGTTGCCTATCGGTACTTCACACGCAATCCCGAGCAGTGCCAAGAGCCTGCAACTTGTGTTCAAGGCAGTGAGAGTGGTACAGTTTAAAATTAAGAGCAAGTTGATTAATGGGATAGTAGTTTTTCCAGTTATGTCTTAAAAATGTTTTTCCCTTCTCTAAGCCTATCTCAGGTAGTATTTGTGCATTTATGAACAATAATATTACCCAATAACACACCATACTGAAAGTGCTAGGAAATTAAATTCTCAAATTGCCCATAAAGCTGGTAATAAGGCAGGTAGTAGTGCAGCTTTCTGATGCACTGTCACTAATAAATATGCCCTGCCTAGCTGATTTGAAGGATTCAAGCTCCATGCTAACTGAATCTCATCTTTGTAGCTCTGTCCTGCAGACCTGCAGTCCCCAAAGAGTGGCTAGTGGGGTTCTGGTGATTTCAGTGGGGTGTGTGGCCTGGCACACAATGGTGGCACCTGCTCATGATACTGATGAGGGTACCTAGTGTCACTGATTCAGCCAAAAAGTGGGTGTAGGAAACCTTGCAGAAAGCCATGTGGACTGGACAAGCTCTAGTACTCATACCTGAACCATCATCCAAGCGAGGTGTTGCGTTTCCACCAGCACTCTACTCCGGACACTCATTAAATTGTATGCAATGAGTTTTACATAAATCAAAATTACATTTACTTAAATTTTGATAATATTAATGGATTAATATTTGGTCAATAAAAAACCCCACTTAACTATATATTTTCAAAACCAGAAGCCCCACCTATCTTCTGAAACACCAATTTCATTTGCTTTTATGCTGTCCGCTCTCGTAACTGCTGTTTTGCTTTCAGTACAATTTGGTGGATTCCTCCTTAAAGAGAGACAGATCCTAAATTATCTAAATGCCTAAATATTTGAAAAGGCCACAGTATTTGTGCTTCAGAATTAGCTGGCACAGGTAGCTTTACTATCTGATGTGAGTCGAGACAGGCTTTTTTTCTGAGTCCAGACATCTCTCCCCGCCAGTACAGGAGAGTAGTTATGGCTCCCCTCTTACTCCGCCCAAGAGACCTAAGAGAAAGCTTCCTCCTAAGAGGAGACAGGAAAGACCAGTTGCAGCTCCAAAGAAAAGAAGAAGAAAAGTACATAGAGTGGATCAATATGCTACGGAAGCTCGTCGGAAGAAAGTAAGTTTACGTATGTTCCAAAATTTTATGACGGCAGTGCCACTTTTTAGGCACTACTCTAGCTTTATTTTTTTCAACTTGGGAGTTCACTCCGTGCTTCAGGTTGGGATTTTGCAGACATATCTTCTATAAATGTACTGAAGGACCCAAAGGAAAGCAGCCAAACCAGACCAAGTCTTCCGGGAGCTATGTTTTTCTTGTTTCAGAGTCTGTTTGTGTTAGGGAAAGTCATCTTTATAATCTCTGTATTTTTAAATCTAGCCATCAGCTGGAGGCAATGTCACATAAGTCCCTGGGAAGATGCTACCTGTGTGGCTAACCCTTGTGAGCTATTACAAATTCTGCAATATGTTGTAGTTTCCTTAACTCCCTTAACTCTTGAGAGCTTGGTGATTATTTGAGATTCTGTGTCTAGTCGTCATGGTTGTGGAGAAGTCGTGAAAATGTGACTCATAAAAATCTAAAAGGGAAAGAACTTTAACAAGTTGTTGTAAAAAAAATTTATATTTTAAAGCCAGTTTGTGACTTTGGAGGGTAGAGGATTCTTGATGATGTGATCTCTGAATTTGCAATAGAAGTGGTGCAGTCTGTTTTCACAAGACAAAGATCAAATAGAAATTGCTTTACTAGGAAAAGATGTAAGAGGAGGAAAAGGGTATTCCTTAGTGTGCTGTCTTTTTCCACCTGGCACTAACTAACACACTGGGAGGGTTTATAGACCACTTCAGTATTATTTTCCTTTCAGAAATTTGACTAAATAATTTAAAAAGTCTGCAAATAAGCAACCTAAATATTTCTCCTTTAGGTTTTAAACAAAAGTCTTGAATATTCCCCTGTATCCTACAAGAGGCTATAAACACTCTTCTCAATAGCTTTTTTGTGGGGATGTTTTTTGACTTGTTGTATGATTCAACTTAAAACAGTTATTTCGAGACCAATTCTTTAAGTGTAAAGACATGCAAAAAATTATCAGGTAGAAGAAAAAAGGAATTTTCCAGAGAACTTTTAATACAGACTAACCTGAGAGGAGAACTGATAACTGCTATGGATGATATTACTTATTCCAAGTTATACCCTTCTGGCATGAAGTATAGTATATAGCTTATAACATTTCTACTGATGTGAGCATATGTGACTCTCTTCCCCTCCCCCCCCCCCCTTTCTTTCTGTGGATGAAAAGGTCATCCAAACTTATTCCTAAAGAACTCTTCTTGATAAGTCAACTGTGAAACTGTGCAAAGACCATTTGGGGAAAAACTTGAGCGTTGTATAGAATAACAAAAGATAGCAGAATTTAAAAATTGAAGAGAGACAGAATGCAATGAGATGAAGAAATATTGGTGAGGGCCTTTCTAAGAGCTGCTTTGAACACAGTCAAGTTGTGAAAACTGCAAAGTTGAAGGAGGTTTTTTGTGTTTTTCTGTGTGAGTTTTTTATTTCTTTTAAAAACAGGATTTTTCATTTATGTTGACTTTCTTACAGTTTCAGAAATGTCTGCAGGTTTACAGATGAAATTGGTGAAGAGGATAGCTAAACAAAATTACCATTACTCATGAATCCTTGAAACCTCTGGAAGTATTGTTGCTTTTTTTAAAATTTAATTTAATTTTATTTAAAAGAAGCCTCAAGCCTGCTGACAAAAGTAAACATCAATGGGAAATCCATCTGGATTTCCAGCTTCCTTGAAAAAGTGTTAGATTCTAAGTAAAAGTTGTATTTCCTTATATGATTGATGTTATACAAATAGAGTTTCATAAAAATGGAATTCCCATTTGTTGAAGAAATTCTTTGTATTTGAGAGTGGAAGAATGCTGAAACAGACAATTTTCTGTTTTTTCTAAACTCAAAATGTTTCAAAGTTTTAACTAAACTGGCTACTTAAGCTTTCCTGAATTAAAATATAATATTTCAAAATTTCACCCTTTGCCTGAACCACTTCCATATGTTGCAGAAACTGTTCCTCCTGTTCCCCACCGTGATTCCATCTCTCATGAGCCACGTCTCCATGTATTTATAGTGCCACATGGGAGATGACATTTTCTGTCTCATCTTATAACCTATCAGACTTGTTTAACATCCATTCCTTAATGACTCAGGCAGAGGGAGAATTTCTGAACTGTCTCTTTCTGGATCACAGTAATGTGGTGTTTATTTTTTCTTCTTAGAAAATTCTGCCAAAATCTAGGGTTTTTTCTCATCCAGAATTTGTTAGCATTCTGTTTGTCACTGGGAGGATGTTTTGTTGTGAATGCTTGGACCAGCCAAATCAAACAGACAAGCGAGGAGGAAATTGGCATATAGAGACAAGAAATGTTTTCTTCTCAAAACAAAAAAAAACCAAAAAACAAACAAACAAACAAAAAACCCTGAGTCCTCTGCCTAAAATCTTACTTTAAAATGTTTCCCTTCTCTGTGTCATCTGGTAAAAAATGTTTCATTTTCTTACAGCTGAAAACACAATCCTGTGAACATGTCTTGATGTTTTCTGTTGTGTTTCTTCATGAAAAGGAAACTTAAATGAAGAAATCGCAGTACTGTATCCATGTCTTCTAGGGCCTGCTGACAATTTTGCCGTAACTGTTATCTGAGATGTTGGAAACTCTTGGCTTTGAAGCTGAAGAATGCTCCCTCTGAACCCCATGTGCTACTCAAGTGACTTGCATCTTGTCATCCTAATATCAGATGTCCTATGAAGTGAATTTCATTAAGTGACTTGGCATATGAATCCCAAGTCAAAAGCTTCATTTCACATTCATGTTTTACCTAAACAATTCACATAAAATAGCCTTTTAAAGTACTGCTATTTATTTATAAGAAACAAACTGAACTCCAGTCACGTGTGGTTTTCTAATAGCTATACTTTGTTTTACCAAATGTACACATGTCCATGGGAGGCCTAGGATTAGCAATAAAGATCTTTCGCTCTCTTGTGTTAGTATCTCGACAGGGCTTTCTCATTATGAAATCACAGTGTGGATATAGGAAGGGGGATGCTATGATAATTGTAGGTGTAACAGCTCAGCCCTCAGCCAAGGCTTTGCCTCTTGACCTGGATGGTTATCCTATCAGAGTTTTGCCAAAGGACCTCCATTTGTAGAACAAAGGGAACATTGCAATGACAGAATTAACTTCTTTCCTTTCTGCATATTTATACAGATGATGGTGAATCCCCTGAGAGAGATTGACAAGACAGTAGGACAACTAATGGATGGACTGAAACAGTTGAAACTACATCGATGTGTCAATGTCATCTTTGTTGGTGATCATGGTAAAATAAACAATATTCTTTATCAGCATATCAATGCTTGAGCAATGTAGCTGTACATATAATAGATGGCTTAAATGAAAGTTCCATTTAAGATATTTTTGTGGTGATTTTTTCTGGTAGTTTCAATCTCCAAAACCAGCCAGTCAGTGTAGACTGGCCACTCAGCTCGCCTGTTAATTCTCTTTCATAACAGTGATCTGAGTATTTACATGTCCACTGTTTTTCAAAGCTTGGCATTTTTGATATCACATCCAAGCGCATCTCTTCTTGCATGTGTTGGAAGGCTGTAATGTGCCTAGAGTAATCTTTTTGGCAGTTTTCATGAAAGGAAACAATTTAGTAGCACTGTTCTCCTTTTCCTGAGGAGAGGAGTATGACTTTAGAGCGAGACATTTCCGTGGCAATTGGTGGGTCAAGTTATCCTGCTAGGAGAAAGAGTGGAATATCTGTAAGGGACTTTGTCCAACTTGGATGGAAAATGTCATCAAAATAATGGAGGAAGGAGGAAAATGGTAAAAAGATATTTCAGGGTCAGATGGAGAGTCACCCAAAAGCAGAGATACTATTTGGTAGGTCTCATTCTTTCAGACATCAGAAGAAACTTTACAATAAAAGAAATAGTAAATACTAGCAAAGACAAAAAGAAAGTTTTACTAAAGAAAAATGTAACCATGTTTGAGATAAACCTATTTTTGCATAACTTTTTAGCCATGCTGCCAAAGATCCTGTTCTGTTTAGATCTTTGTTTATGAAAGTCTCACAAGAACTGCTACAGTAGTAATAACATGGAATATGCCTCCTTTCTGGCTGTGGGGAGAGAAAGGTAAGGGGCAGGAAGGATTTCCAGGGGAGACAGTTTTGTGCCGAGAACTGCCTGTGACTGGCAATACGCCACAAATGGCTGTAGGAGAGAATTGTTTATCTGCAGCTGCCTTAGAAGAGACCACCAACAGACAATACCTTTTGTGTGCAATTTCTCTTAAAATCCTTTGTTTAAATAAAATAATCCCAAAGTAGTACACTAAACTAGAAACAGACTTCGATTTTTCCATAAGCTTAGTTTGGAGATGTGTCAGTGCATGCATGGTATATGTGGTGACTGTTTCTACAATGTCGAGACTGGCACTTCTCTTGTGTTGGGCAAGTGCTAACATCACCCCTAGTTTGGCTCCTACCAGTGTCTGATGTTGGAATTAGATGACTGGAAAGAACAAGAATAAGATTAGTCATCCAAAAGAAAAGAATACATGAGCTGTTTGGGGTCTCTTTTCTGTGCTGTTTTGGAAAACATGTTTATTTTCAAGCTGGATTAATTTTTCATTTTCCTTCTGCAGGGATGGAAGACACTACTTGTGAAAGAACTGAATTTTTGAGCAACTATCTGACTAATGTGGAAGATATCATTTTGCTGCCTGGATCTTTAGGGCGAATTCGCCCTAGGTCTAGCAATAACCTGAAATGTAAGTTAATTTAATTGTACCTGTTATGTCCTGAGAACTAGACTCCATCCCTTCCTTGGACTGATGTACGAAGGGTGTAAGTTCGCAGTGTGTATTGGTGGGACATTCAGAGGGAAGCCCAGTAAAGATCAGCTGCTCATCCCCTTCCCAGTCTGTAGTTCACAGACCCACAGTGGCAGAGCTGTGTCAGGTGGATAGCTGAAATGTTCTGGGTTGAAACCCACCCTTTTATGGCAAGGAGAAGTGGGAACTCTTGAAGCTAGTTACGCATGGCAGCATACTTTTCATGAGTTTATTCACACACTTCTCCCCTCTGTCAATGAAAATGAGACTTGAGGGAGTTCAGCACCCCAGAGATTGCATATAAAAAAAGTGTCTGGTACCTCTGCTGAACTAATGGAAAAAAAAAAAATATTGTTAATTTTGAATTCAATATCTTCTTCATACTTTTGGCACAGATGAGAAGCAGCGTGGGTTGCTAAATAGCAACAGGCTGGTGATGTTGAAGGAGATGAGGGAGCTGTAGAGCATGCATACAGGGCCAGTGGTGACAGTAAAACTTGCTGCTATTTTTGTACCATGCTGTTAGAAACCCACCCTGACTTGGTCTTTGAGATTAGCTGATCTCCAATGAGAGCACTTGGGGCTAAGGCAGGAGTCCTCTGGTGAAGCTAACTCTGTGATTTAAAGCATTACAGACCCAGCTGCCCCCCTACTGCTCTGCTGAGGACTACCACCTCCAGGGCAGCAGTACCAGGACAGGGCTTGTGCCAGCACCGTGGCTGCTCTGGTTCAGTGTAGCAGGGCAAACCTGTCTTTGCCAGCAGTTTAAGCTACCATGCAAACTGCGAAACTCATAAACTAATCATAAGTACCTATGTTTTTGCAATATATGCTACAAGCCTGATAACTTCTGGCAGAGGGGAAGATCAGATAGCTGGAACAGCCCTCATAATGCTTCAGATATACTTTGGTTGAAGGCAGATTTCACAAAAAATTGATCTTTGAAGATTAAAGATTTTCAGAATAGTAGCAGAAATCACAAGAGTGTGATAAAATTTTCTTAGATACCGATTTATGTATGTATTTATTTTACTATAAACTAATTTATCTGGGTATTTATGCTCTAGGAATATGGGATGAATGTGTAAAGATCTGTTGAAAATAGTGTGTATATTGATACAACTTATTAGACTAGTATAAAGATTGAATTCCTGTGCTTCACATTCCACTGAAAACTTGTATTTCAGTTCTGAGAAGATATTTTTAAAGATCTTTCAACCCTTGAATTCTAAATTGCTGAGAAAAATCAGTTTTCTTTGGAGGATGAATGGCAGTATCTTCCAAAAAGATCAGCTAGTCTGACTGACCTCTGAGTCATAGTACTCACGTTCCCGCAATACCATTTTCCTCCTTTGGCCTCTGTCCACAGCTTCCTTGTTTGAATATTTGTGATTGCTTATAAATCAGCAGTTTGAACATAGAACAAGGAAGCAGATTCCTTAGTTTTAGAACTGGGGTTTGCCCCATTAAATGGCAAATTACCAGCTTGTTTATTCCTTCTCCACTTACCTGTTGATAACACTGCCTTAAGGCCTGCAGACACACCTTTGCAATGGATAAGCCTGTATAGCTTGTGTTTTGAGATTCAGTAGAGCTCATTTCAAGCTCAGCAAGATCACGTCTTAAGCAACCAAACAGTAATAGTTAAGTGAGAGATTTTCAATTCCTAAGATTTTCTCTTAGTCTGTTTTTTCTTTCAGGACTGAAAAATGGTTCCCCCCCTCCCCCCCCACCTCCCCAACTCTGGAAGAAGACAGAGTTAGTGTTGACTGTTGCTGGTTTTGGGCTTTCTACATCTTGTATGTCCCTTTAATAGTCCAAAGATGTATCTAGAATATTTTACTGTGGCTTTTTGCTTACTCTATAGTAGCCTATGAAATATGTAAAATGTTAAAAGAGACAAAAATGCTACATATTTATCTTACTGTTTCTAAGGAAGTTCATTGTTGCATTCAAATGTGCTTTCAAAATTTTTCAATTCTTTGTGTTTGGGGATGATTTTTTATTTTAAAGGAAAGCAGTCAAGAGACTTGAAATTGTATGTTTTCAGAAAATAGAATAAATATTAAGCTAAGGCCCAAACCATAAAACAGTGAGCAACATTACCTAAGAAACTAAAATATCACTAAGTAAAGGGTATACAGTTAAGCTTTAGTTTTTAAGGGATCTTATCTGATATATACAGTGTACTTTTAGTAAAGATCAGCCAACTTTTAAGAACGCTTCTGTAAAACTACATTATTACATTATATTTCTTCTGCAATTTGTACTTCTTTCATATTTTTGTCTTTTTTTTTTTCCTTTGCCTAACAGATGACCCTAAAGTGATTGTTGCCAACCTTACAGTAAGTATTTAGGACTGGGAGGTATCTCTACTGCACTGCTCACTTCACATCTTAATTTGGGACATTACTGAGCATTCTCTCCTCACTCTTTAGGCAGGAAAACCAACCATTAACATGAATAAAGAGTGTTAAATGGTGCCCTTCATGAGTACAGATTAATGTTTGTCATAAATTCCACTGTTTGCTGCTGTAGTAGCTTTTACAACCTTTTTGGGCAGTGCAGAGCCAGAATCTTCCTCACTGTCTTGACTCCCTGAATTGAGTCTATTTATTCATTCCTTCAGAAATGGAAAGTAATCTTTTAGGGTAAATATTTCACTAGCACTTCAAAGACACTGAAAAAGTTCATTTGATAGCCTTCAACTATAGCTTGCTTTTAATGGAAAAAAAGTGTTTAAAATAAAAGCTGATTAAAAAAAAAAAAATCAAATTTTGTAACCAGATGGCTTCAAATATATCTGCAGACAAGTTGTATTCTGAGCATTCAGCTTTCCTCTGAAACTTAAGCTTTGGTCCAGTTAGAATAAAACTCTTCATCTGTGAGCTAAGTCAGTGGGATGTTTTGCATGATGCTTTCAGAAAGACTGTCAGGAGAATGAAGCTTTCCAAATACATCTTTGAATGACTCCCTGGGCCCTGGTCTTAAGTAAATACTGCACAGAAAGTGCTGGATCATGTACTGTAGATGCATACTTTGTTTTCAAGACAACATCAATAATGACCTTAACAGCTCGATTTCTGTAGTTCGAGGTTTTATGCGCGTCTAAGCTAACTGACAGCAGTGTCATTTGTAAGCATTTATTTTTCAGTGTAGAAATCCAGACCAGCACTTCAAGCCTTACTTGAAACAGCACCTGCCTAAACGATTGCACTATGCTTACAACCGAAGAATTGAGGATGTCCATTTACTGGTGGATCGCAAATGGCATGTGGCAAGGTAAACTCTTGTTTTTGCTTCCATCCTGATTTTCAGCCTTTTTTTCTGAGGAAATGAAACACTTGGGATTGCCCTGTCTGTCAGCATCCCACTCCTGTACCTGCAAGAGGAGTTTTGAACCCCTGGTGAGGTTCAGGGAGTTGTGGCTCAGAACATAAAATTGTTTTAAAATTTGGGAAAATCAGTAGCTGGATAGAGAGTAGAAACCCAGATTGGTTTCCTCAAGCAGCTGTGCTGGTTTTGACTGATTAGCTCACGTATAGGAGCTGATAAGCTTTTTAATGAGGTGCAAGCTTAGTCCAACCAGGAAGCAGGGAATATGGGAGGCAGGGGAAGGCATATGTGACCAAGGGGATGTTAGGGAACAAGAAGCTGAGCAGATGCAATGGGTGAATGAAAAGAAAATGGAGATAGTGGCAGAGTGGGTGAATGCCTGAGAACATCTGGAAGGGTATGACAGGGTGGCCATCAAAGTGTCAGCAGCATATTGTGTTGCAAAACAAATCCACAGAAAACCAGGATGCTTTAGGTCAGAGAAAACCCTGTTTTGGCTTGTTCTTCCCCATACACCTCTGAATTTTCAGTTATAAAATATGGGCAATTTTTAATATACTTAGTTAAAAATTGAGCGAGGGTAAACAAGTTGGCACATGTGTAGAGTAAACAGGAGAGGAGTAGTCTTTGTTTATGAATTGTGCACCCCTTTCTGGTTTAATATATATTTTTTTTCTTGCTTTGATCTTTTGACACATGTTGTATATTACAGTACGAGAACGGCTGGGTCTTTATGCATAAAGCTGACTCAGTGGTTCTTGGAAGATGACACAGATTTTGGCTCATGGTAGTCTGTTATGAGCTTTAAATTATGGTAGGGTTTTTTGCCTGTATAGCTGCCAGGCAAACACACGGTGTGTTGTAAGTGCCTTTTGACATCTGTGCTTATCTTTCTGTGAATTATGCAAGGATCACTCTGCTGAAGCAGTGAATGAGAAACCCCAGTTGCTTTCTTGCATAACTCCACTAGCTGGCTGGCTGGTTGCCCTGTAGTTTCTGTGCCTAGGGTTTATGTACTTTGCAAAGAATCATACTCTGAGTTTCAGGCCTATAAAAGTTTTAGTTTTAAGAATTTTACTGGAACTGATGGGATGGCCCAAGTTGATTTACATTTAGTAATTTCTTATTAATTACATCAGAGTTTCTTTGGCTTATTTATTCATTAGATTTTCTGAAATCTCTTTATCCAATAATTCATTTGTTAATGTAACTGTAATTCATTGTGTACTCACAGCCAGGCAAATGGTAGTTACAGACCTATTTGCTGTAACTCTAGTAATTTACAAGGCCAAAAATCAAACTTTGGCTGAGCATCCTTTTATTGCAGATGAAGAAATTTATTTGTAGGATAATCTGGTCCACTGCATGTATTGCCTGCATGTGGCCCTCAAAACACTGTAAAAAAAGTACTCTGGAACAAGATGGTAATTATAATTCCTATGACACAATATTTATTTTTCCACGTATTTTGTAAATAAAAAAAACCAAAAACAACAACAACAACAACAAAAAAAAAAAAACAAAACAAAAAAACCCCCAACCCCTTAGTAACAAACTGATAATTAGCATTCCTATGATATAGCACTTACTTATTTTCTCAGCTATTTATCTTCATTACAATCTTTCTCTTTTCCCTCCAGCTTTTTCTGCTCCCCATTTTTGTTTATTGGGTGGAAGGCAAACAGGTGAAAGCACTTTACAGCATTGTATGACATTTGCAGCATTGCAACATCGCAAAAGTGCTTTCTTAGAAGCCTCTGTCGGCCTTTTGAGGATTGGAAGAGTATGGTACAAAATACCTCCAGTCTGTAGGAGATGATGTGATATAAGAAAGTCTGAGAAAATAAGTAAATAAATACTAAGGTTGTTATCAATGAGTAAGAGTTAGCTCTTAGGATTGCACCCTCTTATAGTGGGAGCAGAGGGAGAAACCCTGGGGTTGTTGGATGAGCCTACAGTCCCCAGTACTGCTATTCAAGAAAGATGAGCAATGCACTGCCTTATAGCCCTATCACTCCTACCCTCAAAGTATGTTGTCAGGTCAACCACCATACCTACACCTTCAAGGAAATTTTCTAATAATTTTTCAATTTAGGAAAGCTGTGGATGTTTACAAGAAACCAACGGGAAAATGTTTCTTCCATGGAGACCATGGCTATGACAACAAGATTAACAGCATGCAGGTATGAGCAATGCAGTAACCTTTGCAGGAGGGTCATTGAAGGAAGAAGAATTTGGAGGTCTCTAAAATGTAAATATTCACTGAAAAATACCCTATGTTTTAATGCTCTTCTTTTGTATTTGTCTCTTTTTTTTTTTAAGACTGTTTTTATAGGTTATGGCCCTACATTCAAATACAAGACCAAAGTACCTCCTTTTGAAAATATTGAACTTTACAACGTCATGTGTGGTAAGCTACGTGCCTGAGAAATTGCAAGAGAAACACACTGGTTTAGTTAACAGGGGCTCCACTTAGGCACCCATGAGCTCATGCCCTGACTCCCTCCCAGTGTCCCTTCCCCAGACCCCAATTCCCAAGAATTTGCCTTTTGGCCAGGAGGGCTGAAGGCACTTCTCAGGGGGCTCAGTTTGCTCTACTCTAGCGACTGGCCAAGAAAGTGGGGTTGCCATAGTTTTGCTGTGTACAGCTTGGCAGAGATCAAATACACACCACTGCAGTGCGTGGTGTCCACACCTCAGCCGTGCACGAAAGAGGTTTCTGTTCAGAGACTGCTTCTGCACCTGCATGTCTCATGGAGCAGCTCAGGGACATCACTTAGTTTTCTAGGCATCTCCTGGTATGATTGTTTCCTACATTCCTACTGTAGCCATGAAGCAGAATCTGACTTTGTATACAGATACTCGTTATGATCTTTTCTTTAATACTGATTTTCCAGGGTAAAAAAGCTTTCTAGCTGAAGGTGTAATTAATTCACTTATTTCTTTTCTCAAACATGAAATACCAAAAAGGTAATCATCCCTTATCTCTAAAGCAGATGACTAATAACACTGCATTACGGGTGGTTGGTGTAAGCTCAACATATTGACTGTAGGTTTGCACTGGAAGCTTCTGGAGTAGTCGTACTAAAACTGTTTTCCAGTGTCTTGATGCAAATTAACCTTCTTGTCATAAAGGCCACCATACTATTCAGACAGCATTTGGAATTTTATGATTTGGACAAAAGGTTAGTATTTTTATTACATTAAAAGCATTCATTAACATGTCATGGGTGTAAACAGTATTGCAAATAAATGTCTTAGCTCAGAAGAGATACTGTTGCATACACATTTGCAATCTAACCATAATTCATTTATATTTGGTGTTTTCATAGATTTGCTTGGATTAAAGCCTGCTCCCAATAATGGCACCCATGGAAGTTTAAATCACCTGCTGAGAGCCAATGTTTATAAACCAACTGTGCCAGATGAAGTTGCTAAACCACTCTATCCTGTTGCTCTACCTTCTGCATCAGATTTTGATATAGGATGTACATGTGATGATAAGGTAGGTGTTTAGGATCTGCTGATGCTTCCCCGATTAGCAGTAGTTGCCTGGTAAAGTTGTAGCCATTTTATCTGTTTTGAGAGGGTTTGATCTGTAAGAATTTCCCAGATACTTCCTGTGAAGTTTTTGTGCCCTTTTGGAACAGTTATGGCTTTTTGTAAAACAGGAAACAAAAAAAGTTTTAATGTTTTATAGCACTAGTTTTGTTTTGCTAGATGCCTAGTAAAACGAGATGTCAGAATGCTCCAGTGATCTTAATCTTGTTCCTTTTTTCTGTTCTTGAGAAGAACAAGTTGGATGAACTCAACAAGCGCTTTCTTGTCAAGGGAACAGAAGGTAAGAGCCTCGTGCCTCACTTAATAAAAGCTATTTTGGGGTTTTTTTGCAAGTTAGTTTGCATCATTGATACCAGACAAACTCCTGCTTTGGTTTAGTTAATGTGTAGTAAACTGTCTCTTCAAGTAACTGTCAAAATAGCACATAGACATACATGAGATACGTGGGCAAGATTAAGTGCTGCTTATGTGAGGAAGTGCACCCTATCTTTTGCCGTAACCAGGACTAAAGTATTGCTCAAAGTGATAGGAGTTTTAGCTCTTCCTTTCCATCGCTGTTAAAAGGTCTAATCTCCACTGTAGAAGCAGAGAGATGAGGAAAGGAGGGGGAGCATAAGCTGGAGCTCCACTCAACCATAAGCGATAAATGGAGTAAAAAACATAGACCACATCTGCACACTGTGTTTTACCAGTATTGTTCAGGCTTAGGTTTCACCAGGTCAGTGTTAGAAAGGATGGTACAGCTGCTTTGACAATCCCTGACTGGGTCTTTAATGCTTGGTTTTTAGGGTGCAGGTCATCCACTGAAACAAGTGCCGAAATGCTCTGCTAGTTCAGGGATGCTCAGTGCAAATCCGTCCCTCATCAGCATTCAAGTCAATGTTACTCCCAGGAGAAAGCATGCCCTGGTCTCCTGGTCACTAGTTCCTGTACCCTCCCTGCTGTATGCCAGCACTGACTTTTGTGTGGCTGCGCTCTCAGCTGCGTCAGGGCTGTGGTCCAGGTTAAAATGTAGCAATAAGACCAAAGGGAAGGGGATGGGAACAGCTTTTCTGAGAAGCAATGTTGACTGAAAGGCACGACAAGGCAGAGCTTTCCTTCTCACAGCTGTGATCCAGTTCAGCATAACAATTCACAGCATTCTCCTCACCATAACAGTTGTCCAAATTAGCAAATTCTGGAACTTTGAGTTTAGACATGGACTTTTGAGATATTTCAAATCATATTGCTGCTGTGGCAATTTCTGGCATCAGGGAAAAATACCCTCATCATTGTACTCCTAGATATCTCAACATCTTTATTTTGGTTTAAGGTTTTGATGCTTCTTCACTTCAGTAGTATAAAAATAGTATCTTTGATGTATTTTAATATATAAGCATTTAAATCAATTTCACTTGCTCATTTGAAAGTTGCCTGTTAAGTGGAATGAAGTGCCCCTTATTTACACAACAAACAGTTCTGCTACTTGCAAGTCATTTTGTTGTATTTTATGACAGGTTGTGGTACCTGTTCAGGAATCTTCCTGTGTTTAGTTGGTAATTCCCTTCTCTCGCATGGTGCACCATGCATATTTAGCTGATGTTGTTATTCACATGCAGAACAAAGATTCCTTCAGCTTCTCTTGAATAAAGCTAGTTTATCATATTTGTCCTTAGACAAGGCTTTTCCTACTTTTCTTTCTTGTGTCCTATAAAAATATCCTCTATTTGGACGCAAACAGTAATAAACCATGCCCTTTTCTTTCAGGTTAAATGCTTATCTATGAACAGTGCTAGGCCACTTTCCTTGTTTCTATGTTTTGATTTCCAAAAGCGAGCTAAGCTTGTTTGCCAAATGGTTATCAAAATCGATGAACTGTGCAGCACAATGCAAGATTAGCCAGGAAATTTATTTTTCGTCTATGACTTTCAGCAATGCTTTTGTCTTTTTATAAGCAAGCTTATCAGAAGTACCTATTGATGTTTAACCATAACATATGACCAAGATAGAAGAAAACCAAGTTTTGCAGAGTTGGAGGTGGTTTTTGTAGCCAAAGTTAGGAAAAGGGTTTTTTGTTTGGTTGGGTTTCTTTATGTGCTATTTTCTGTCAGTAATATCAATCTTCAGAACATCATTCGTATCAGCCAAGAGGAAAAAAATACTGTTTTAATGAATTGAGCACCTTTGCCTCCTTTTTTCAAGGGCCTTTACAAAAACATAAGAAGGAGAGAAAGTCTGGAGAAGAGTGGCAGGAGTGATAGGATAGGGGTAGATTTAAAGGTACAAAAAAGTGCTTTTCAACTCATTTGTGACTGAAATGTGGACACGAAGATCCTTGTGGAGTCTCCTGTGTTTGGAGAAACACACCCTCTCCATGCTATGACCCCAACAAGCTTTCAAGTGCAGAAGGGACTTGTAACCTCAAAGTGGTTTGTGAGCCTGGAAAGGGGTTCCCAACCAAAACTGTTGAGGAACTACTGCTCTCTCTGTTACAAGATTTCCTTAGCAGTTATTCAGGGCCAGTATCCTATTAAAGATCACTGTAAAATCAGCATGTGTTGGAAAGCCAACCCTTTTTTTTTTTTCATCTTTAAGGTTTTCAGTAATAAATGTAATTTCTTCTGATCTGTAGAAAAACATCTCTTATACGGGCGCCCTGCAGTACTGTACCGCACAAAATACAATATCTTGCATCACCATGACTTTGAAAGTGGTTACAGTGAAACATTCCTGATGCCTCTTTGGACATCCTACACTATTTCCAAACAGGTCAGTGCTGACTTTGCTCTTGGAAAGTGCCTAAAAAAATCCTGGGGAAATCTGTTCGGTACCTTTATTCTTGAAGTCCTAAAATTCCCCTGCCCCAAGTAGAGTTTCCCACCAGAAATTATGTCAAATACCATTGAAAACAATGCCAAAATACTTTTTTTCCTTCGGGACAAAAGAGTTTTAAAGCAGAATGGCTGTGTATTTCTTTTCCTGTTTTCATGTTCTTTCTAAGATTTACTCAGTGGGGGTTTGTTTTATTATGATAGTGTGATCAGTGGCTTAATTTGAATTATTTCCTATGGTGATTTCTGCTACCTGAAGGAGGGGCTCTGCGGCAGGTACGGGAGCAGGACTTGGTTGTACAGCTGGCTGGTTTATTTTACTCCACACAAGGTCTTCCATCTAATCTGTTGACTATATGAAATAATTTTCTTTTAGCTATAAATGCTGGAATTATCTTTCTTGTTTTTTCTGTCCATGTTGCTTGATGCAGGCAGAGGTATCGGGTGTCCCAGAGCACCTGGCCAGCTGTGTGAGACCCGACCTCCGCATTTCTCCAGGAAACAGCCAGAGCTGCACAGCCTACAGAGGCGACAAACAGCTCTCCTATGGCTTCCTTTTCCCTCCTCGTAAGTTCAGATAGCTTTTTAATACCTAGAGATTTTGTAATTTTCTTTTTTTTGCTAGGGAAAACATTAGGTATGGAAAAAAAACCCCAAACCCACCAGATACAAACAGACTAAGGGGTTTTTTTGAGATTATTGGGAAAGAATATAGGTAGGAATGGTTTCATTTACCCCCGCTCCAGGGTGATTTCTTCCTCTGTGATGTCTCCTCTTCAGAGAAGCTGCTCCTGCACCAGCATCACATGGGGCCC
This sequence comes from Gavia stellata, assembly GCF_030936135.1. NCBI lineage: Eukaryota > Metazoa > Chordata > Aves > Gaviiformes > Gaviidae > Gavia > Gavia stellata. The sequence continues at coordinate 15,233,810 of NC_082596.1, forward strand.
GATGGGATGGATACATTATTCTTGCTGCACTTGCAGGGGACCAAGGGCCCAATGCCACAAGTTGCCATCATGGCTGTAATCCCTCAACTCCATGAAAGATGCTCCAAACTGGTGCCCAGCTTTGTGCACCAAAACAGTGAAGTGTCCCAGTTTAGTTAATAAAAATAAAGGTAAATAAAGAATTGCACAGGCGCACAAGCTAGAAGACAATCTTCAAAAACTGGCCCTTTAACGTCAGTGGATAGATACCAGCTTATATGAACTGGGTATCTAGTCAGAGTTTTTAATTTTGAATTCAAACAGCAAAAACATAAACATCTATTTAATTTATAAATGCGTATTAGACTCTTGCATACCCTAAAAATTTCTACCATCTTATAGAAATAGTGCTAGTATAAAACCTGAGTAAATTAGTGTCCTGGATTCTCCTGTTGTAGTTACATTGGTTCAGTCTTGAAGCAATGATCTTCTGGGATTAGTAAATGTTTGAGGGACTCAACTGTCTCACAGTTGTGAATTTCATTGCTTTGTCTTCCTCACTCAGTGGCAGAAATATTTTATCATGGATTTCTAATATGGAATTACTGGTGCAGAGGCTTGCTCAGAACTAGAAGATAATCCCACACTCCTCTCCCTGGAAATTGTCTGCCTCTTTTGTAAAAGCCTGCAGAGCAGCAATCTGACTTTTGAGACTGTAAAAATAGATGAGCTATAAAAATATTTTGAACTGGTTGATAGTTGAAACAAAGATAAAATCCTTAATTTCCATGTTCAGCAGTCACATTAAAGACAAATTTTATGCATATAATATGCACTTCTGAATACAGCATTCAGATTGCTGATTAGAGGACAGTATTTTCTTTGGTTAATCCCTGAAGCCATTTTTCATAACATTTTTATGTTCCTTGAATTTCTGATATTTCATCTTATTAATTTTTTTGTTTTATTGTTTTCAGAATTAAGTTCCTCTGCAGAAGCAAAATATGATGCTTTTCTAATAACAAATATCATTCCAATGTATCCTGCCTTCAAAAGTAAGTGCCTTTTCCATGGCTTTACTTCTCTTTCCCAACTTTTTTTATTTTATGATACGTGTGTTGGACTATGGAATAAATTGATGGAAGAAGTTTAGAACAGAAAGATCAGTTACCTGTAGCCAGCAGATAATACGTGCGGGCACCTGTATAGTTCTAGGCATGGGCAGGCAAAATACCACAAGAAAAGTTTCAACTTTAAGAAAGGTTTATTTTCCTTGGTGCTGGGCTAAGGTAAGAGCACAGACGTGCTGTAGTTCAGCAATTCTGCTTCATGCCACAGTAATTCAGTTTGTGTAAGACCGTTGAGATTTTCTTGTGTGCAGCCCAAGCTAATGCAGAACATACTTAGGTAACATGTTTTTACTTCTCAACTGCAGCCACCTGGGTGTGTGCACAAGCCTGAGAGTGTGCACTTAGTATGTTGCTGTAGTTCAGGGACAAGTGATTATTTTTTATTTTCTATCCATGCCCTTAGAGGGAGACCAAACATATTTATCACCTCTAAAGGAAAAGGAAGAGGAAACCAATTTATGGAAAATGAGGAATGACTTAAACCTGGCTGAAACTTTTTAGTGCTGCATGGATATAGTATTAACATTTCTCTTGTCTGCACATCCCTTTTCTCTCTAGTTTTGCCAAGAGGTGGGAAAACCATCAGACTATTCTGGTGGCATTTTTGGCTTGGCAGGAATTGAGAAGCCTTGGAAGAATCTCAAGAGCCTGTTCTTGTGAGATTTCCAATTCAGATTTTAGGCCAGAGAGGTTTGGATAAACATTAAAGCCTATGGGAGGCTTTTTCTTTTTAACCAGAAGAGAGTGTTTTTAATTGAAAAACCTCTGAGTAGGAACAAGTGGTGATGTTTGCTGGAAATTTGAGCAAAGGCACTTAACTGATTACAGAGTGCAAAATTATTGGGGATTTCCCACTCTCAAATCACTTCATAAAAATGCTCTTTATGCTAATGTCAGTCTAAGCAAATTAGCTGAGATGCTAATCATAGGAGAACAACCCTCCACCACCAGCTCATTTTGTCTAGTGGCCTTCCTCTTCATCACAAAGGGGTGAAGAACAAATGCTGGAACAAATGAGAACAAATGCTGGAATTAATATAATTCTTGGGGAGTTAGGAAACACTACATGTGTGCAGGTTGTAATGTAGAGAGCTGATTATAAGCTCATATGGAGCTTTTTCCACAACTGGGAAAATACAAGGTGGCAGTTTTATGCTATGCTGGCTTCAGTGGTAGTGCTGGCTGCAGAGGCCCCCTCCTCTGCTTTGTTTTTTTAATTCACTGTCCCATCCCATCCACCCCGAGCAATAATTCTGTATCCATCTTTTCTGTAGTGAATCTGGCTTAAGCAGCTCCTGCTTTGCTGGAGCTGCAAGATGAGGCCCCTGGCTTGGCCCCCCATTGCACTGGTGTTGCTGTCTATGTGGCTGCAGTGGGAACCCAAACGGGGAATTGATTCAGCTGGAAAACTCAAGGGGGGGAAAAAAAAAGCTTTTCTTTTTGGGCTATTTTTATTGTTAAGGCTGATGCATTGGAGGAGCAAGCAGCTGGAGGAGTGGTGCTGCCAAGTGGTTACTGCAGCTGAGGTTCTTGTTAGACTATTGCTTGTGGGGGCCTCTACATCAGCCCGGGCAGGGAGTTCATGTGGCACTGAGCAGTCTTAGGACAAGGCGTACTGGGGAACTTGCTGAGGCTGGCATTGCGTTCAGCACCAGGGAACCATGGAGTTAGCAGTCTGAGCTGGCAAGACAAACTTTTACAAGTCTGAGACGTTTTGTTTACACACACTTCTGTTAGTGTTAAAATAAAAAGGAAAAAAGAAGGAAAAGAATGGTGTAGCTGGAGATTCCAGTGTGTTTCCCACCTCTGCAAGCATCTTAACTTGTTAAGGTTGAGGAGGGCATGGTGGGAGAAAGTGTCATACTCTTCCCTAAAGTTGCTGGAATTGAGATGTCGTGCCATAATTTGGTCATCCTTGACAGCACCTAATTTAAAACAGACAGTTTGTATCCAAGGAGAATTTAACTGGAAGAATATGACCTTTGTATTTCCCTTTCTTTTAAAATGTTTGGGTTTTGCTTTTAATCACGGTGCTGTTTCCTTTCTAGAATTAAAAAAAACACATCACCATTCCCTGTAACTAGATAAGAAAGGCAAAGGAAGTGTTTACAGTGACATCAAAAGTGTATGAATAGCTGTTTGTACTGCTTGGTGAGGGAACAGCAAGCTCTCTGTGCAATGTCTGTGGCAATGCCAGCCTGGGAGTGGTACCGTGCATTTCCTTTATCACTGATGGGGGAAAAAAAGTCATCAGAGAACAAAGAAGTCTGAATAGGCTTTATTGACCAAACCGAATTAAGCTGCAGTAAATCTGTAATGCTTAGTCTTTGATTTCTCCTACCATCGTGTGAATGATGTCCACTGGATTTTTATTTTCAGGAAAAAAAATTGTTTATAATCTTGACATGTTTTGACTTATCCAAATTTTGGTGTGTTTTATATTTTATTGTTCCCCCCCCCCCCCAGAGGTATGGAACTATTTCCAAAGGGTGTTGGTGAAGAGATATGCCACTGAAAGAAATGGAGTCAATGTTATAAGTGGACCAATCTTTGACTATGACTATGATGGTTTACATGACACACCTGACAAAATAAAACAGTAAGAGTTTGTCTTTAAATTGGTTTGCTGTTGCTTCTCTTAATGATGGCTTTATCTTAAACAGTTCATTATCTGCACATTGTTTGATTTTTGGGAGGAAACATAATTTTTTATCTTATTCTAAAATTATTGTTCATCAAGATTAAATGCCCCTGTAGGTAGGACAGTGGTAAAAATAAGGAAATGGCAATTCAGCAGGTAACTGTTCACCTTGACTTTGAAATTATGTGTTCATTCATCCTTGAGACGAAACTGAATTATGTTCCAAATAATGTATTTTCTCTAAAATTCTTCAGAACTTAAGAGTTAACAACTGGATACCAGAGCAAAACATAGCAGTGCTATTGAGTTAGATACTCAAGTCTTTTGTTAATTCAGTAATGCTTTCTATGTCCCTGAACTGAAGAAGTCTTTCAGCACTGGCGTGTGGTATTTCTATAGCACAGTATCAAAACATGAGCTAATTGAATGCCCATTTTCAGATAGTCTTTAGAAATAAAACACATCTTAACAATGTATGTGTGCCTTCACACGCAGGGGAGGAAAGACCATGCTGTTTGTGTAACCTTCTTCCAAACAGGTTTACCCTTTGTGGATAAATATTTTATTTATTCCCCCAGGTTTGTGGAAGGCAGCACCATCCCTGTTCCTACTCATTACTATACCATCATAACCAGCTGCTTAGATTTCACTCAGCCAGCTGACAAGTGTGATGGGCCACTCTCCGTTCTCTCATACATCCTTCCCCACCGGCCTGACAATGATGAGAGCTGCAATGTAAGTTCTGCTGCACTGCTGTACCCCCGTGGTAAATATATCTCTGGGACATGTGAAACCCCATTAATGTTAGATGCTAGTTCTCAATGATGTCTTAAATGAAAGCATAGGGTAGTGACTATATTAAGCGTCATGTTCAACTCATTAGACAAAAGCCCTCCTCCATGATATTTCGGAAAACATGGAACTATTACTGCACCTAAAGTTGTCTGGAAGAACCGGCATACAGTAGATTGGCAGTAAACAACCTGTAGGCTTCTACAGGTTTTGGCCGACACTGACAGTGTAACTTCGGAGCAAGCTGGGGGGAGGTTGTGTGTGCAGATGTATTGTGCTGGCAGCTAGCCTGATGTTTTTATTGAGGTCTGTTTCCATATGCAGGTACAATATAGTCTGTCTGCTATGGCAGTCTGGGTGCATCAGACAGCATGATTACATCCAACCCACACAGTATTAAAACTCTATGCTAAAACCTGCAGAGGGTAGAGTGCCAGCTCTTGCCGTTTCCAGAACATGCCTTCATTCAAGGGAAAAGTTTGGATTCTTATTAGCAGAGATGACCAGACACCCTCCTGGTTCCTTTCCTATCTTCCTTTAGGATGCAAGATCCTATAGTGTAAGAATCTTGGTGAAGTACAAAGGCTTCGGTCTGGTCAGCACTGCAGAAAGTAACACGCACACTCAGCAGCTGATCGTGCGGCAGGAGAGCAGTCAGGTCCCCACGGGCTCCGGTGCTCTGCAAGGAGAGCAGTCCTCCCAGGCAGCTGTATTTAGACTTGTCCTTCCGCCTGAACTTGTTCTCCCATTACACAGCTGTGTGGATTCCTGCACACAGACGCTTCACTATAGGCTGCCAGGAGACCATTTCCTGAATGAACACATTAATGTTATGAATTTTGTACTGGCACAAAAAGTTAAGGCTCCTATTCCAGCTACAGGCAGAAATAGTCATTCCAACTCTGTACACAATTTACCTGGAACACTGTCTCTTTCTCATTCATCAAACATCGCCTGCTTTCAGGTCCCTCTTTTTAAAACCACGCTTTTGGAGCAGTATCCCTCTCTCTTGAGCAGGTCTGGCTTCCCCCTGTTTAGACTCTTAACAGCTTTGGGCAGAGTTGTCTTCGACCAGAAGTTTCGGAAAGTCCTACTTATATTTCATTCTGGTTTTCCTCTGGACTGCTTTCCTCTGAATCAAGGTCCAGTTGGTGATCTGGAAGTTACTAATCTGGCAGTTATTAGTGCCTCTGTCCTTGTATCTCTGCCCATATGTAATTTTATGACAGTCAATTTTTTTTCCTCCTTATAGTGTGTATCATGGTCCTCTTAAATTGCTGAAAACTTTTTTATGAACTATTTAGAATAATGGCTTCTTTTACTCTTTGGTTTCTTATATTCCAACCCAGACTTCTTTTCTCTGTGTGTCATGCTACTTATGGTGTATGTATTTGCAGTTTGGGGACGAACTTCAGTGCTACTACAAGGTCATTAGCAGATATTGGTCTATGCTTTTTACACAGCAAAGAACCACTCCAAAAATATTTAAATGTAGCTTTTGAATGAAAATACAGTCAGGCAAAATTTTGCCATTCAAATACAGTGTCAGTCTTACTTTTACATATGGTGTTCCATTTAATTTGTTCAAAGAAGTGATTGTGTAAAACCTCACATACTTCATGGGTGAAATGCATGGGATAATATAAGAATTTTTCCTTAACCTCTCCACAGCTTTCTTTAAGATCTGAAGAAATATTCGCTTTCCCCCCACTCTGCTCTTGTTGCACACACTTTTTCTTCACACAGCCGTTGGAGAACACCACTACTCTTCTTATTTGAATTTGTTCCATTTCCAAACTGTGTTTATTCATGGTGAGGTTATACCCATTTATTCTTGTGTCAACATTTTTCTATGGCTTAAATAGCCCTTCACTGGGCTTCTTTGGGATTTACCCTGGTGATGATTTATGATGATTCTCAAGGCATATACTTCTATCTATTCATGAGAGACCCAGGATCTTTTTTGCTCTTCTTGTAAGACAGCATGAACACATTAGTAGCCTTCCTATGCTGTTTCAGTCTGATTTTTTGTTTGTTTGTTTTGTTCTTCCTCGAACATGAATGAGATAAAGTACTCCAGCTCAGATCTCAAAATGAAAATGCTTTTCTTTCCACTGGACACAACTCCTCTGAGACTATCTAGGATTTGCTTTTTCCATAGCTGTGTTATAATGATGGCTCACAGTCATGCACAACCAGTACACCCAGGTCCTTCTCTTCTGTCTGCTATTTCACCTGAGAGGGTCCCAGCTTAGCAGAAATTTTTGTCGTCAGTGTGGATAACCCAGTTTCATACTATACCAGGGACTCCTCCATCTACATCCTCCAGTATGCTATTCCAGTCCTTCTTTGCATTGGCAGGAACTCCCAATTGTTTTGGGATTTTTTTATTTTTTTTTACTAGCACAGTGATGACCTTGACACAAAAAAGCATGTATGAAAACATCACACAAAATCCTTTCCAAGACTGGAGGAACCCTATTAGAAATTTCCTTTGGGCGACTATTTTCCCTTTCAGCAAAACCTTTAAATTTCTCTTTTAATAAGTGAGCTCCTCACCCACCTGTCTACAGACTGATCATGTTCAGCTTTCCAGCTAATAATGTGATATCCAGAGAGAATCTTTTGTCCAGAATATCTTGTGTCTTTTCCAGTAGATATTAGGTTGTCTTCCTAATTGATTCCCTATTTCTGTTTACCTCCATGTTTTTTCATTTTTTCCTTCTAAGACTCACTGTATTATTGAGGTAAGACTAACCAGCACAGATGGAGAAAACTATAACTTTAAATGTATACACTTCATTCGTTTTTCTGCAGTAATATAATACCATGTTAGCTGATCACTGTGTTTAAAATCCTTGCTGCTGTACCTGAAGTTTCATGGGCCAGTTGTAGAAGGGAAAAACTAAAACCTAATCAGTTGATTGATTTTTTTTCTGGGGTCATGCAAATGCTGTCTTGCTGGACTTGGTTTAAAACCAACCTCACAGTCCTGTGATTTATTCATATTGCAGATCTTTTGCAAACTCTTAGGAATCCTCTTTGTATTCAAAAAAGTGAGCTTTGTAGCAATGGAACTTCCCTCTGAGCTCTGTAAAATGCAGATTTCCTGCTCAGAAGGAAGGCTTGAAGACAACGAAAATGTCACAGTGATTGCATTTTCAGTAATAACCCTGTTGAGGCCCATTTGCAGACCAGCAACCTGATCACCAGGCTGAAGGCTGAGCAGGGGGCTTCCTGAAGCCGTGTGCTGCCGGGCAGCTTTGCTGGAGAATGGCACCACAGGTGAAGGGGAGTGAGCAGGACACGCTCCCTTCTCTTCCTTCTTAATTTGCATCTTTCTCTTCATGTTCCAGATCTGGTTTTGGGCCTCGCTAGCGACGGGTTACTAGCGACATGGAGAGGAAAGTTGGTTTGGAGCTGAAAAGCTTCAAAACAGACAAGTGCTGACTGGGTCATGGACGTTTGCTTTACAGCAGCTGGCTGTGACCTAGCTGGTACTTCATGTCCTCTCTGTGCAAACGATCATGCCTACCCTCCTGGCCTTTGCAGGGTGACCCACAGCCTGGTTTGTGGCACATCTACTGCATTGGGTAGACTTTGGCATTGCTGAAGTTTAGTCTTGAACAGTGAGAGGATCACTTCATAGGAGGACCTGGCTGAGACAGTCAGAAAGTGGCTTATTTTCAGGAGTAAGCTCAGAAACAGAGTTTTATCAGCAAGATTTCCAAGACACATGGGGTCCAAATGCCTGGAGGCACAACCCTCCTTTCCTAACTTGCTTCCCCGACAGTGGTGTAGATGTACCAGCCTGAGAGGACAATGGGGGGAAAAGCGCTGTTTGCTCTGTCCTTTTCCCATGTCTGCTCCCCATCACTCCCCACCGTACAGTCCCCGGGGCTGGCTGCAATGATCATGGGACATGTCGCTGGGCTGGTTAACGCACTCAAACAGCCTCTAACTGCAGCGTTTTGCAGGGCTGATTTTCTGATGTGTTAGTGAGTGACATTAGTTTGCGGATGGCTCCAACAAGCACTGAAGCTGGCACAAGGCATGCAGCAGGAGCAGTCCCCTAAGAGAGATTACACCCACGCAACCTGACCCCGATCATTCTGGCAGCATCAATTTCCTCTTTTTTTTTTTTTTTTTTGTATAGGGAAATGCTTAGTGAAAATGTTTTTTCCATTGGTGGATAATATGTATGTTCTAATAACTGGATTTTACAGGTACCAACATAAACAATAGTCCCAACTGTGTAATGAATCATAATGGTCTCCTAACAGTAAATTGGAAAGATTAAAATAATATTGTGTTAGATAAGGTGCTGGTCAGATGAGAATAATGTGTAGGGGTAGGGTTCAAAGCTAAACAGCCTAGACTTTGGGCTTTGGTAATACACTACTGATTAATATGGAGCTCTTTCTGTGAGATAAAAAAATATGTAATGACCAATGGATCTTCTAAAAGCATATGGCTGTTCTTCTGAAACACCTGTAACATGGGACCAGATTTTCCCAGATGACTATGGTCATTGTCTCAAGCCCACCCTAAAATGGGTCCTGAAATAAAACTGTAGGAATCATCTTGCATGTGAAGTTTCAGATCTGTTTTCTTGGAACTTGTCTACCTTAGTCATTCTGGAGTAGGGTACAGAGATTGTTCAGATGGACCCAATCTTCAGAAAAGTTGCATTTGCTTTTGGACTGACTTTTGACATGGCATGTTATGAAACTTTTTTTTTATTTTTTACATTTCAGAGCTTGGAGGATGAATCAAAGTGGGTTGAAGATCTTCTTAAGATGCACACTGCACGTGTGCGTGACATTGAACAGCTCACAAGTTTGGACTTCTTCCGAAAGACCAGTCGCAGCTACACAGAAATCCTCTCCCTAAAAACATACTTGCATACGTTTGAAAGTGAAATTTAGCTTTCTAACCTTACTCAGTGCATCCTTTTATCAACTGGTGTATATTTTTATATTGTTTTTATATTTATTAATTTGAAACCAGGACATTAAAAATATTAGTATTTTAATCCTGTATCAAATCTTAAATATTAAACCCTTGTGTCATTTGTTTTGTTTCTCTAATGTTTAATATAGGTATGTCTCTTGGTTTATTTAGTAGCGCTTGTAATACTGCAGCTTGAGTCCTTACTCTGAGCTTTTAAGTGGTGCTGCAGGATTTGATACATGCATCAAGGAAATACTAATTTTCCATGTTCCTTTACCACACTTGTAGTTCTGTACTGTGTATCAAAATACTGAACATGTAAAATTACGTTCGTTTACTGTTAACTATGTGACAGACATATTTAAACCCTATAGACAAATAGCATCTTAAATATAATAAACCACACATTCATTTTTTTTAATGTGTGTTGATTTCCTTTCACAGGGACATTCAGAGGGACTTGCGGGCAGCTGAGTGCTGCCAGATCTCTCTTACTCACCGGGCAGAGCCCTTCTCAAGAGCTTAGGTTTGCTGGTAAGATGACTGCCAGGAGCCCAGGTGTCCTGCCATGGTACTCAGCAGAGAAACCATAAACCAGACACCCACAGTAGTAATTACTGGTTAGGTTTTGCCATAGGGGCAAAACTGGGAGAGGAGGTTAGTTGGTGTTATAAGCTACCAGGGGTACCCCACACTTGAGGCCACTTGGCCCTGCTCTGGAGCCGTGGGGAGGAGCAGTGTCTACTGTGGCCAGTCAGGCTGTGTCACATCCCTTCTCCACCGCTGCTGCTCTGGGCTGGTTCCTGGGAATACCTGTGACATCATCTTTTGCTTTGACTTTGAGGGAAGCTGAGATAAAGCAGATGTTGACAGAGGTGACATTGCTAAATATTCAGCAGTGGGCTCTTACCGGGGAGGAGAAAATCTGATTTTCATCATCTTGTTCTAATGGCCAGAATTTGCAGAGTTTGCCCCTAATCTGAGTCTGAGGCTTAATGCCAGCCCTCATTCTCGAGGAAGCCCCTTGGCCTGATTGCACCATGTAATTTCTGGTACTGTGAGCACCATACAGTGTACGTGATATACAACCATCACCTACTTGGTCAAGTGTTTGTTGGCTACGTCTGTGCAGTCACAGTCTCATAATACTGTCAAGCCTGTACGAGTGACATTGATGGTACAGTCCTAAGCCAATGGTAGATAAGTTGTTGTATGCTGGTATCTAGATAATGGCCTGATTTGTCTTGGACAGCTTTTATGGAAGGCATATGGTATGCAGCATTAGTGTTAGTGTAGTTAGATGATGTAAAAGATAAATTATTGTTTAGAATGCCTCTTGAGGCTGAACCTACTAGTGGCACTATTACAAAGCCATCATTTGGGGTTACAGATTTCCCTCTCACTATCAAAGTGGTTTGTGTCTATCTTCTCTTTTGCATCCCCGTAGCATCCATCTAAGAGACAGTAATAGACCAGAATTAATCATGTTAACACTGATGATAAAGTTCTTGTGACCAGTAGACAAAATTTTATTATTCTAGGTGCCAAATTCTGTTTAAATTAGAAGAGCACAAAACTTGAATGCTTTAAAATGTCCCAAAAATGTTAGGATGGAAATTCTAATAACTGCACAAAGCTCTGGGAAACATCCTATTCTTGCAACTTAAAAATTGTCTCTTGTGGTTGTCTGGCAGCACAGAAATATTTTTCTGTAAGCTTTTGGCAGGGCTTCCTGCCATGATAAACTTTACATTCTTACATGTGCTACAAAGGCTATTTCCTCTGGATTTAAAACAGTTTTCAGTTAAGACTTAATTCCTCCAACACCGACCTTAGCGATGATATAATGTGGTTGTTCATAAACTAAACTAAAGACCACTGCTACTGTGTTGCTTTGACATTCATCTGTTGCTTTGTTTGTATGGTTTTTTTAATACAATCTAACAAATGATATAATTATTTTATTTTCTCCCAAAATAAGATGACATTTATACCAAAGGAACATTTAAGCTCTGAAAGGTACTCTTCTTGTATTCGGAGAAGTTTGCTTTTGAAATAGAGTAAATGATGGTTATTGGGAGAGACGGTTTAACTCTATCTTGGTTTCACTAAAGAATGACAATTAGTGTGTAGGGAAATGTGATTTTTTTTTTTTTTTTTTTACTCAATTGCTTGATGTGAGAATAAATACTAGTAATTTACTTCTGTTCTACTTACTTCTCTTCAGCCCTCGGCCCTGTGCTCTTGTATGGTATTGCTGCTTTATTTTACTGTGCTGGCAGAAGTAGCTGTGCTGGGGAATGTTTGTGGTGACTTCTGTGAACTGCATGGGGTTTTTTCCCTGTTGCAAGATGCTTTATCAACACAAAAGCTCCAGTGCAAAGCTGAAGCCTTGTAAATCCCTCTAAGCAACATGAGCTCTACAGGAGCAACAGATATTTTAAAGGAAACTTGTAATTTCCCTTTGGTATTCATCAGGGTGAATGTTAGCTTAAGGCAGTGTGTAGGAAGGAACCCCTCTGCTTTCCATTCCTGTTAGGTCATTTTGAAAATATGAACTACCACTTGCTTCTGTTACATGTTTCCTTTTCTTGATATTACTCTGGCTTCTGCAAGAGGTTCACTGAGAACAAGCACAGAGTTTTTCTGTCGAGCAAACACTAGTTTTGAGGGTTTGGGTAATTACTGTTTGCAATTGGTGATGTAAATTTGAGGCATGTTTAATAAGTTAAAGGCAGTTCAGTTGAGCAATTGTCAAGGCAACAAAAGCCATAGGTGTCCTGCACACTTAACGAAGTGCTTTTGCTCTGGGAAAAATCCTCCAGAGGTAGTTATGCAACTGGAATATCCCTGCTACCGGAAACTATTACTTTTTTTAACCCCTTTTTCACAGTCACGTATCCTTAATAGATAAGTACTGAAAGCAGATCAAGTAACCCGACCAACAGCATGGTTTTGATGGCAAAATTATAGCAAAAGTCACTATCCTATACTGGCAGTACTGACATACTTAATTACCACATATTCTGTCCTGGTCAGCTAACAGTTTAATTAGATTGATACTTTCTGCTTGCTGCTACTTCCCTGTTCTTAATTTCCAGCCTTTAGTCCCTTTATGGTTTTAGGTGCAGCGTTCAACAGTTTCTGCACTCGCTTGGACACTGGCACTGTTTTGGTAATAGCGGATCAGTTAGTATTGTGTTATAAAGCACTTTCAGCTCCGGATGAACAAGAAAATTAAAAAATATGTTGGTCAGGTCTCTGTCGTCTTGTGAAGGTTTTCCAGTATTCACAGAGATATGTGAGTAAATTTAAATACCCATGTTTAATTAGGCCCGTCTTGCTGTGTTCCTGGAGGCCTGCTCCAAAACAATCCTCCTATAGTCCCCAGCTTCTCAGTACTTTATATGCAAACGGTCGGTCAGCTGATTGTGCCAAAGTTTTTAACAAATGAAAACACATGAAAACACACGCTTCTTGTAGGGGAGGCCAGAAAACAAAAGCAGTGATAAAGAGATAAGAGAGGAAGTTTCCCACTTCAGGAGACAGAAGAGGCTGAACAGGTTGAAGGTCCAGGAGATGATGCCAGAAGGGAACCAGGGCTGAAGAAGATTTATTTGACAGGTTTATGAAGTCCCTGTTCCCCCTGCATCCGGCTTCTTCTGATAGATCAGTCCTTCACATACAACAGATGAAATAGCTCCTTAATTTCTGCACACAGCCAGGAAGCAGAAAACTTCTCAGGGAAGTCGAAGGAGTTCCCCTCTGAAGGTGTTGTTGGTTGCAGGAGCAGCACATGAACTCTGGAAGAGCCCGTACAGTGAGGACAGAGTGCAGGATCTGACCTGAAAGAAACAAATTTGTAGCAGCTGGAACTGACCTTCCAGCAACCCTTCCCTTCAGTCTCATGTCCACCTCAAACATCTTTAACTTTAAATTTGCATTACAGAGCTGTGTAGCTTATTTCAGCTGCTCTCTACTGGAGGCAGAGGAGATTATTGCTCATGGTGCTAAGCAGCATGAGAAAATTCCACACACACCCCTTTTTTTTTTAAAAAAAAAAACAAAAAAACCCAACCAAAAAACCAAACAGCAAGCCCCCTACCCACAGGAGGGCAAATGCACTTGTTCTGCCCTGCAAGAGAGATGGAAGAAAACCAGGCTCTCCCGGGGCAGGGGAGCGTGTGGTGCTGCAGACCTGCCACCTCCCCTCTGCTTTGGTACGGTGCTCTTCAAACACATTTTGCACTTATGGCAGTGGGATTTATTCTGCTGTTTTGGCACAGAGGTCAAACGAAACTTCACAGCCTTCCTGGGAAGCAGCTGTTATCACAGCCATGGATGAAACTGTGGCATGGACGGATTGAATAATGCGTCTAAGGACGTGTGTATGGTAAGCCTAAGAAAGCTGGTCACAGCACTCCTGCATAGGGTTTGATAGGTGGTATTTTTAAAATGCTTCTGGTAGCGCTACCACTGGTGGGAGGGCACAGGATAAGTTTTGTTAAGCAGAAACCTCAAGATCACATGGCTGAAATAAAATTGGAATACAGGGCTATAAAAGCAAAACTCCCTTTCTTTGGGGACAATAAATTATGCTGAATTAGTTTTCTATCAATCCCATCCATCAAAATGCTTGTGATAGGCCTGGTTTCTTATCAGAGGTGTGCCATACTACGTGTCTATCCATCCTGTCTGTAGTCCTAGTCCAGCTCAGTTTTGTGACTCTGGTTTCCATTTCCCTCATTGCAGTTTCAGACAACCGTTGCACTTGACCCGAGATACATGGTATAGCCATGGTAATACAAGTATACTCCCATCAGGATAGACCTGCCAGCAAATGATTAGTACCGTGTTAACTGTACATCTCCCAAGTGGGGCCGTACGTGTTTGAAATGTTTAAAGTTCAGCCTTTGTTCAAGACAGGAGAAAAAAGGCATTTTAAACATTGTGGAAAAATACCTAATCTCCTTTCTTTGCACTTGTTGTGTAAATATAAGATAAGAGCAGTATTCCCAAGGTTACTGCAAACAGCCCATCACTACAGAGTACAAGCTAACATTTACTAAAATGTATGTTGACATAAAAAGCAGCATTGCTGCAGTCAACTGCGGTAAACAAAACCACAGGTTTCTTTGCATTTACAAGTCAAAAGTTTGGGATGTAACCTAATCAGACCTGCCCTCACAAAGAAAAATCCCTGCCCTGCTATAACATCCACAGTATGTGCAAAGTTGTTCTGGAGCCTTACCTTACTCACTGTTTTCTAAATATGGTACGGAAATGCAGATGGAGGTCACCTGCTGGTTTCACCACAGGGGAGATCAACAGGCAAAGTTAGCAATTGTGGATTAGCACAGCCGTAACTGATTGACCCTAAAACTGGAATTTACCGGAAAAGAGGTGGGATTATTTGTCATCATAAACCCTCAAAGGAAAAGGATGAAATCCTTCTCAGGGGATATTTTCCTGAGAAGTTTTTTGTTTCCTGGCTGTGTGCAGAAAATAGGGAGCTATTTCACCTGTTGTATGTGAAGACCTGATCTATCAGAAGAGGCTGGATGCTGGGGAAACAAGGATTTCATAAACCTGTCAAATCTTCTCCAGCCCCGATTCCCTTCTGGCAGCATCTCCTGGACCTTCAACCTGTTCAGCCTCTTCTGTCTCCTGAAGTGGGAAACTTCCTCTCTTATCTCTTTATCACTGCTATTTATTTTTTTTTGCTGGCCTCCCTGTTTTCTTCTAGCTTTGATCTGTTCATCATCTCCAAATATCTCTAGGTTAGCCTAGCCAGTGCAATTCCTGTGCACATGTGTATCTCTATAATGCGCACTGCCACTAGCCCTCCCAGCTCTTAGCTCTGTCAGGTCTTACACACTCCTCCTGCAGAAGAGAAGACATAGAAGATCCTGATACATTCCTGGTTTCTTCTCTAGTACAGTTAAAACCTCAGGGCCAGCTTTTGCAGGTAAAAACCCTCTTCAGAGTATTTAAGGTGGTGACCTTTACCCTTGTGCGTGGCTTCGTATGGAGGCATTTAATGTCATTGAGGGTAGGACATCAAAGGTCTGATGTATCAACCAGAAATTCTCCACACAGGCTATGACCAACTAGACCATTACTAACAACTGAGAAAATTAACTATTAACAATGTCAGTATTTTCTCCTCTGGGACTGGGAAGTTCAGACCCAATCCAGGCATAAGAGGTCAGGATCTGTCTCAGCATTGACTTCAGTGGGAATTGTGGCAGACCATCTTCTCTGCTCATCTGCCCTTTCCATCTAACAAAGTCCCTAGTGCATTGGTGATGGCTGTAGTTTCACCTGCTTTCTTCCTGATGCACATTGTCATTTGTACTTTTAGTCTTTTCCATGTTTCTAGCTGGCTGATGGGATGTGTTTTGGGGTGCGTGGACATGTTGTTCTCTTATTCCTCCTTCATTGTACAACCACATGAACAGCTGTCCCTACCCGCCTCTCTTAATCAGACGCTCATCTGCCTTGACCACCACTGCCTCTCCGTGCCTAAGGACTCCTGGCTGAACTTATGGTCTGTAGTCCACTTACTGGCCGCATCTGCAGAGCCTAGAGAAAAAGACAGTAGGAAGCAGGTCACAGCTGATATGTTATCTTCTGGCAGGCTGTATCTAATCTCTGTGGGCTGTAAGCTGTTCAGATGTTGATAGTCCTTTCCCATGTGAGAAAAACTGAATACTCAAACATTAGTTACTAGGAAAAACCCCTTTAATTTAAAAGGTTCTCCTTACTGGTAACACCAGAAGAAACACTGCTGCCTCAGGGATCTAAAACCTGACATTTTCCTAATGATTCTTGTATTGCAATAGAGAAAAAGAAGTTTGCAGAAAAATAGTTCCTTTTGTTTCTTTATTTTTTTGAAGAAGAAAGCTATTATATGTAGTGTGCTCAGCTGCCCTAGCAGGCGTCCAGTCTAAACTAAGGGTGCAACTCCATGGTTTTCATCTTCCATGCCTCACGATCTAGTTCTAGGCTTTCTCAAAAGGTTTCCATATGCATTCATGAAACCTGGGAGCCCTCCTGTGGTCAAAATCATGAGCTATTCTTCTAGTTACCCCAAATCTGATGTAGTTCTTAATCCAGTTTTAAACTTTATCCTTGGAATATTCATTGAGAAAAGTTTCAATCAATTAAAAAAAAAAAAAAAAAGTAGTTTACATGGTTTCCTGGGTCTTTGGGGGATGACCTTATTACATCTCACTCCCCTTGGCCCTTATCTGATGCTGTCCCCATCTGTTTTCCAAGGTTGGGGGGAGTGCCTGACAATCTGCCTGTTACTTCATCTTTCTTGCCTCCCCTGTCCACTGTCCTGAGTAGGCTTCTCCTGTTCTGCTCTGATCTAGCCAGGTTCTCTCTACCAGACTGTATGAGGACCTTCCAGTTGTGCATTAAATAATGTAATTAAGATATATTCCATGTTTATTGTCTCATTGTCTTCCAAGTTGGAGAAGTATGTGATTCAAAGGGCTGTGGTGTACTTAATTTTCACGTTGTGTTGAAATTGGAGAAAAGGGTTTATGGTTCCTCAGGGAGTTAATTTTGCAGTCTTTGTCCAGCCCTCCCGGAAAATTCTCTTTCCGCATGGGCATTTGCTTACTTTTTAACAGTGTTTCACTGTACATGAGAAGCAAAACTGTCAGTTATCTGGGGCAGCTTTATGAGGGAGTAGGAAAGATGAGGTCAAAATTGGGAAGGGCAAGAGGAGTAACAGCCCCTTTGCTTTTGCCTTCAATGGGGCTCATGCTGTATGTTTTTTCCCTGCTATATAACTAAAGAGGGGAACAGCCACACAGTTGTGCTATCTAACACCTGTGGCATCATGGCTGTTTGTGGTCTTCATCCCAGATCCCAGGATGTTCCATTGAAGATGTTGGATTCACCACACAGAATGACTGGCAGAGAAGGGCTGAGACCCTCAGCTCTTTTCAGTACTCTTGCTGCCCTGGAATATGTAAAGGCAGGTGGGTATTCATGAGCGTAAATACTTCAAGGCTTGTCGTTTGTAACATGCTACAGCACATACTGCAAGGGCTTGAAAAGGGTTTGAAGCTTCTAGCCTGTATGACTGTTACAATTTTTCAAGATATGGAGGAGCATGGAAAATCCCACCCAAAATTTCAGCATCAAGTATGAATTGAATAGGTCTTACAAGGCTAGCCTAAGATGGGGCAGAGTTTGGAGCTTTACTTGTATTGTAAGCATTACCTGACAGACAAAGAAGTATCCAAAATTCCACAGTCTTAGAGTCTGCACTTCTGGATTTCACCCAAAAGAGTGCACAAATACTTTCAGTGGTGAGACTTTTTCAGATCACTGCATTCCAGTTTGACACTGAAGGCAACTGGTCTAAGAAACCACTCGTAAGAACTGCAACAAGTTGTAGGACTGGTGGAGTTAAGCTGTTGGCCTCACCAGTCTAACTGGAAGCTAGATCAAGAACTGTAATGATAAAAACCGACAAGCCTAAATGTGTTCATGGTCAGATTATATCTTCTTATCCCTTTTGTGTCAACATCATTCTTATCTCAACAAGCTTGCCTTCCTCACTGGTATTTAAATAATCCACCCATTCCTTCCCAAAATGGTTTGGGTTTGTTTTTTTTTTTTTTTTTTTAAACATATCTCTTCTGAATAAGAAAAGAAACTGTTGCAACTGATTCCTGGAAAAGAGGCTTGTTTAATTTTTGTATTTATTTTATTGATTTAGATTTATGGGAGTACATGCCTGCATTCTATGCCCTGTGTACGTTTGCTTAATTCTAGTTTTACAGTATGGATGTCATGGAGAGGATTGTATTTTCCATTCTCATAATTAAATGTACACCAGCAAAAAAAGCTTGCACAAAAATAATAATTCTCGAGCAGCCACTTAGTCCATCCCTACATAATTTAGTGTTGGGTTTTGCCTAAGGATATATTCTTGTGGGACTTTCTGGAATGGTTTAACAAGTTACCACCTCCGGCAGAAGGTTAAATTTCTTGGCATTGCGGAAGTGGATCGTGTGATGTTCCTGGGCTTTGGACATGGACTCTTTCAGCTGCATTAAGAGTGGAGAAATTATTGCCTCCTCTCCCTGCAAAGGTTATTGCTTCCTTATTGCTTGCAGAATTGCTCCCCACTAGCCCACTCCAGTTGGAGTAACAGATTATTTCACTGAACAGTTTAAAAGCTAGAGATCTACACATGTGGCTCACTTTATTTGGAAATGGGTTGGGAAACAACATAGGCTATACCTAGTTAGAAAACCAAAAAGAGCGGTAATTAGTGATGGAGGGACTGAGTTGATCTAGTGAGGGCTATAGATATTTGTATCGGGGACAGCTGGAATTGGGAGAGATGATTCTTCACAGCCCTTGTCTGCTTCAGACACAAAGCAGCCTGATTATTTTAAATCACCTTTACTAATGGTTCAAACTAATCCAGTTACCCATGTTGGTGCAGGCTTGTCCTATAGTGCTACGAGGCAGCTGAGCCCGTTAAACAAACACATTGCTACCCAAAGGTATGGCCTTACCAACCTTAAGCTTCTGCATGCTCTCAGCTCAGCCCCGCTCCTGGCACCTCATCCTGGGGCTGCTCTCAAAAGCAATAACTGGGGACCTAGCTGAGGGGCTGTCAGGTGTTAACAGAATAAACCTCTACTGCTGTTCATGATAAGTAAAACGAGTACGTCTGCAGA